>NC_073702.1:65198200-65505575 GCF_023634085.1 Falco cherrug | reverse complement strand
AAATTTCACTCCAGCAATGCTAAGAATAATACGTATGATCAAAAGCCCTGTTTTGTCTCCTGGGAATGTGAGTCTGCTGAAGGTTTGCTGTAGGAAATAAGAGAAGAGCTGTTCTGGAAAGGCAGGAGGGGCTGCGAAACAGCAGCGATGTGCCACAAAGGCAGCCTGTAGTTTGCTAACCAGCTTCTGATGTTTTAAAGCATAGTGCTGGTTAAAACCGAAGGTTTTGCAAGGAGCTTTTTGTTGCACTTAATTGAAGAAGTGTTTTTAGGGGCATTTTGAGCACAAATTAATTGATACATGCTCTTACCACCACCTGATGAATGGGATGAAAGCAGAAAAGGGACAGACTGAGGGGGCTGCAGGCTAGAGAAGCAAGGAGCCACCTTTACTTGTCCTCGCGGGTATTTTATTGAGGCCAGCCCTTGCCATGGCACCAGTAAAACCAGCCACAAACACAGGTGAGGGCTGCAGTTTTGGGGATGTGAACTGAGTGCTCAAGAGCAGCGCAGAAGTGGCTGCAGGCAGCAACGGGCGCAAGCGTGGCGTGCTGCCGGCTCCTTGCTGCCGCCACCCGCGCTGCGCAGAGCTCTGCTTCCTTTCATGTAATCAACAAATTAGGTTCTGTAACTTACCTTACAAACAAGACGTTTTTTACCGAAGAATTAAAGCCATGAAGTAATCTGCATATAATCAGTAATTACCGTGAATCAAACCTCCTTCAGTTCAGCTGGTTATTATTTCCCTGATAATGTAATTCTATGCGCTGACAGAACTAGGAAATGCTCATTTTCACCAGAATGGCAAATAATTCCCTGCTGTGAATATAATACTGTATCAAGCAGTTTAGTGACCACATAAATCCAGCTAATTAAATTTATGGAGAATATAAGGACTTTTAAAAGAGGAGGAAAAAACCTGCCAAAGTAATTGCTCCAATGCGTGTTGGGCGGGGAGGATATTTTGCCAGCAGACTTCAGTTAAACACCTTACAGGTGTCACTGCCCCTGCCAGCACTGGGAGCAGGTGTGGATGGCAGCAGGGTGCCCCAGCAGGGCTTTTGTCCACCATGCATGTGGGGTGACAGCCACGTGTGGCTGCAGCCACACAAGCCCCTTCAGTTTGCCCCTGTGGCAGAGAGCACTGTGGCCAGCGCTGGGACAGGACCTCAGCCTCCTGCTCCCCAAAATGCCACCTGATTACAGGGGGGTAAAGCCAGCATTGCTGTGGCTGTGGGGACCAGGCTGGCCGTACCCCACACTTGCAGGTTCCTCTGGAGACCCTCACATCCCAGGATTTTGCAAGTTGGAGAGATGTGGCAAGTCAGCGGAAGGTTTCAAAAACTAAAGAGACGTCCAAGCCTGGCGTGAAAATCCTTGGGATTTAGGCTGGTAACTTTTCCATGTGAACTTAGAGAATTCCATCAGTCAGATCTATACAGAGTGACCTGCAGGAGCCACCTGGGAAGCCCAGGAGTATTCAGTTTCTCCCAGAGCTGGGCTTTCCCTGCAGGGGGGACAAGGGATGAGCTGCTGCTTTCTCCCTCTGATTCATCTGAAGATGAATCATCAGCACCAAAACTTCTCCTGACAGGCGCTGGGACACAGTGGTCATGCAGAGAACACAGTATACAGAAGCAAAGAAGTTATCCTAATGTTTTCTTCCATTTAATCACCACTGAATTACTGCCAGGAATCCTGCTGGCCAGCAAAGGATGCTGGCTCATGGGCAACGCCTGTCCCATCTGGGACCATGGCTAATTTCCTTGTGCTTTTAAAACCCAGAAGACACATCCCCCCTGGGGCATAGTGAGGAAGGACAGTTTCCAGACCGGGCTGCTTGATGGCCCCCTGCTATGGGGCTGTGTTGGCCATGTGTCCTGTTGGTGATGCTTACAAGCTGCTTTTGGCTTTGCCAAAAAATGCAGCTGGGACATTTCAGCCTATGCTGTTTGCTTGGCATGAAGGAGTAGCTCTAAAGCTGTGCTGGCATGCTGTCACCTGGGCTGTGCACTGCTTTCTCATGAGGTTAGAAGTCTTGGGTGATTTGCTGGAGTTATTTCTGGCTGGTACTGAAGTGTAAAATCAAGCTGCGATAATACAACCTAAGCGTGGATGCTTGCTCCATGGAAGCAACTGGGGGACCCCAAGGAGTCCTGTTCTGAAATTTTACAGTCATGAAGAAGATGCCTTGCAGAGGAGTGGAAGGGGCTAAAACACAGTATAAAATTGCACCGAAGGGAGGTAATTTTTGAAGCTTTTCTTGGGGTGATTCTGCCATGAAGCTGTGTTAAAATGTCACAGGTTTTGCAATAACAAACCCTCTGTCATTAAAGATGTTAAAAAAAAGGGGGAGGGGGGGAGGAGATGGAAATAACCCATCTGTAGGGGGCCCTCAGCTATCTTATGTCTGAAAGCAAAGCTATTGAACCATCAGAGAAATAAATGTAAAGAGGGGAATATTCAGCACTGTTTGGCAAGAGACACTTGAAAACCTGCTCTGGTATGTACCCAGATGTTTCCAGCTGCCAAAAGGAAGGTAGTTGGAGGAACTGCCCAGAGCCTGCAATGCTCCAAAAAAAATTTTTTTTTGAAGAAATGGGATGGATGCAATTTTCTTTAGAGGCTTTTATTGATGCTGCTGTCAAGGGCTGCTGGCAGTCAGGCAGCACAATGGATGGCTGAGGGGCAGAACCCACGCTCCAGGCAAAGGGGCTAGCGGCAGGGGAAAGACATCTGCTTGAAGCATGGCAGGGATCAAAGGAAAAGCACAGGCTGTGCAGCATCGGATCTGTTGCTTCATTGGGATCAGGATGGGGTGTGCAGCTCCATTCTCCTGGGGTCTGCTCCGTAACCCAGTGCCCGATTCCTGGAGCTTGTCTGTGTGTCCTATTCTAGCAGCAGCTGGGATGGGGATGAGGTTCCCATCCCCTGCCTGCTCTTCCCCAGCTGCCTGGTGGTGTGATGCCAGACGCTCATTAAGCTCTCGGAGCTGACACCCAAGTGGCTCCTAGGAGCGCTCCCTGCACGTGTGCTGTCAAAAAGCTGGTTCCCGGGTTGCCAGGCACCTGGTTTTTTTAAGCAGTGCAACCTACCCCAAGCCATTACAGCTGGATCAGGTGAGGGAGCACTGTCCCGGGCAGCTCAAGGGGCGGAAGGGCAGCGCTAAGCTCTACCAGGGGCCGGTGCTGTACCCGAGAAGCCATTTGGGAAGCAGTCAGGTCCGTCCCAGCCGCAGCCACAAAGGGTGTGTGAAGTCTCCCATGGGCAGGCTGCCACCCACCCTCGAGAATTGTTCGAGTGGGACAAGCAGCCAGGAGTGGAAAGCAGCGGGGAAAACGCACCCGAGCGGCCCCAGAAAGGCAGACAGACCCGCTGTGGCTGCCCCTGGCCTCTCCCTGTGCTGCAAAAGCGAGTGCGGGGGAGCAGCGCTCCGCAGCGCGGGGCCGGGGCGGCGGCAGGCGCCGGAGGGGGCTGGCGGCGGGTTCCGCCCGGGCCGCGCCTCCGCGTCGCCCCCCGGCGCTGCTCCGCAAGCCAGCGCTGGCACAGCCGGGGACCCCCACCGCTGGGGCGCGCTGCCCTGAGCTGGCAGCTTTGCGGAGAGCTGCCCCGGCTGTCGGGCAGGTGCTGCGCTGCACCTCGCCCCCGCCCCGGGTGGGCCGTGGGCCGTGGAGGTGCGATGTGGCAGCCCACTGTCTGCAGCCTCGGAGCGGGCGGGGGGCTCGGGGCCACCCGGCAGAGCCAGGGGGGTGCGCTTCGGGGGGGCAGCTGCACCCCAACCCACGTCTCAGCATGGCGAATACTTGTGGCGACCAGCCCGGGGCCGGTACCCGTTTGCACGCCGGGTCCCACGGCACCTTTGGGAGCTCACTCACCCTGCGTTAGTCTGCGCTCGTCAGACAGGCAATAGCGTGTCCGTGTCCACCTGAATGCTGAGTGCACCCCTGTACCACACGCAAGGATGATTTTACAGGCTAAAGGTCTTTTTAAAATGCCTTCAACTTTTTAATCCCAATTTAATGGGAGATAAGATAATCCCTTAATGATATCTAGTATTTAACGGTTGCTGTTCGCAACACACCACTAAAAGAAGTACCAGAATCATGTGTCTCTGTAATTTCCGTTTCTTCAGTACTTGTTCTCTTCCATTTACCTGTTTATTTTTGTTCTGCCCATGATGGCTGCGTCATTGTTACTACTTCACCTTTTTGATGAAACCCCTGAGTGACCAGTTTTGCACCTCTCTAGTCTTCTGCTCCAGTTCTGCCAAGTACCTGTTTTTGTTGTTCTTGCTATGCTTTTTATTTTGTTCTTTTCTCCTCCATTTTGCAGTAGGAGAGGCAGATAATTTTTAACTGTCCTGGGTTACAGTTCAAGAAAGGTGTGAAGTCGAACAAAGGTTTCTCTTCACTCATATTGAACGTTACTAACACATTATTTTTGTGGCAGGCTTTGAGCCTTCGATTTTAATCAGCTGCTGCAAATGTACAGAAGTAAACAACAGACTCTGTAAACAGTTCAATACAGAAGACTTGATTTAGTACCTTACAAGACAAAGCGATCAATAATCTATTAGGCACCTAATCACGGGCATGAAGAGCCCAGCAGCCCTCTGCACAGCATTCCACCAAACGAGAAGGGCAGTCGGAGACCACAGTAAGAGGGACACAAATCACCGAGACTGCAAATGCATCGCTCGGCGTAGATCTATAAATGCAAATATTCTAATTCAACAATCACCTCTCGCTACTAGTGAATCACGCTATTGCTATCTGGGGGCTAGTTGCCATGACAGAAAGCTGCAGCGGTGGCAGAAGGCCAAGAATTCCACCTTCGAAGTGTTAACTGAATTTAACTCTTGACTTTTCTCAGACAAGGTTCATTACTTGGTGTGACTGTCATACTAAATGAGGGCTTTGCCTGCCCTGGGTACCAGTCTGGAAGGGATATTATCAATCACTGGGACAGTGAAACAGGTCAGTAACAACTATTTGTCAATAAGGATTATTTTTTATACCTTCAAGTCCACTGTGGGATAACTGCAGTCATGTAAGGGCCTTTTTGCTTTCATTTCTTTCACTTTATTTTTTCTCTTTTCCTCTGTTGGGTTTTTTTGGGGTGTGTTTTTTGTTTGTGGTTCTTTTTTTTTTTTTTTTCCCCCTCTAACTTCTCTCCTTGCTTTAGGCAAGTTATACCCAGGTGCCTGCTTGCACTCTGAGCATACCTATGGTGCAATGAGATCCTCTACCTGGAACAGTCACAGCCCAGGCACAGACAAGCTGCTGCTCCATTTAAGTGACAATGTAAGCTGCTGTCTATAATAACCACCAGGAAAATCAGGAGTTTAAGAGATTTAGCAAGGAACAGGTATAAACATCAGTTGAGAAGTAATTTTGTGAATGGCAGAACTACCTACGTGTGGCAATTAGGCACTCACTCTTCTTTCAGCTGCCTAACAGTAGATCTGGCTCCCTGCTTAAAGGGCAGCTGCAGGGGTGTATATTGCACTTTGGCTTGACAATCTCAGTCTTTTCCAGCTGTGTAAACACATCTCTCACATTCAGTTACTGGGCCAGATTTAGCAATTCAGGATTACTGAGATCCAAGGAAACACCTAGATTAAACACCATTAAATATTCACACAGTGGTACTTCTGACATCTTTTCTTTAATGTTATGATGAGCTATTAAGAAGAACATGCACTTTGAAAGCTAAGCAAGAATGGGAGAATAAACCAGATGGCATTATTTTGAAGAGAAGTATCAAAGAGAGTAGTGTATAGAGAAGAACTACACCGATAAAGATGCAGATTCACAAATAGTGACAATGATTTTTCTCCCACAAACACAGCAAAGGCATTACTATTGTAGTGGAAAAAGTCTTGAATATAGCAGGCCACGTACAAAATTATAGCAGAGGCTGAGATGGTGACAGTAAAGTTGCAAGAGTTGCTGTACAGTATTCCTGCTCCAGTCTGTACCTGTTTTTTCCCCAGTCCCAAGAGTAGGCTAATAACCACCTGTCCCTGTAAACTGTTCTGCAGCCTGTAGAACATTCCACGTTCCACTTCCAGAAATGTCGTTCTGACTTTCAACACTTCTTTTCTTCTATTATACAATTCCATCTTCCAGGAAGGATTTCACAAGGTAAGAGTGTGCTCTTCACACTCTCACGCTTCCCTTGTCAACAGGATTTTGACTGTGCTCAGACTTGAAGGAGTTATTCCACAGAAGGGAAACAAAAAAGCCCTGCGCAACATGCAGTACGCTGCTAGACAGCACTTCAAAATTACTTTGCAGTATCACCCATGTTCTTTGTCATCTTTCATTAACCATAAATTTGACTGCTTAATCTCCTCAAGATACAGTGAAGGTAAAGGTTTTTTTAAAAAAACAATCCTAAATCATATAAGCCACAAGCTCCCAGTTTTGTTTTCAATTTTTTTTAACTACTGGATAACAGTGAGATTTCAGCTTTTTTTTTTTAGATATGCATATAGACATCATTTGATGCTACATGTTTTCTTGTTTAATACGGGTCATTAGATCAAGCGCAGAATAGTTATTGTAACTTTGTAGACCACAAACTACATCTTTGAAATCCAAGGATCCCTCAGGTAACCAGTGAAAGCAGCCTTCATTGAAAAAGCAACAACCAGGAACATTTAAAATGAACCATTTATTAAATCAAACTGTTATTTTAACAGTTACATAAGTTACACAGCATGTTTAAGTCAAAAGATTTCACAAGAAAAAAAAAATTAAACTTTTATTATGCAGGCAAAAATAGTACCACACAATATGTACCCGGGAGGGAAGAAGGGAAGGGGACTCTCTAAACATTCAAATAAGGCCATAATTATTTAAAAACAACAATAAAACAATAATAAACCCCCCAAATACCCATTTTCCTTTCAGTGTGTTCAGTGCTGCTAACTATATGTACTTTTAGTGTACAGATGTAATCGAGGCAGTGATATCTTGATAGCTAGGTTTAACGTTTTAAAACACGATCAGAAGTGGAGTAAGGCTCATTAGTACATACAGCTGCCCTTGGAATGTCAATCTCAGTTGCCTTCATTAACTTAAAATTCACAAAGTGCACAGTAAAGATATGCCAAAAAATTGAAACTGCTACTCTACCAACAGCTGCCCATGCTTAATACTTAGTGGTCTATTGGAACAAAGTATGTTCTTTCAAAAAAGATGTGTAAGAAAAGCCACTGTAAAACATTTAGTTTCAAAGATGCACTAGGAGCTTTTTGTAAACTGAAACGTAGAAAAACATGGATTAATTATGTAAAGAAAAGAATACAAAAAACACTAGAAATGACCATTAAACTTTCAAAGAACAAGCACCACAATGGACGTTAGCATTCAATTTTGCAGTGTACAGCAAGGTAATAATTTTACTCTAACCAATCCACTTCATCAAATTCTGAATCATCTTCTGAGTCGCTATATTCCACAGCAATGCGACGAGAAAGTATAGTAGCAACATCATTCTCAATACGCTCGTGTTTAGCTTCTTGTTCACGTTGCTCTTCAACCTTGCGTAGCTGAATACCTAAAGAACATCAAAGCAGAAACTTATTACTCTCCTCCTTTATCATTATACAAAGTATTTAGCTCATGATTCACAAAATGCTTTGCAAGCAAAAATGGAGGCTGAGGACACTGTCCCACTCGGAGGTTCCCTCTCAAGTTTCTAAAGACACAACTGGAATGGCACACTAGATCACCAGTCCTTCTAATGTAATATCCTGCTTCTGATTTCCCATTAAAAATACACCCACAATTTTAGTACCACTGTGATTAAGCCATTTTCCTATTTGTATTTCCAGGCACTTTCTATACTTTCTCTTCATGATTTCAATTAAAAGTTACAGCTATTTGAGTATCCTAACAAAACAGGTCCTCTTGTAAGCCAGTTTTGATCATGTAATGACCTGGTTTGGGATAAAGTATTACTTAAAGATCAAACACAAAGGAGAAATAACACATACCAACAGTATGAGAAAGTTAAATCCAGTAATTTAGCTAAAAACATGACGGAG
Source organism: Falco cherrug (assembly GCF_023634085.1). Classification (NCBI taxonomy): domain Eukaryota; kingdom Metazoa; phylum Chordata; class Aves; order Falconiformes; family Falconidae; genus Falco; species Falco cherrug. Next base: position 65,497,520 of record NC_073702.1, on the reverse strand, counting down.
GTTATATATTTTGGTTTCATACTCACCGACACCACAGACTGACACAATCTAAATATGACCTACATCCTGTGCTTAATACTGTCTGTTGTCAACTGACTGGCAACGTGAGCACAGGTCCTTAGGTGGAATTTAAGATGTGGTAACTAAAGCCTTTGTTTATTGTGCAAGACTTGGTCAAAAGCGCTTTCAGGAATCACCTAAATTGTACCAGCCAGCTCTCCTTTATTAGTTTTTTTGCTGACATTCTCTACTAATGTTCACACACCACTGCTGTACTCAACTGTTGTTGATACTTCTTCAGATTCAGTGATATTATCAATTCATCTGCACATAGATACTTCAAAAATATTTTGAATTAGTATTATAGCCTATCTACTGGTATTACGGTACCTGCAGATTCTTACTGTGCTGTAGGTGCAGAGGAAAACCAAGAAGAATGTAGTAATCTTTCTCAAAACGGTTTGAGTACTAACTGTTCAAGGATGCCACACGGTCAAACAGCAGCACTCACAGTGCAGTGGGGATTTTTCTGGCCATAGGCATGTACGCTGAAGAGTACAGCGTGTACGTACAGCTCCTCGCTAGATCGTCAGAGGAACCCTGCCCTGCACCTCTGCCATTCACTTGCACTCTGCCAGTGGGGCACCCTGTAAGTTAAGACTGCTCCAGTACTGTGTGGAGACATGTCAAGATCAGATACTTAACAGCTTTAAGTCTTGAGCAATGATTTCTGAATGTCATTTATATGTTGTTGTATGATGCCAACTGATCTGCTCTGCTTTTATCTACCAGCCTGTGAAAAAATGTTTTTCTCTTCTACACAATCTGTAGGTTATGGGAAATAGCCATGCTTTCAGGTAAACAGAAATGAAGATACAACTTCCACAGATCGTCTATAAACATATACTTTTTTAAAAATAAAAAAAAATCTAACTTCCATAGAAAACCAGTTTTGCCATCCAATCTAAACAACTGATAAGCGCAATTACAAACTGAAAAAAATCTACTTGGCAAAGCGTATGCCATGAAGAATAAAAAGCAGAAACAGACTTCAGATACATTCCTCTAACTTCTTACACATGTGAAATACTCCATCTCTCAAAGCTAACGTGTATTTAGGAAGTTCCTGAGACGGTTCTTTTTGCCCCGTAACAGCCAAACATTACCTTTCCGTATTGCTTCCAGCAGAACGCTTCTAGCATCACTGATTACAGGAAGAGTTGAAGGATGGCGTTTGGGTTCAGGAGCAGGAATCACTTGGGATGGTGGAGATGGAGGCATCAGCGGGGCATGAGGGCCAGGGACAACGGTTGTGGGAGGAGGGTGCAGAACAGAAGGAGGGTGAGAAAGGGCTGCAACTGTGACAGGAGAGGAGGGTCGAATGCCAGGAGGTGGCAAGGGAGGAGGTGGGGGTGGTGGAGGAAGTCCCTGTACTTCAGCTTGTGGAGGAACGGGGTGAACAGGTACAGCTTCACACACTTGGGCAGCTCTAGTGACAGGGGGTGAGGGTTGTGCTAGGGGAGGAGCAATTGGAGGTGGAGCTGGATGTAGGACTCCAGGAGCTATCTGGAGAGGAGCTGGTGGAGGTGGCACAGCTGGGGCTTGCAGAGCAGCTGTAGGAGGGGGTGGTGGAGGTGGGACTGGGGGTGGTGGGGTGGAAGTCATTGCAGCTCTTAATGATGAAGTTGACAAGGCAGATGGAAGAGGTGGTGGTGGAGGAGGAGGAGGAGCGGGGCTCACAAACACTGGTGTTCTGCCTGTTGCTGGCGACTGAGGACGATTTTCTACCAAGCCAGTAGTAGAACTGAAAGATCCAATAACAGGACAAAGTTATTAGAGCTGCAGAATGGAAAAAATAGTAGTAGATTAACTTCTGCAACTAAACAATACTGAACGCTAGGCATTAAAGAGCATTTATGTACTATGGTGACATACCTACCTCATATACAAGGAAATCTAATTCTCAGTATGGAGTATGCATCGGTCTTCCAACAGACCTCTGCTCAAATTCATCTATTAACTGAGTTCATGCTCTTATACAAACCTGCATCTTTATCAAAGGTTTCCTATAGTAGTATAACTCTCCCCTCCCATCCCTAAGTAAATGCAAATTATTTTTCTGAAGTAAGGGAACTAGCAGTTCATTAATGGCTTCAATTGACAGAACTTTAAACCCAAAACCAAGTAGAAGCAATGAAGATGAGTTACATTTGAAATACGTATTTGTGGTTTGATGACATGAGTGAGACTAATATCAAAGGTCATCAATTCTTTGAACATAGAGGTATATTTATAAGCTAGATACTCATTACACTGCAACAAATAGGTGAATTGAAGAAAACAAAAGGGAACAGTAAAATTATTTTCCTGGAAGACCACCAGAGGATTTCTTTCAGCTGTTGTGGAAAATTGATCTAAAGAGTTAGGCATTTCTGTGTATGATCTCCTGAACATAAAAAGACAAGTCTTTACAAGAGTCTTGCTGATGTAATAACTGTGTCTGAATGAACTGTCCTCTATTCCAAATTGTATGTACCTGACCATAAAGTAAGATTTTGCATATAAAACAACAGGGCAGTGACAACCAGAGCTTTTCTTTAGAAAATACTCTAAGTATATATCCAGTTCTGGAAAGGCACAGAGAAATAAAAAATTAAAAAACTTGGGGGAAGAAACAGAAAAACCCACTCGCAATTTAGCAAATGTGATGAATATGTAGTTTTGACAGCTGACTGTCTTACTGCGATATATTCTTCCTTTTATGTAGGCTGAAACACAGCTTAGTTTTACAAATTTCAGATTTCCAAATTTCAGAAATTCCAAAGTGCAATCCTGAGATTCTAACACCTCTTGCAGAAACATTTTCCATACAGTTAGCATGTCTTGTCATTTAACTCTGAAGGCGACACGGTCGCAGTATTAATGGCAAGGTGAGGCCTGTCCCCACAATGGTACCCTACCAGGTTTAGATGCTGCCCTTTCTCTCTGGTTCCTTTGTGGCCCTGCAGCTGCAGACACATCAGGGCTGTGGACTGACACAGCCCCTAGGATGTGTGTACTGCCTGGCTTGCATGGAAATAATACTAGTGACTATTAAGGGGTGGCGGGAACTAAAACTCCCCAATAAACCTGCATGTGGCGTGACTACTTTGTACCTAACACAAGGAGGCACAGGTTTCACATCTCCTGCTCCATGCATTGGAGGTGGCGGTGGTGGTTCATGTGGTCTGACCAACACTCGCTCCTCGGCTCTGTTCAGAAGCTCAGACATCTGGCTATAGGGTAATGCAGAAAGTGAGTATGATCCATCCATATGGTCCACATATGCTTGAGATCTGTAGGAAAATGGCAAAAAATGATCCAATTTAACCTTTAGTAAAAGTATTAGTGCCCTCAGCTACAGTCCTATACTTCAGTTTGATTTCTGAATGCAAGTATCTCCTCTGCACTGATGCTGCATATTGTACTTCATGGCTTTTTAATAATTCACCCCATTTTCCAGGCCATTGCTTCTAGCAGCTCAAAGGTTTAAGGGTTTTGATAGGTATACCAGACAATTTCTGTAGTATGTGTGTGATCTTAGTGTTTATTAGTCACATTATTTTGAGTTAAGTAAACACAGCAATACAATCAGAAACACATATATACCAGTGTATTATGAATCAGACAGTAATTTTTTCTGCTCCTCAGTCTCTACATATATGCAACCATATTCTTTTATAACATTGATGAAACATCCATCAATGTTAGAATGGTAGAACTTACAACAATTTAGCTGAACTGCTGTCAGAGGATCTACATTCCAATATATACAGAGGCCTCATTACTTTAGACCTAATACTTTGTAGCTATACAACAGCTATAAGGAAGATAATCTAAACATCTCTTGAGTAGTAGCGGTAAAGATAGATGATTAAACTTACTTGTTGATGACAGCTTTAGACACATCTCAAGGACCTTATCACTTAGAAAATTTTAATTAACTACTCAATGAAAGATTTTTTAAAAAATTCTTTATTGAATTCAGAGGAAGTGTGTTTGCAGAACACTTTCCAACAAGTAAAGCAATACTCTACATTTCCACACACTGCCACCACTGTAGCATCTAAGCCTATTAAATTCTTTGGGGGTGAAGTTCTTACCCTGTTAATCCAAAGCTTGGTGCTGTTCCGTATCTGAACAACATGCTCTGCACATGTAGTGCTCCCAAGCACTACAGCATTATTTATAATTGCATTACTGGTACTGAGATAATCAAGATTTAGGCCAGACTCCTGCCTGTATATAAAAGCAGTCCTTCAACAAGTGTCTAATGTGGAATGTGATGTACAACACAACAGAAGGACAGCAGGAAAGTAGATGTTTCTGCCAACAACTTGTCACAGCAGTCTACAAAGATAAGATACTACAAAGCATCACAGAAAAATGCTAATCACCATAACCTGAGGTGTACCCTACTGAGTGAAATGCACTGAGACCATTTTTACTTTCTGAACTGAGCTAAGTTTTCTACATTTTCCATTTTTCAGACAGCAAACATTATCTCCTAGAGTTGTCACTGGTAAGTTTCATTTGAAGGCCTTACAAAGCTAAACAAAACACTCTCTTATGGTACGCTTTTGGCCAGCAAAGGATAGGGGAAAAATGTAACTAGTTTTTGGAGGACAATGAATACTTCTTAATTAAAAGAACCACAAGCCCCCCCAAAACATACCCCCAGAACTCCCAATACTGCTTGTCAAGCCTCTTTCCTATCAGATGTTTCTTGGCTGGTAAAACAGACTTGGTTTTGCACAAGCACCAGAAGCGTAAACACAGCAGATGCATACCATGTGAAATGCTACTTTTAGCCACCAGCAAATACGTGCTGTGAAACGAAAATCCAACAGGTTGGATTTTGTAATAGACTATAACCAGAAATGTCAATCAAATCTTGGATTTGCTCAAGAGTAAAGAGAAGCTCAGTGTTCTCATTTGAGTTCCAAGTGGATGTTTATTCACATCACACCCATCATCTAGTCTTGGCTGTGTCTGCTTAAGAAAACTCAAGAGACTGGAATAATAGGGATTTTGTAGGTCAAGACGGGAATATAGTGACACACCTGGGTGCAAGCTTGCAGCAGTGACGCTACACCATCTTCCAGATGCAGACAACAACACATCCACAAGGATACAATGAGTTCCAAAGGTGCACGCTACACTTAAAAATAACAAGATAATAACTACTCCTTTAAGGACACACTAAGTATTTTAAAATTGAGTTTTTGTTGAGCTAAATCAATGATTTCCAGTGCATTTCAATAACAGCAGTAGCATCTCATCATTTACCATTTCTTAAGCATGTTCACTATGAGTATCTGTACCTAATAAAGCATAGAAAAAATAAAAAGGAACCTTGATTCAAAATGTGAAGCTGGGCCATTAGCAACTTCAATGTGCTTATGTAAGAGGTTAGCATCATCTTCTGCGAGCTCTGGACCTTGGGCTAACTTCTGCCACTCTCTCCGTCTGTCATGAGGTGCCCTTGGCACTTTTTCTGGTTCATGAGGGCGATCTAGATTTTTCTGCTGTAGGAGAGTTGTGCAAACAAAACTGACAACTAAGACAGTGTTTTTTAATTAGCTGCATTTAAACATCAGCCACAAAATAATGAAAACCAATCCCAATTCAAGTACAAGAAAAATTTACTTTCAGTATTAAAGACAATATGTAAACCAAAATGATTTGTTAGAGGCAGAAACTTCAGTCTAGTGGATAATTAGCTGAATAATACAGAGAAAAATAACTGTGTAAGTAGCTTTTTATTCAAAGTCTGAAATGAAATTATGAATCTGACACTTGTATTTACTGTCTCTGTGTATGAAATACAAAGAATAACAATGAAACAAAAAAGTAGCATTACCTTTGCAGAAATGTTTTATTTTAAGAAAATATAAACAAGTGCTCTATTCCTACTGATTTCTTTTTGGTTTAGAGTAAACATATCCATTAGAATGTCATTCAAGCTTTTTCACCTGTGAGATTGTTAGAATTTTGTATTATAAAAATGCTTTTCAGTGAGATTCTTTATTCTTGCTGTATTCCTCCTTTTTTCTCCTTTTTGAGTCATTGCTAGAAGACTTACAAGTTTTGGCAATCCTGCTGTTAGTTTCATTAAGACAGCATGAAACCTCTAGGCCCTTTTGTATTATTTTACTATTATTGTTGTTGTTGTTATTATTATTTTTATATTTATTTGTTAAAGTTAATGGAATTGAATGAATACCGGTAGCTTTAGTTGAATGAAGATGACTCTGTAAAGTTTGGATTGTTATTAATTGCATAACCAAAAAAAGTACCATAACTGCAAGTAAACCCTTTCCAGGAAAAAACAACCAGAAGCTATGTAAAGCTAACATACATACCTTCTGCTTCCTCTTCTCTTTTCTTTTGTCCTCGGTGTCCTGCAGCATTTTTTCCTTCCACAGATCAAAGAAGTATGAAGGATTGGTATAAAACTTCAGACCCTCTTTTCCATCATCCCTGAAATACAATGACACAGATCAGGCATACTATTTATCTGACAACACATGAATCCAAACATTTAAGGCAAAGGAAAGGCATAACAAAGAATACCTAGTATCTCAGACCCTGCAATATTTTACTGAACGTTAAAAAGATGAACATTGACCTCCTGTGCCATCATTCTTTACTATCTTTCCTTGTATTCAAGGTCTGGTTCTAGGAAAGTAACTCTAACACAAGCTGCAATAGCATAAATCCCATTCCAGTGACTCAAATATTGCACTTAAAATAGTGAACACATTTGTGTGGCTGCTCGTGTTCAACTATGATTCAAACTGACTTTGGGGCAGCAAACAACATTCATTTCCATTAGAGATCTTTCCTTCTACATACTTAACTGCTTATTTTCTTCACTTAACATTCAAGAGCATTATACAGTTTAATAAACACAGATAATAAAAATAGCTTTTTCTTAACCATTGTTACACTGGGGTAAAATCTGAGTCAAGTGGAGTAGTTTTAATGTTTACAATGTCTTCTGCTGCCTGCGTTCCTTCAGCAGCTTCACAGTTTTATAGTCTGGCTCCTTAAATACTCAAGTGCTACTCAACATGAGCAAGATGCCTGGATACAGCATCTCTATTGCATAAAGTAAGCTAGAAATTTGTTTTGATTAATTTTGTTTTACTAACCTGTAAGGGGTGAGAATGTTAAGCGGAGGAGGCTGTTCACAAATATCATAAGTTTCTTGCAAAGGAATAGGCAGAGTTTTGCGGTCAAATAGCTGTTGATCTTGAATTGTGGAACTCCGGAAAGCTTTCCTCATTGTAATGTCCTGCAGTGACACTGAAAGGGGGTATTACCGTTTAAAAAACCCACCAAAGTTTACTGGGACTGATCTGGAATTGCTTAATGGTGGTTAGAATATAAATACTAAGCATTACCTCTAGTATCTTACGCATTTTACAGCAAATATAATTTCATATAGCACTACTGCCACAGCAAGATATTGTCAGACTGTGCAAAACATGCTTGTGATGTTCTAGCACATTATCCTCTGCTTAGCTTCACCAGGAAATTTTTGTCCACCTGGATAGATATCAGAATTCTGCCCCTCCAAAGTTGTTCAGCAACTTGTTTACTGCAGCTATAAAATACCACTCTGTAGTTCAGAAGTACCCGATACCATTTACCAACTCCATTTCACAATCCTTTTGGTACTAAGAAATTACTCTCTGTCTTGAGGTATAGAGTTCACCTTTATACTATCAGCAAGCCAAACTCTGCCTTCCTTGCATGCAGGCAGCAGTTCCCACTGAAGGCCCACTGAGATGCCAAACCAGCAAATCATTCAAGCTTATGCTACTGATGTCAGTGAGTTTTAATGGGAGGTGATACTATGTTCCAACACATGAAACTAGTCAAATGTTTTTTAATCAGACTGTTGAATTGAGATGAGACTTCTCTGTTTAATTCAGGTGAGACACCTTGAGTGTTTAAGCACAGTAGTTAGGAATAATTAATTATCTTTATATGTGTTTCAAAGGGACACGGTGCTAGGTGAATGCAGTAGATTAAACAGTGACTTGAAATATACTGACTTACGGCTATTAAAGCCCCTATATATTTTTCTATTTCACAATCGCTAAAATTTAGAAAAAAGATTAATGGAAAAGTGACCAAAACTGATGAAACTTGCACTTTTAATTCTAGAAACATTGTACCCATTACGTCTTATATTTTTCTCCCTCCTTGATCTTCAGTTACTACATCTGTGAAGCCCAGGTGTGTCTCAAGACTAACCTTGCAGCCAACCTTAGACTCTCACTAGATAGAGCAGCAGACCTTTTCATTGGTTTGGGCTTTTTTTAAAATTTAATCTCAAACAATACTGAAAACAGTTTTAAGACATACTAGCAAAGAGGGTATTTTCAGCACATGCATTTTATCTATAAATAGTTACGTTTATTTTATACAAACAGGTTGATAGTAGTGCCCCTTTACTCAAAATGAGAGGACACCCCCCCACCCCCCGCCCCTTTCCTGTATCCCTAGGGCCTTCGGGAACAATTTTTTAGAAGACTGCATTTTACTCTGGTTCCTGTAACACATACAAGTGTACACACACATATGTATGTACACATACACAGAGCTGGATTTCTATGGTATGATCACAAAGGGGCAGAAAGCAGGATTTTTTCCAGAGGGCTTGTAATTCCCGGAATGTTCTATCTTCTTATCTAAGCGTTTTGGCAGCATCCTTTCTGAGGCTAAAGATGGGATTTATTTGATTTTCAGTTTGGCTTTTGAGGTTTACTATAGTTGGCAAGGTTGTGTGTTCCTGGAGAAGTTTCCTCCTTTTTAGCCTTAGGTTCTATTTTATTACAGTGTCTTTTGTTCTTTTTAATACCTTTAATTAGCTGCTTAGAAGCCTTTTTAAGTGTGTGAAAGAAATATTATAATATATGAATGTCAGCTAGGAGTCTCAATTTCTGCAGGTATTTTTTAACTCATAAATAACCATATATATTTTGTACCTGTCAAGTACAGGTTGTAATTTGTGGCAGAAGTTCCAATTAGAAGAACTGGGGTTTACCTTACCTAAAACCCTAGTCTTAGGTTCTTTTACACTTCAGCGTTTTTTCTTTGGGTTATTGGTTTTACAAATCTCACTGAACATACTTGTTCAGAGTTGCTTGGCAATCCTGCAAGTCTTTAAACTGTCTGAAACTTATTGGAGACTAGGCCAACGAAAGAAAAGGTAGTGTACTTGTCTTTGAACCTGTGTACATTCTGAAGGAAATAAATTAATTTATTCCAATAAATAAATACATTTCTTTGTTCTAATATTAGAATGCTCACAGAGTATGTAGCACCACAGTATTAAGACATACATTGCTCTGTAAACTCTTCATTAGCATTCCTTACTCTCTTCAGTGAGCAAATACAGCTGGTCTAATTCATCATCTCCATCTTCTTGTTTAAATTTTGTAAAAATGTACAAGGGGGTAACACACCTGAGGATAATCAATCAATCCCCAACAATAAATGTAGATTACTTTCTCTTCTAAAACTAAGCTACATAGCAACAGTCTTTATATAAAACATCCACTGCAGAATTTCAAACAGCTATCAGCATTTTCTGCGCTGATATCCAATGACCAGCATTCACTGAAAAGCATGGCATTGTTCAAAACAACTGACTACATTAAGACAACATCACTAAGGAAATGAAAGGACGAGGCGCACAAAATACTGAGAATCATGACACCGATATAACTTGCCTGCATACAGGGATCAGGTAAATCCCATGTTGCAAGCACAACGTAGTCCTGGGCTGTGCATGGTTTGGCTTACAAAGCCATTTGTTTAGCTTGCCAGCTGGCTACGGAACAGAAGCCCTCCATGACTTGCCACCTCAGGGGAAAGAATATGTGAAAACCCGGCTGGTCATCCAGCCATTTAGCTTTGGCTGGCTGACAAACTGGCACTGCAAGAGGACAGGTCAAACAAGTTGGATGCATGAATTCAGGTCTGAGAAGAGACAAGACACAGGAGGAGGAGTTGGAAAGGCTGCAGGCATTTGATTTGATGCTGACAAATTGAAGCTTCCAGTTGCCTAATTCCTAACTAGCACCAGAACCTTCATACAGCCCAAGATCCTAAATTTCACATGGATACATTTTCCTACAAGTCCATCTGCTACATCACTTGCGTTTACTGCAATGAATGGAAAATGGAGTCTTAAATAATTTCCTTAAATTGTGAACATCTCAAAATTTAAGTTGAACATTCATACCACAATGTGAACAAATGTCAGCTTATCTTTACTGTGTCTGTTGTTTGGATTGGATGAATTATATCAGCCAGTCTAACTTCCAGCACACCACAGTATTTTCTGTATAATTAAAAATTATCTCTGTCTGAAGGTTAAACTATGACCCTTTTGAACATTTAGTTTTGAAAAAGAGATGCCAGTCCATCTTTTTTTTGCAGTCAACAACAAACTGGGGAAAAAAGGTATTTAAATTGCACTCTAATTAATATACAATAACTTACGTTTCTTTGGGGCTGAACTACAAATTAAATAAAAGAACACATCAGTAGTACACATATATAAAATAACATTTTATATCCTGTTAAGCCTCTTATTAAACTGCAATCCTCAATTTGTAGTAAACGTCAGGTATGGAGCACATCAGTGTACTGAGAGACAGTAGCTATTTTTACATTTCAAAAGGTATTAAAGACTACATTTCATTTTACCTTACCTGAAGAAAAAAAAAATGTTGCTGGATTTTTTTGTTCTTTTAAACTCACTCTAACATACAATTTACGACAAGGTTCTAGGCCAAAAGATACTGCTCTCCTAAAGGTGGTAAATAAATAAATAAAATATATTCCTTGCAAAAGGTTGCTCTCTCAACACTTTCTGAAGAATGTCATCCTGACAACTCTATGAACTCTTATGACCATGAACTCTCGAATGCCACAGCTGTGACTCCTCGCAGAACTGAATGACTATGGGAAATTATATACAAATCAATGGACTTTGCTGCCCACAATTCCCTTTCAGTGCTCAAAATCTTACCCAGAGATTTGAAAAGTTCAGGGAAGAAAGAATGACAATATCAAGTGAATAACTAAGTCAGAAGATTCCAGTTAAAAGTAATTAACTGGTGTGTGTGTGTTGAAAATTCTGTTCAGATAAAGATTTGTGCAATTCAGTTCCTAAAGAAGCTGAAAACTTCTGACTGGTCACTGAAGGTTTAATAGTGGCTAAACGAGAGACTACCTACTTCAGCAGAACAGAAACTACTCTCCTTTGGGCTTGACCCCAACACAAGAAATTCACATTTTCTGAAATACTGGTTTAAAAAAATTCAAACCAGCTCAAACACCTTTTGGATAGAGAATATATGTAGCTTAACTACTACAGGTAAACAAAGAGAAGATGTAAATGTTAGAGCAATCATTTTAAGAGGACTCAGAAGCTGCTTTCAATGCAGTGTGTAGAACCAGGGAGCCCCAGGCAGCCCATTAGGGAAGATGTGAATCACCCAGCTACATCAAGCAGCGAATCTGCTGCTGAGTCTCAAGAAGACCTGCACATTATTTAGCAAATGACATTTTGTCCAGATCCCTCTTTTTACATACAAAATACAAATTATGCAGTACCATGGTTTTCCCACTGAACTATTAAGCCTCAGACACTAATTTAAAACTCATTCACTTACTAAATATGCTATAAATTGAATCAAGGGCTAAGAAAATTGGAGAAAAAGCATATAGAGCAGTTGGAGCTCAGCTCATCTGCACAGATCTTTGAGAGGGAGATGCACTCAAATCCAACTTTCATTAGGTGGACATGCACCAGGAAAAGTGACCTGCTATACAATTTAATTTAACAGTCTTTACTTGACTTTGGGGGTGAAAATTTTTAGAATGAATTGACAGTAGTGTTATCCTCCACATTAACTTACTACATGTGGAGGTCATGACGCAAATTTCATGTGCTCCCTGTTCTTAACTTTGATTACATTTATACTCAAGCCACCAAAATCCTCTTCAGAGGTTAGACAGTGAGCTGCCCCTTAAAATAGGATTCACTACTCTTTCCTTCTAAGTCTCATATGGGCCAAGTATCCTGCTTTTAAAGTTGTCTGACTCTCCCATTTTCAGAAATATACAGATCAAAATTAGCTATCAAGCTTTTTAGGTTTCTCCCCACTTTTTTTTTGCCTATAGCACAACATCAAATCTCTCTTTAGCATGAATCCAGCAGAATTTCTGAACTATCCTTGTCGTGACAGGGTAGTATTTCCAGAATGTTTACTAAAAAACAAGCCATGTATTCAAAGCCAGAAACCTACTGAAATACAATTCACAACATTGTTTGATTCCTTTCCTGAAGTATGCCAGGCTGCTCACCCATAGCACTTCTGCCATTATGCTTTTTAAGTTGCTTGTCAGATTTGTAATAGAAATGCAATAGAAACCAAGAATGTGATACACTGCACTTGAGATTAAAAGCCTTTCCAGTTATTTAAATTTACTTAAACTTCCAGATTTAAATAGAGTTAGGCAGTTCATATTAAGGAACTGCTAAATTAATACCGGAATACACAGATAAACTCTTAGTTTATGAATTCTGCTTCTACCATGATACCATTTATTTCCGAGTGATACACAACTATTTTCTAATACTTCAATACGCTGTACATTAGAGCTGTACTGTGCATCAGCATTTCAAAAAAGAACAACATAAAGGCTAAAATGAATATCCTTTTTAAAACTGTCAGATTTGTACAGACATTAAATTATTAACTTGTACATCAAGCTTAATGGCACAAACAAGTTCAAAAAAACGTTGGTAAACTAATAAAATCTATTATACTTACACAATTTGCATATATATGGAGAGATTTAGTAATGTTATTTATAAAGTAAATACTGAAATTAAAAGTGGTTGCAAAGAAACTATAAGGCTTACTTTTTACTTTCTGACCTATGAGGATATCTTACATTGCTATTGAAAATGTCAACCTTAGTTCACCTCACTAGCAAGAATGTGTCTTCCTGGTCCTAAAACCACCCCAGATATGATAACTCTTAAAAACATATATACTAGTTTCCCAACTGAAATAAAAGTTCAATTTACCAAACAGAGGATTTCTTTTTGTCTGTATGCAAGTTTAGTATCTCTTCTGAGGGGGAAAAAACCCCACATGTATGTAAAAAGAATAATGTAAAAAAAAATAAAAATCAATTACAATGTGAAATTGATAATTCTGAGAAATCAACATTTTGAAAACAGTGTAATAATTCAAACCAAACAAAGTTCATAGCAATTCTCCTGTAATGGAAAGACTGTGCACCAGGAGTTAGTTCTTTTAGGATACAATCCTAGCCTTGGTTTCATTTGGTTTTATTCTTTCATAGAGATACTGCAATAATTCAAAATGAGAAAACACATAGATTATTCCAAAAAATCAGAGGTTTTTCTTACTTTGACTCTACCAGAAACATCTTGTCAAGTACCTGCACCTCATTCAATGAATCTGACTTGGGCTGGTTTTATTCATGCCACTTAGCTTTAAATGAATCTTAATTTCTTCCTCTGTGTAATAGTGTGGGCCCAAAGGAACACATTAAATCTTCTATTACTGCCTGCTGGCAACGAACTAGCAAATGAGACTCATTTTACAAGTATAGCCCATTTTACACATGCTGTTAGCTAAGCAGAAGTACTGAAATTTGCTTAATTCTTGCACAGAGGGTTAGGGAAGATAAATCCAAATGTTTTCCCCACACCTTCATGCCTTAATATCCTCCAGCTATTTTAGCCCAGATCAGGACTAAAAACCATTTGTGAATAGTTTCTAAATTTCAAGCCAAAACAGGATACTTAAGGAGAAACAGCTTCCGGATCCCTAATTTTTAAGGAAATCATAGGATCATAGAACCATTTATGTTGGAAAAGACCTTTAAGATCATCGAGTCCAACTGTTAACCCAGCACTGCCAAGTCCATCACTAAACCATGCCTCTAAGCACCACATCTACACGTTTTTTGAGCACCTCCAGGAATGAGGATTCTACCACCCCCCTGGGCAGCCTGTTCCAATGCCTGATGATACTTTGAAGGAAGAAACTTTCCCTACTGCCCTATCTAACCTCCCCTGGTGCAACTTGAGGCAGTTTCCTCCTGTCCTATCGCTTGTTACCGGGGGGGGGGGAAGAGACTGACTGACACCCACCTGTCTCCAACCTTATTTCAGGCAGCTGTAGAGAGTGATAAGGTCCCCCCTGAGCCTCCTTTTCTCCTGGCTAAACAACCCCAGTTCCCTCAGCTGCTCCTCTTAAGACTTGTGCTTTGGACCCTTCACCAGCTTTGCTGCCCTTCTCTGGACATGCTCCAGCACCTCAGTGTCTTTCTTGGAAGTGAGTGGCCCAAAACCAAACACAGTATTCGAGGTGCAGCCTCACCAGTGCCACCAGTGTACAGGGGGACAATGGCTTCCCTAGTCCTGCTGGCCACACTGTTTTGGATACAAGCCAGGATGCTGTTGGCCTTCTGGGCCACCTGGGCACACTGCCCAACATCAAATTTCCTCTCATCTCCTTTGCCCTCATGTGGTGACTCAGTTCTGGGCAGATGTTTGTGAATAAGGAACACTGGGCTCAAGGACTGGATATTGTTAGGTTAATAAAAATAGTCATGAACACTGAGGAATGCATGTGTTCCTCTGAAGCACTAGCAGTCACTGCCGTTTTGGGGCATGAGAGACAAATTCAGGATTATCAGATTTGAGTCACACTTAGCCAGTCTGGACTTGATCAAGTAGACCTCTTTTCAGCCCTGTTTTCTTTAATTGCAGTGTCTGTCCCTTTCTTTAGCTATACAGTTTAGCAAATGCTACATTATACACAGGACTGTGAAATGTTATTCCCCTGGTGCATTTGGGACTACATACTACTCAAAAATATTTCTAGCAATTCTCTAATATCAAATAGCTATGGATATTTAGTAGTGAAACCTAAAGTGAAACTCATCAAAGGCCTTTGAATGAAAGTACAATTTTCCATCTTGCTATCCTGTAACATCCTTAGATGCTTTAACTCAGTGACCTCAAATGGTCTCTCCATTTTCCTGAAATAAGAATGGTTGCCATACTAGATGGAATGCCATATCAACATATAGCCCACTGATTTAAACAAAAAACTAGGCTGTCAAGGGTAAACACCGAAATGACATAAACACTCTTACAAGATTACAGTTGCTGACAATTTGCTACTGTACACAGGAAGGATTTTTGTCATCCAATCATAATAAACATGGTATCTTATTGGAAAAAGAGGTGTATGTGTATGATTTATGCTTAGTTGTCAAGAGACTTGGAAAATCCCATTAATGTAAGAATTCCCCTACACAAGTCACAATTTCGTGGAGAATCTGCTACTAGCTGTGAACAGCTGTCTTTTTAAACATGCCCTAAAATTAATGTCATGCAAGATACAGAATCAAAACTTCCTTAGCTTGATTTTGCTATTAGTGAAGTTTCCACGTCAGTAACTGAAGACAGACTGAAGACCATGCTCCTGGTTTGACACTTCATTTTTCCTGACTGACGTATCTAGACAATCAGAACTGAAACAGCCTTCTATACTTTAAAACTGGATCTCACAAGCAATCAAGTTATTTTTCATGATAGGATGTTGTTCTACTTTCTACGTCTTAGCCATAGAGTCTAGAACATCCTAAAACTGTTTAGGGTTACAAGACTTTTCACAGTTCCACCGGTAACAAATGGATATCCAGGAAGGCAAAAAAGCTTTATGGCATTTACATATTTGGTGGTCAATGTAATCACATCACAAAGCCTATGTATCACTTAAATCCCATACAAATTCTATCTTACAGGCATGAGGCATACCATATTGACTTTGGAAGTACTTGTTTTCTCAGCACTAACCAATATTTATAGCACTTAAAGCTATTTAGGAAGAATCCAAGGGGACATACAGCATCAACAAATGGAGCTATGTAACTGTAACTCCACACAGAAAGTAAGATAGTAACAAGTTAAATGTAAAACCCCTTCTTGGACAGATGGTTGCATTCCATGGAAATTAGTAGGAAGGTTAAAAAAAAAAAAAAAAAAAAAAAAAATAGGTAAAGACTTATCTCCAAGCATTCACATAATAATACGTATTATTAATATTACTAACACTAATACATAACACTACTGAAGTGACACATACTCCTGTAATAGTTTTTATGTAAATTAATTCACAACAGTACTGTTCAGTAACCATAAAAATGTTGAGCTCAGAAATGTGCTCAAGCCTGTAAAAGAAACCTGTAGTAGAAAAAGAAATGGACCTCTTTGTCATGATGTTTTTTTTTTTTGCTGTGTTCCTGCAAGAATAATCTAAACTATTATAATTTCCATTTCATGTATCAGTGGTGTCTGGGTGACACATGCAAGAGTTAACTTACATTCTTCTTCCTTTGGATCGAGTTGTGTAACACTGACAGATAAGCGATCTACACGTTCCTGTAAGGAGTTGACTCTAAATGAGAAACTGTGTGCTTCATTGAAAAGTTCACCAAATATATCTTCAGCATATTTACCTGAAATATAAAAAATAAATAAATAAATAAATAAATCAATCAAGCTTGCCACAAGACAGCCAAATGAGTTTGCCTTGAAAGAGATTTCTAACTGCTGTTTAAGTAAATCTAAGATGCATGAGTATCGTTTGTAACAACCCGCACCTACTGAGCCCATTAAGAATGCTACAGAAAAGTAATTAAAAATTAAATATTTAATTTGTAATTTATTTATCAGAAATGAAATTATTTAATACATTACAGGGAAGATATTCACCTGGTATAAACTGATTTAACTATGCTGATATGCAAGGGACTGATTAGTTGCTTGGATATGTATAAAAGGATGATTTCCAGCATCTGAAGTTGTTCCTGTATGAGCAATAACTAATCTTTCCAAGTGAAATTTATCTCAACTTTTCTGAAAATGAAGCACAGCTTCTAATCTTTCTAATATGGAAGATCAGATATTTACATCCAGGTTAATTAGAAGCAGCGTATTCAAAAAATACACTCTAAAATAACAAATCCTACTTTGAAGGATCAAAATTCTAGTAACTGATCAACTTAGACTGAAGTAAAAGAAGACTCTCCTTGTCCAGTTCAATGGACATTACACATTTAGCCCAAAACAGCAGGAGACTGAAGTATCATGAGAAAAGGTCTACAGACAGATTACTCCATATAGTGCTTCTAATGTGCCCTGGACTCAACTTAAGTAGTCTGTCAGTGCCACTGAAAACAGATCACCAGACTGCACAGCAAAATTTGTAGCCACATTTGGGAAATACCACATGACAGTTTTTGAAACTTTCTACCATACCATGCATATATAATTTGTGTACTGTTTGTGCACTTACATTGGTTTTGGAAGTAAGAATTTCACAAATTCCTAACTACCTGGTTTGCACACAAGTTCTGACAGGTCCAACAGGAAAGGATAGTTATGAAAATTTTGCCTTTGGTGAACAATACATCTGGAGGTATACATAAAAATGAGAACATTTTAAAATAAACACATCAAAAGGACAAAAATGAAATCCCTGCAGATACTGTGGAAACTACTTAAAGGTACTATGTAGTAAGCACAAGGCCAGCACATACCATTTATTAGGACTTAGACAACAGCAATAGAAAACCAGCACGACTACAAACAACAGAATATAAAAGGGGCTATCAGAAGAAATGTACAGATAATAGAAAAAAAAGAAACAGAAATTAAGAAAATGGAAAGGATTGTAAATTCTGGCATACTAAACATAAAACCCAAAAACTAGCCTGAGGAACAGCTAGCGAACTAATAATAAATATTCCTTCAAAGGAACAAGAAAGGCTGCTAGGAAGTCTGCACAGCCAACTAGTAATGAGGGTATAAAAAGTACTCAGAGAAGACAACACCCCTGAGGATAAGTTAGTTTAACACTTTCCACTGGTATTCAGTGGAAGAAATTTGAGAGACCCTCATGCCAGAACTCTTTGTGGAAGGCTCAAAAAACCTGAAGGGATGATACAAAAATTACACAACTAAATGGAAAAAATGATCTGTAAAGTATCAGTAACGATTTGTAAGTCTCTGCTGAAAGGTAGCAAGCACAACAGTAATGTTCAAAATTTTTTCATGGAACATCTTGAGAGCTACAGGCCTGTTAGCCTGAAATCCAGACAAATTAGTATAAATGACTATGAAAAACTGAATTAGCAGACACCTGTATGACTTGTTGGAAAATAGACAACGCAGCTTTTGTAAAGTGAAACCTCTGAAGGGTCTATAAGCACACAGAGAGCCATTACTTACTTAGATTTCAAGAGAGTTTTGAAAGTCCTTAATCAAAGCTTTTTAGGAAAACTTAACAGACGTGGCACAAAAAAGAAACAACATGGCACAGACAAATAATTCCTTAAAAGGTACAAAACAGAGGACAGGAGTAAATCACTGGTCTTCACAGCTGAGAAAGGTGAGTTTTCATAGATTTCTCTAACGGGACCCTATGCTGTTCAAGACACCCATAAACGACCTGAAAAAAATGAGATTAAAGTTCACCAACAATACTCAATCACGGAAAAGAAACACACTGAGCATTATTAGTAAAACAGAAACCCCAGCTGGTTGAAGAGGCTTCCACACTGAAAAGCTGGAGGCTGGGAGATTAGTAGGAGTATCATACATGATTGCCTGGCTGTCATTCTTGGAGCATCTGTTATTAGCTACAGTCAGAAGCAGATCAAAGGTGCAGCCATTCTTTTAGAACCTTTGTCTTTAAGTACCAGTCCACAGTAAAATAGAGATGGAAAGTTAGTAAAGTCTACTTAGCTTGCAACTCACCTAACATAAGACTTTCTAATATATGTCTTGAAACTCTGAAAAGTTTATGTTCTTTAACCTGTATCTGAAGCAAGAGAAATTACTTAAAAATGTGATCCACTAAGAGCAAGATTACTGAACTTTTAATATATATTTGCTAAAAATTTAATGCATTTCACGAAATTATTATATTCAGATATATTATTTAATTTTAATTGGACAACTCACATAATATTAAGACACATGCAAGTTAAAATTAAAATAAAGTGTAAAATTCAATGTATAGAATAGAAAGTAAATTGCAGGGCTCTCAAATCCAGTAACTTCCCTTTTGCAGGTGTATTTCAAGGCTACAAATTTGTTTTATCCATATCCACCTCACTTCAGCAGGTTTAAAAATCACCTACCTCATTAATGAGGTCCAATTGCAAGTAAACTGTCTCAAAAATATTTTCATTATGTTGCATACAGTCACAAACATATTGCAAGGAATAATTTGCCTGTGCTTATGAACACTAATCCTCCAATGGGAAATACATTGAAAACAACCTGTTGCGTTTGAAGTGGTACACCAAACCTAATGTCTCTACCTATATGCCCGTTGGCAGTCTCTTTATTTAGCTCGAAGTATATTCAAATGCATGCTTTTTCAAACAAAGTAAAATGTTTGCTTTTAGTGAAATGCACAGCTTTGTTCAAAAGAATACTATATGTGAACGTATATGTGTATACAACATTTATAAGCCAGTGTTTATTTATATCACTGTCTCTGTGTGCATTTTATACAAATAGGTCTTCAATTTTCAATGGATTACAAAAGACAGGATTACAGGTGATAACATTGAACAAAATGTCATGTAAGTGAAAAAAAGTATAAGAATAAAACACATTAGTAAACAACGCTGATCTCACTCCACTTAATTTATGGGTAATATGTTAGAAGAGTAAGGAATCAAAATTAATTCCATTATATTGAATGAATATTCCGAAGTATTATTAACACTTCAGAAAATTTACATCATTATGGGGCTGCTTGATGAAAAACTCTACTCTTGTTTCATGTAGCATAACAAGAGAATGACAGTTGACTATGACAATTAACATAATGCCTTAGGATCTTGGTCACAGCTGGATACGTAATACCAGATTAGAAAGATCAGTGATCTTGTTTGCCTGTTAAATTAAATGACAACATAGACTTCTGCAGATAAATTGTTTCAACGTCTGTGAAAAGTTATTTTACTGTACTTACAAAACTTACTTAATTGACCAGAAATATACCAAAATTTGCTATTTTCAAAAAGCAAGTCATATTCCCCCCAACCTTACTAGCTGTTCTTCTCAGTCCATCATACTGGCATTTATTTTTATTTACAGTGCACAAGTTTTTTTAACTTAAATAAGAGGATACATTATTAATTATTTTTAATTAATGAATATATTATTCACCTGATTATTCTTTTAAGAACTTATTCTCTTGTCTGAAAGGGCTCTATTCACAATTAACCCTTCGTTAAGAAAGGGATGCAGGAATGCAGCTCCCTCTGGTGTCAGTCAATGTCCTTTTTTTGTGACAGTCAAATAAAATATCTCCTCCAAGAATGTGCACGTGTTTTAATAGCCTTTTCTGAACAATTAATTTTCCTGACATTTAAAACAGACCTATGAGCTGAAAATACTAGGTAGTTGCTACTAGCTGAAAATCAAATAAAAATAATACTGCTCACTGCCTTCCTCATTTTTTTAAAGGTAAACCCACCAAAACATGCATCATCCACTCCTGTTCATTACCATGGCAGTAAGTGTACAATAGCTTATAAAATCTGAAAAAACGACCGAGCAGTTTTACAGTTCTCCTCTTCCACCATTTGTTCCTCCTAGTTTGTTTTACCTCCTTACTTCCCCCCATAATTTCAAACATTTGTCCAGCATTGGGTTTCAATGACTAATTGAAATGACTAATTAGACAAATGACTAATTCCTAACTATCCAATCCACTAACATGAAGGAGTAATAAGGTAAAAGAAATGTTATGTGTCTTGTGCTGGGGGACTGGGTATATATTAGATGAACTGAAGTCAACTACAATCACTATACAAGGTTCTGAACCTTATTTCAGGCTAATTAAACGAAGTGTGACAAAGATGTCTTGTAAGTCTTACATACTGTGTTGTAAATTCCTAGAACCACAATAACATGCTGCAGGATCAGGGCATAAATTAGCAGTCCCCTCAAAACTCCATCCTTAAAATCACCTGTCTACAGCATTCTCTATGCTGTATTCATTAGAAAACTTAAGGAAAGGGCACTTAAATTAATCATTTTATAACACTACATCAGTTAACACCATATTTAGTTACAGGCTCTCGGACAAGGAGTGGGACATGAGTCCTGAAGCAGGACTGGTGGAAGAAGCCACTTCTTTACTATCCTTTTGCATTTAAAAAAACAAACAAACAAAAAAAATCAAAGACAACCAAACACTCCAAACCATTCAACTGCATCTAAACTGGAAACGGCACCCCACAGATTGGTTATGGCAGCCTCTAGGAACCATGATCTAGATTTTAAGTAGCTATCTGGATAAACAAATTGAGCACCTAAAGTGCTCAATGCCATAAACCAGCACCGCTTTTGGAAATTTCAGGAGGATGACTGGCAAATCTCTGGCCAATGCAAGATGCATCAAGTGGGACAATCAAAATGAGACAATTGTTCAATGTTGCCAGAAGTGTTATCTTAATTAATTTAGCCTTAACTAATTTGTTAAGCTTCTGGAGCTCAGCGGGGAGTGGCAGGGTTAACACGTACACAAACAAAATCTAATCCAACATACTTATAATTGGAATTAAATTATGAAAATATTTAATATATTTTAAATATGTCATGACATTATTAAATGCAATATAAAACTGTTATTTAATTAAATATTATTGAATGCTATTTTAATATTAAAATAGTAAATATGTTGACATATTGAAATACATAAACCTCAAAATATTATTACAGTTTAAAAACATAGGTTTGGCAATTTGATTTGTAAAAAAGATGTAGAAATTGACAAAATCCCAGAAAGAATAAGCTAAGAATTCAGTCTGTTACCTACCTATACGCTATCATTCCTTGATTTCTATTATTTCAATACCATTCACACACTAAACAATATTTTTGCCCAGAACATTTTCTAAAAAAATAACAGCACAGAACAAAAGCAGCCATAAAACCAGTCTCATGGTCCTGCTGCACAATTCCTTCCCAATATACCTACACTATGCAAAATTACATTATTCACTGCTGAATTGCTCCTTCCTACACAATACAGTGTATATATTAGAAAATATTCTTTCAGGATAATTAGTTACCACATAAGCCCTAACAATATATAACCAGGGTCCATTTATGCAGCAAAATAAGAAATTTATCCTAAGTCTATTAATACATTTTTCCTCCTCCATTAATTCTGACCCATAATTTAACATATCCATTGCCTGTTGATTCAGCTTCAGAGCCTCAGTACATTAATTTTATTTAATTTAATGTTTTAGCAAAAATCAAGGTATATCTGAGTTTCACTTGAAACTCTAGGCTTGTTTCTCATCAGGATCATTTCAGTCTCACAGCTCAGCAGCTAGGAGACTGAACTTTGTCCAAGGATTGGAGATAAGAATCTTGGTAGACCCTTGAGAATTTTAGCAGCCATGGCTGAGCAAACTGAAAAATGATTTACAAAATCTAGTTCAGTGATGCTAATTAGAAATCTATCATCACAGAGGTGTAAGGGCAGTCTACAAGGACTGGATTTAAGGACTGTAACAGGAATACCAGAGCAATGAAGAGACAACTTGATTCCTTTAGCCAGCAATATTGAACCAGGCATTTATCAGACAACCTGATGAGGGTATCAAAAGTATCAAATAAACTCTGTTAAAGGCCATCTTTGGAGCACGTCTGATGCTTCTTGTTGCCATCCAAGAAAAAGTCAGCCTTCAAAAATCTCCAGTCATGGAGGTCTGAGATACCATTTCTTATCTAAAACTGAGGAGCCCATCAAGTAAACTGGCTGAGATTATCCATTCAGAAATCTGTGAAAGAGACTGCTTGAGCACTGAACCTGAAGGCACCAGTCCTAGAGTTCATTTCACAGGGAAGTCTTGTTTTTCCTTTCCTTTTTTAATATCATTCGAATTCACTGCTCTGTGTAGGCAGGAAATTAAGGACAGGTAGAACTTTTTTCTGCTAACACATAGTGGTTTTCAATGAGGAATTACTGTCCGTTTGTTCATCTCCTCATTAGCATTTGAGGTGGACACAAAACAGCATTGCCAGTACTGACACTGCTGGGGAGACAACATCAAGAAATTAGAAGCCTTTGAGAGAATGGGGGTCTCTGAAAAGCTGAGTAAGCTTTTAGTTTTCAAGTCCATCAGTTCCCTCACCCCATGTGCGTAAGAACACTAGAGAAAGCATTCCCTGGCAACCATGGTAATAACGAAGAAAGAGGGATAACTAATGAAGAAAATTCAGAGAGAATACTGAATATGCTTGTAAGCACAGTGAGAAGGAGGATTCCCAGGGCAGGACCTGCTGGGATTCTGCTGGTTCTGGAACAGTGACTGAAGCTTCAGCTGCAGATCGGCAGACCTACCTGCAATAAAGTAAATAATGAGCAGGGGCCTCACCACATGTTGAAGATGTTGTCCCAACAGGATGAAGAGAGAGAGGCTGGTCTTTGAACTGAAAAGGCCTGGTTCTAAACATTAATTGCAGCCTCCAGACACCTTGCTGATAAGTATTCCTGGAGAAACATTTCCCACTTATTGAATGTTAACACCTTAAGCCGTGGCAATCTGAAGGTTTTCCTGAGGTGAGAAAACGTCTCTCACAAGATGAGCAGTGTTTAAAAACCTCTAGAGGATGGCACAGTAAGCAAAAAATAAGGAAGAAAAGTTAAAAGTGTCTCAGAGGGGGAGAAAAGGGGGGTGTGTGTAGAAATAATACACTCGAAAGTCAGGGTTTCACTCCTGAAAATGAAACAAAATAAGGGGTGGGGAAAAGAAATAACTAGGAGAACATGATAAACATAGGAAACAGTACGAAGAAAGACAGAAAGAGGGGAAAAGCTACTGAACGTTCAACTTTAACTGAAAATTGTTGTCACTTAACATAAAGGGTACTCTAGCTTACCAAACACAGTTATGCAGCGTTCTTTCTTTATACAGACGTAGAAGAAAAAAAGGGAAATGACATCCTGCTATGACTGAATAAAAGTTCTGGTTCTGAATGCCTACAATATAAATATTCATTAAAGAAACGTACTCAAAAGGAGAAATGTTCTCCTCTTCAGATGGTGGTGTCAGAGACCAGGGCCAAGAACAAAACCCATCAGTTGGGTTTCTTATGTGGTACTGAGATTCTGTGTACAGGGAACAGCTGAATAAAAGGAAAAACAATATTGGTCAATAGCTGTGAAAAAAATGGGGAAGTTATATGCACACAAGAGAACTATTTATCCATCTTCTAACAATGGCACAGCTGCACAGTGCTCTCAGTTGTGTTTCACATATGCTGGAATGCTATAACCCCACATACACCAACATATACAAATTCAGGCAGTACTGGATTAGTAATGTATCTGCAACATTGCTGAAAAAAAAAGGTAAGCACTTCTTCAGAGCAGGTACGGTCAGAAAGCAAGAAATACAGGGAAGAACGGCTAGGAAACTAAACCAGCTGTTGCTGCTGTCCAGAGTTTCTGTTGCCACAGTGCTAAGAAAAGCTGTCAGAAGACAGATCCTTTTATGAAGTTAGAGAAGACTGGGAATAGACAGGGGGGGGAAAATTACTTGCTGGCAATTTTGTATGTTTTATCAAGACAGACTGATGTGTTTTCATGCTCCAGGGAGAAAGGCAAGAACTATCACTCAAAGCAGAAATAAATCTCCTTTCATCTCTACTTTTAAAGGTCAAAAAAATTCTCAAACTGAACAATTAAAAGCAACACATCAAATAAACTATGAAAGGATTGAGAATTTAGATGGAGACACATAGCAGCTATTGCTGACATACTGATGTAAAGCTCTTTTCATTTCATATTAAAACACAGGAAAACAGAATTCCTGTCATTTAATAGGTATTGTTTCTGCATGCATGTCCTACTTACACATAGCATACAAGATCATAGAAACACAGTCCTATTCAGATTGAAAAGACCTCCAGAAGTTATCTAGTCCAACACCCTGCTCAAAGCAGACCCCATTAGATCCAGCTGCTTGACTAATCCAGCTGAATTATTAATATCTCTGAGTATGGAGATCTAATGACAAAACTCTACACTTAGCTCTTCTAAATAATGGGGTTTTTTGGTATCGTTTAAACTACTGGAGGCTTCAAATTCAATCACAGCACTCTTTGTCCATATATCAGAAGAAAGATTAAGAATTATATTGGTCTTGAGAGTCATAATGGCAGGAGAGTAATCCTCTATTTGAGAGCTGGCAATTGAAAAATCTGAGAGGCAGAAATGACAAAGTGCTAATCAGGTCAAAAACCATTCATCTAAGTTTGCATAACTTTACCATCGAAAGCAAAAGCAGCTCTAGTTTAAAGGAAATTAAACCCTACCAGAACACTCACTTTCCACTCTCAGAGTGAAGCCTCGTTTTGTCTACAACTTAAAGGCTGATTCTCAAACGTACACATTTTCCACAGAAAACAAGAAGGGAAGGACTGCAGAGAAGCTGGTTGCCAGGGGACTGCTGCGAAACCATGCCTGCTGGCTGTGACTCACAGGCAACTACTAAAATTTATCTGCATGTCAGCGGGCCCTGCTGTACACCATTAACAGTGACACACGAAGTGAAGACTGGTTATTTGGGTTTAAGCACATGAGACACAAAATTCCCATGCTAGGACTCCCAAAACTTTTTGAATTTGTACTGCTGCTAGCATAAACAGGCAGAAAAGCTGGAAGGATTCTGGAACAAAATACTTGCACAGGTACTCATACCTTTGTAACATGATCTCCATTTTTATAGAGCAATCCTTAACCTTGCTGAGAAATAAGGACTATTTTGTAAAACGTTCTATTTAATTGTAGGTAAAAATGTTCTTTTGTAAAAAACACACAGTATAAAACAAAACCTTACTTCAGTTGGTATAAGCATTGCCTGTAGAAAACCTACCAACACCATGATGCTATTTGGAGGGAACGAACAAATGACTGAAATAACAGGTCCTGCTCATCAGTGTTTAACTTGTAGAAAAATTCTGAATGACCTATTCTGGGCTTGCTGTTGCAGAGCAGACTAGTGCATTTTCTGTCCTTTTTTACCTTCCTTGTAATTTCCAACATTGCATACCTTTTTGACCACTGACTTGTGAGTCACAAGTTCATGACAGAACTCTCAAGTGAAAACAGCTAATTTAGGGCTCATCTCCATGCATGCAAGCTTCATGCAAAACCATGTTCCTTTTACAGAAAGGCAGTTTACATATTTAGTTACATTCCTTTGACAGCACCTCTCTGCAACTGTGCTACGCATATATGGCAAGGCATGTAACAAATGCGGCAGCATTCAATAAATATTCTTTTGACACCTTTTTTCTCCTTTAATTGAGTTCTTTCTGTTCTACTATTGCTTCATCCTGACCTCCTCCTGAGCAATTGTACACACAATGTCTGGCATAAGCTCTGTGTATCAAGAAAACATAGTGAAGGCAGCTGAATCTCAACAGGTAAGTACTGAGACCACATGCTGAGTTAGAACTTGGTGTTCTTTAAAATTGAAAACCCAAGTGATTGGTTTTTGGCTTTTAAGGTCAAACGAAACTTCCAAATGAAAATATCAAATGTAAATTTGGTATGTCACCTACGAAAGGAAATTCCCCTAGATGGAGTATATAATCAAACAATTTTAAAACAAGCAAACTAAAATAAATGAATGCAGTATTAATAAGAGTGACTTGGAAGAGGAGGGTAGTACACGAGTCTGAGAAGAGCTTTTGTTAGAATGAAGCAAGACCACAGACGGTGATCCTATACTGCATCCCAATCTCATATACTCTTGGTTCACTGAAAAGAATTTAAATAAGTTATTTTCCTTGCTGTTGCAGCAGCTATACTAATAATGTTCATATTTAAGTGCTGTAAGCATTCCCCTCTTCATTGCATAATTCAGTGTCCTCAATTAAGAGTCTTCAACCTAATAGCACCCTAACAGCTTTGAAAGGCTGCCAAAACAGTCACCATACAGTATACCATCAAACCAATAATCAAATTAATCTAATCAACGAATTAGGCTACATCACCTATAACTGTAAGATACTGACAGAACTGAAAAGCTTTTCACATTGTAGATGTATATACACTCATACTTTAGTATGTTGGTAGTCTTACCAATGTCCTAGTGGTTAAAAAGCACTTGTAGTATGGGAAATTCAAAATGCTATCATGCTGGTTCATCTGACAACTTTTTAAAGCTGCTGTAACTTGAAGGAAAAATAATCCAGACATGAGCCTTTTCAGAAAAATCCCTTTAGAGTTCTAGAGCTTGAGAAGTATTCACTCCTCTCAAATGCACTAAGGGAAAAATTGTTGACAGACGGGAGAAAAATCTTTACCTGATTGAAATATTACATGATAATTACATTACTGGGTTTATTATTTGAAAAGGCAACTACTTTTTTTTTCTGAATGACCACAACACGACCAAGGGTTTACGTTAACAGAACTTAGTGATATGTTCCTCATTATGTCATATTCCCTACTCAAGAACTGCTCTAAGGTTAGCAATTACTGACTTCATTAACCAGATAGCTTTTTCTGTCATATCCCACTGGTAACAGAAATATATGGCTGAACAGTTTTAAGATGTGCTGCTGGAAATATTCCTAGCTTTCTTTCACAGAAGTCCATGCTAGTCAGCAGCCACCAAAGGAATACATTCAAGGCTCACCCACGATTTTCTACTGAGAATTTGGAAAGATGTTCCTACTTCAACCACAAAAACTGTGACTGTAAAATGCATTAGTTCTAAATACAGCTACTGGGACCATGTACTTACTTAGGCTACTCAGTTGTCTGATTATATTTGCCAAGGAGATATTGGTGACACATTCCAATTCATTCTTGATACCTCGCGGCAGAGCTGTGTGGCACAGGTGCCTGGGGTCTATGTTCCTTTTTACCAGTGGCATTCTGAAATGTATCAGAGGACCAGCAAACCTGTGAAGAAAGGAGACAAAATACGGTTGTAAGTTTAATTATATTTTAAATTCAGATGTCTAAAGTAAATTCGACTAATCCTAACAAGATAAAAATACCTCCAAAGTACTGATGGAATTAATTGCTCTGAGTACATAAATATTTTCTTCTTTGCCCAATGAAAGACTTTCATTCTTTCGCTTTAAACCTTTACCTGACTCAGATGCCAGTGAAGTGACAAGTGATTTTTTTACAGTTAATGCTTTTTTCTTCCCCCCTCCCGGCCCTGAAAAAAAAAAGACAGGCAAGTCTTTGCAGTTTGAAATCATTAAAGAATGACTTCCTTCTTGATGGACTACTTCCTCATTCAGGCCAGGCAAAGTCCAACAACAAATTCTGTTTATTGTGAAGTCAAAGTCAAACTAGTTGCCTATTCCAGCAGAAAGGTAGATATGATCCATTCATTATTTCATGTCACGTTACTAGCAGGAGTCACCCTTCTAGTCTAAACATTACTTCTAAATCATACCTAATCAAAGTAAGAAAAAAGAACGTTTCCCTTCCATCTACACTGCTACTGACAAATTCAGCTAAGATGACACCTTGTAAATACAAAAGTCCCCGCAGGAAAGTTGTAGTGCAAAGTCCTCCTCCACTCAGAAATGCCACCCCTCCACACCTTTCCAGATCCACACATGTTAAATTGATCAAGAGTCTCTACTAGTTCTACAGACAGCGTAAGGATCCCCTCAGGCTGTAAATCCCAGGCCTGTAATTTTCTGTACTCGTGGCACTGAATGGAAGGAGTTTCCCAGGGGGCAAGTTATGTCTCTTTTGTCTTATTAGTGCTGCTTATTAAGATTGGTCTACTAAAACTTTTCTTCATAAAAAATGGATTCCCTAAAATTCTGTAATTTTCCATCATCTGTCATGTAAAACTCTGAATGACAAATGCAAACCTGCCGTTTGACATGCAGAGAACAGATACACTTGATACTGGTACAGCTTGGTCTCCCTTCCCATTGCAGAAGAGATTACACTTTCTCCAGACAGCACGGCAGACAAGTTTTCTGCAACACAGCCTGCAGTCCTTGTCCATCAGCCAGAGCGCCTGCCACAGATTCATCTGTCCCCTGCTTAGAAACTTTACCACAAAATGTTCGCAAGGAACAGCTAGGGCTTTGTGTTGCACCACAGGATGCATCTTCGCTACAGTATGTATTTAGCCATTGTTATCCTTACTTGGTCGAAATGCAGAGATTTTTTGGATAAGAATAACACAAAGCCATGGTGGTAGAGCTGAAATTTTGCTGACCTAGAACAGCATAGTGAATTAAAAGAGTCAAAGACGACTGTAATGGAGTATTTTCCTCTTGCAGACTGATTAGATTTCTCCTTGCCACTTCTCATGGGAGTATATTCTTTCACTGAAGCCAGCGTTCATAGCTGAGGGACCCAGGCAGGATCTTTAAGTTTACCTGAGAAACACCTCTGGGTTTCTAGGATCTGCTTAGACGTGATTCATTGCATTTCAACACTATGCCTACCACCTTTAACTTCTTGAGAGAAAAATCAAAAATAATTTATGCTTTTGAGGAATAAAACCCAACGAAATAATTCTTCTAGTCATTGGCTTAAGGGAAAGACTATACAGCTGATAAATTTTTGTACTTAAGTTTCTCAATATTAACAGTAAAAATTACAGAAGTGTGCATAGGGGTAAAGTATAAGAACAGATTTTTATATTTATTTTCTAGGAATACCCCAAATCTTTCTAGTCCCTAAATACCTAAGTACTAAAAAGCTAGCTGCTACATACAAGCTAAATGAAATAAAAAGTGCAAATCTGAACAGTGTCTCAGATAGAAGCAATGACAAGCGTCTATAATTAAAGTGAGACCTTAGACCTGCTGGTATAAGACACAGGTGTAGCACGAAGCAAGAGAGATCAAACAGACCTCACCAGCAGAGCTTCTGCTGTCTTAGGAACATGCAACCTCTCTCCCCCCAGCTATAAGACCCTGAAGAAACCTTTAACTACAGGTTTGTTATCGCAGTTCCCCAAGAGAAAATAAAGTAACCATTCTGTCACTGTCAAAGAAACTCAACAAATGATATGTGAGCAATGTTCTACTGAAGCAATTAAATATTAACTCCAGAGTTAAGCCCTTTCTTGATTACTGCTTTAGTGATACTGCTGTATAAGCAGCACAGTAGGTAAGTCTTAAAAAGAAGTCCAAACAAGTATGTAAAGAAACATCACAGAAAAGTAAACATCTACACATGAAAGAAACTGATATAGTCCTTATTTCTATCTAATATATATATGGCTTATAAAGGTAAAAAAAATAACAAGCATGAAAGTGGGTTTTGGCTAGTGCACTTTTTCTTTTGTTTTCTTAAATAATCAAGATGTTAGTAAGTAATGATATTGCTCTCTGTCTTTGATTTTCTATCACTCATGAAAAGAACTGCCCGATTTATAGCATGTATAGATCACAAAACTTCAGATGCTTAAGTGACAGATTCTTTAGAAAACTGTAATAGCAATAAAAAAATATTCTTAAAAGTAATTCCAGCCAACTGTTCGCTAGATTTTAAGTAACAGTGTTTTGAGTGTGTACTGCCTTCTACCAGTCTCATTTGTCCTTAGGACAGAACAAGTAACAAAATAGCTGAAAAGACAAGTATTGGCCCAAACATTTTCTCCAGTAGGCATAAAAGATGTTGCGCAAGCAGAGATTAAGCCAGAACTCCCCGGACCTCAAAATGTACAACTCTGAACATGAATAAAAGTCCAGTTAAGACAATGCAAATTTTCTTGCTTTGACCTCTCCAGAATTTGAAGAAAATCTACTCTTTGATCTTTTTCCTCTCCAAACCCCAGAAATACCATTTTCTAGTATCTGAATAATGCAGTTGTGGCTGCCCTACCCAAAGATGTAGTATAACAAGAAAAGGTAGCAGAGGGAATAGTAAGTATGGTAAAAGATACAGCTTTAAAACAAGAATAAACTTGGGAGACAAACAACAGAAGATAAAACTGACACCCTCCAAATCATGCATCATGTTTGAAAATTATGCAAAGCCTGAACAGAGTGTATTTCTCCGTTTCCCACCAAAACAAGAAGAAGGAGGCAACGAAGGCAAGTATCACTCAAACATGCTTAAAGCAAAGGAAAATTAAAGTGAAATTAAACATTTCACACAATGTTTAATAAATTGTGAAACTCACTGCCACAGGATGCTGTACACAACAAAAGTACCTGCTAGTATTTTGTCCACTACGGACCACATATTCTTTGCAGTTTGTTGCAACCACTAGAAGGTCTTGATGATTCCTCCCCAATCGTATTTAGCGATCCCAGCATGGGGGAGCAACAGGTGTGCAACAGCAAACAGAACTTTACTGTACACAAACAATTTCTTCGGTCCTATAAAAGATCTTTCCTAATGCAGTTCTTATCAAGAGAGCTGAAAAATTTGGAAATCACTATTTATTATGCAGCTTTAGAGCTGTGAAAGAGGAAAAAAACAAAGACAGTTATAATCTAGTGTATCTTTTAGGTTAAAAGCAAAAAAAAAAAAACCCAAAAAAACCCAACACAGACACACCCACCCCTGCTCCCAAAACATACATTACCCAAGCCACTTGGGCAGCAAAGGAAAAATTCATTCCTAGATCATAAAATCCTGTTACCATGCTGCTTCCAAGTAAAAGCTGTTCATAAGCCCAACCAGGCAGAAGAGAGAAGCAGTTTGTCAGTGCATGAGAGGATCCCCAGGCTGAAAGGTTACACCACAGCTCCGCAGCGCCTTACAGCTCTCCTCCCGCGGCACAGGTCTGAGCTCGCTCTCTCCTCAGCCCCACTGCTCCCCAGCCCGAAACGCAGGGAAGGGAAAGAAGTCCTCACACACAACTATCTCCTCTTCCCTACTGTCCCATACAGATCTTTGTGGCAGTTCTTCAGAAGCAGCACTAGTTTACACTCGAGTTAACTGGAAATGCTTTATATTGATCTTAAAATGAAACTCCTTTTTACAAAGAGATGCTGATCTCTTTCGCAGAGCCACTGTTGAAAGCTCTTTTCCCTCAGTTCCTATGCATCCTTTGAAGCACTCTGAATCCACTTGAGAAGCCAACTCTAATCTTCTTTACAAACCCCTCTGCTACTTCAGTTGCACAATGGCTGGCACAACCCCATTCCCCATACATACGCTGTATGAGTAGAGAATACGAATGTGTGTACATAATGACTGTCTAATGTTTTCATTAATCTATCATGCTTTGATAAATGATTTTTTAGGAGCCAGGAAAACTGCTCCAGTTGCTTTTTCAATTAATTCCTATTACTTAAAAAACCACAGAACAACGGCACTAATGAAAAGTTAATACCTTTTTAGAAGAACAGCCTTAACGAGATTTGACCACACTTCTCAAACAGCAAGTTGTTTAGTGTGCCGCACAGCCCTCTGCAGCTATTAGGGGCCTTATGGGTCATACTCTTCTATCTCTGTCTCGTACTTCTCACGCACTGCTGGCGACAGCCGAGACAGCTGCCCGAGCCCTGGCACCCACGCCGAGCCCTGGCAGGCACCGTGTGGCTCCCACGGCTCCCACGGCTCCCACCAGCACGGTTTCACCCCACAGCTGGTGCCAAGAGAAGGCCCTGGGGAGCACTGGCATAGGAAACAGCCATCATTTTCCCTTCAACACGCTCCTGTAGAAAAAATTCAGAATTGCAAGATGTGTGGAGAGATGCTACATTTCTTACTAGAAGCTTGTGCAAAATTTGAAATGTCAGTTGTCACAATAATGATTCAGGGTTTTCTAGCACGTACAGCAAGACAAGTAGGAATGAAAGCACAACATTAAAGTGGGGAAAACTAACCTGCCCAACGGTTTAACTGGTAATTAAACTATACTTCAGTTTTACTTTCAGAAGACTAATGAAATTTCACAATCACATGTCTTTTTTAGCAGATGTTTACTTCTGATTAGGTTACATTTTGTCCTTTACTAAACTTGACATTATTTTCTTAGCATTAATGAAAGACATTAATCTGTAATTTTTATATGATACATCAATAATGCAACAGTAAATGCCCTTGTTTTCACAGAGTTAAATTTCATTCCAGCCATTTTTATAGCATATCTTTATGCCTTAATATAACCATACTTCCTGTAATTTTCCTTTAACAGTGTGCAACAGCAATGCCTTTCATATGCCTCATGTATTGATCACGTTCTAGCTGCTGGCAGCACACACCACAGTTTGAAACACAACAATCAATTTAACACTTCCCCCACCCACCCTTAGAAAGAGAAATAGAATATATAATAGGTTTTATATTTGCTTACAAAATCATGTACTAACTACATCTACACTACAGAGACTTTGGGATAGAATGAAAGCAGCTAATAAAAATCCTCAAACATGTTAATGATTCTGGTAAAATCAGAATTGTATCAGTTAACAAAACAAGCTCACCTTCTTATAAAATTTTCTTTTCATTATACTGTAAGACATCATCTTGTACCAGTTGCAGAAAATCCAAAGATGAGGATCTTGTAATACACTACTATGAAAAGGCAAATGTACAAAGACTTCATGCAGCTTCTCTCCAGCTCTCACTGCAAGATCCAAGGCCCAGGTAAAAACTCAAGGAAAAAACAAGACACCAACAGTATGGTGTCCTTCAAGAAAGTAGGCTGCTACCACCTACTGCTGAGTCAACATAACCATTTTAAAACTCTAAAGGCAATTAACACCCCTTAGAGGATCCATCTTGGAACTGACAAGATGACAACTGACAGCTTAAATTGACAATTCAACAGAAATCTGTTAAAATTCAAGTTTTGCAATCCTTTCCGTTATGAACCATGTCACAGAATGAAAGATCTTTTTGGAACAATTCCCTCAAATCTCAGTCTTCTGCAACTCTAAAAAGATTTTCTAACTGCAAGTGACTAGGAAAAGATGACCTTATTGTAACTGAAAAGCAGTGTCAAAGGAAATAAATCCAAAATACATTACTAGAAATTGATGTTGACATCACTGCTGTATAAGAATGAGTATAAAATCAATCCTTTACATCTTAAGATCTATACTAGATTTTCTGTTCCAAAAAGTTTTTATACATTTGGTCAACGTAAGGAGCAGTGCCTATATAGGCTATATAAGTTGATAATTTGTTTTTTATTAAACCAGAGAGTAATTAATAAAATATTTATTGTATTTGTAGTCACAACTATAAAAAATACTGTTCCTCAAGTAATACCAATATCAGTCTCTCATGCTCTAAATATTCTGTTGCTGAACTAAAGATAACATTATGCAGGGATGGATTAATATGTCAATGGGCCACAGAAGTCTCTCTCACTAACACTGTATAGGGAAGTATTTGATTTGCAAAATAGTAATGAACAGATTGTAAAAAAAAAATCTAACTCATAAGTACAAAATGTATTTACAAGGAATTTGTCATTTTTATTCTGTATTTAATATTGACTGACTTCTGTATTGGTTTAGCTGCCTCTGACAATTATTGTTTTCTTATAAAACAACCTGTAAGCATCTCAGTACATCTGTCACGTCAGATAAGCAGAAAAGAGACAACAGATTCACAAAAATGGGTAAGACTTGAGTTCTACTCAATCTCCAAGGCATTATTACAGACAGTACTAAAAAATTACTTTTCAGTTACTACCATCCAGCCAATTTTCTCCCAGATGTGTATCATAGGACTACAATTTCTCTCCCATGCATGCATGCACACCAGCACACACAAAGGCACACTCATGTTCAAAGTACATGGAAAAAAAACTTTTGGAAATCATGGTTTTAATTACAGACACAAACTGCAGCTACATCTACTTCATTGCCAAGATTTCTAAGTTTTACCTTTATTTAGCTAAACAAATGAAAACAAGGGCAATAATTTTTTTATGCTGGAAAAAAATCAGCTTTTCAAAAAAATAGTAGTTACTGTCACTGAGATGACTGGTGATGGCAGCAACAGCAGAATTGTCAGTATGGATAATACCACAAAATATGACCCCCTACTATCGATGCAGCAAGTACAACTTCATTAATAGAAACAGCAGCAACATTTCTAGGGCATAAAGCTGACATACCAACTCATAACTACATGGGCTACCTCAAGTTCTAGAGGATGCAACTGTATTTTCCGTAAGTAAAACACTGCAATCTGCATCGAGTCAACAAGCTACCTGTAACAAAAATACGGCATCATAGCAGGTAGCAACCACCTTCTACTGAGTGAGTCCAGCCCTCGGAGCTTCCATACCACTCCAGTTCTGTTGGGGAAGATGTTTTTAAGTTTGTCTCTGGCTACAACCCACTATATAGCTTTGGGCTTTCTCAGGGTCCTTAGACACTTGTCTGAAATTCCTCCCACCTGCATTTTGTTTGTGCTGCCACTGGCCCCTCTTGTCCCAGAATGCAGACGACAGAGGCTGTCACCATCATTACACAGCCTTCTCCTCCCCTCAAGCCCTAATGAAAGATTTCACTCTGCTCATGTGTACAGAGTAAAAACCTAAGGCATCCTTAAAACCTAGGAGAGAATATTCAGCTCAATACTGGTTTCATTTTCCCAACACAGGTACAAAATACAATAGGGTTAAATGAACAGCGTGTGGATTTGCAAACCTCATCCCTTTGGTAAAGCTGAATTCCTATTAGTGAAGTGGAATTCAAACACAAACAATTCAGAGAATGGCAGCTTACAAACAGCTGCTTTTTTAGAAAGTTTCTCTCTATAAGGCTAAATAACTTTTTTCATTTGTTTTCACTTTTGATTTCTGGAATATAAAAAGTACCTACTGATTTGTCAATTTGTTAAGTATGGATTATTTTAACCATGTTGCTTCCTTCGTTCTTCCCCACTACGAACAGCTTCTACCTTGCTACGGGGTCATTTAAATGTAAGTTGTTCATATCAACTGTAACAAATCTACAGCAAAAGAAAAATCCAGACACCGTAACTACAGTTATTTGTTGCGTCTTGCTATGAATGGTAAAAACATTTCTTTGTCTTAATAAAAAACCTATTTTAATCTAATTGCTCTTGCAACAAAAAAAAAATTGAAAAAAATCAGGTTCAACACTACCCACCCTGAACAACAGACTGCTGGGGGCAATAAGGCACTAAGCCAGTTGTATTTCTGGCTCATACACAAAATTCAATGAACTAAGTTAGACATGACACTGTTTAACATGTCTACAGCAAGAAACATTTAGACTTAGAAATTTCCTTCACATTAGGTATTTTAAGTAAAAATGATAGTGAAATTTTTTTGGTATAACAACTTACTTCCAAAATATATGTAACAACACCACCACACCACATCCCTCCGAACACATGAAAAATAAAATTTGATTTATAAATATCCCTAAGTATATTTAAAAAAAAAAAAAAACCACAAAAAAACCACTAAAGATTTCCAGGCATTAGAATTGGTATTTTCCTTTACAGATACTGAGAAATAGAATTGTAAACTAAAACTTGTTACATATATTAAGATCCAATCCCTTCATGACCTGTGATATTTCAAGTTTACAAAACAGTAAACAATCAGAAACTGAATAGAACATAATTGCATTCTTCAACTCCAAATACAAATCTTAAGGGCACCAAATACTAACCACCAGTTTTTTCCTTCCACTATTGAAACTACAGTATTAAACTACAGTGAAAACTTAAAAAAAAAAAAGTTTTGTGAATAATTCATAGAAAAGATGAGAATAATTGCTCCCAAACAGGCACAAGCTCTAATTATACCTTACTTTAAAAAGGGGGGGGGGGGGGGGGGGGGGGGGGGGGGGGAAGATGTATCATATGTGTCCATATATTAATGGAGAAATATATAAATCATGTGGAACTACATTGCACTTTATTGTTAGGCTATTAATAAAGAAAAAAAATAGTGACTCCTTGAACTTACACTTCTAGTAAGCTTTCTGAAGAAGTTCATTTAAAAAACATGAAAGATGCATAATGTCTTTGTATTACATACATGCACAGACATACGGCTACCTCTAAACAGAAATCTTTAAAATTATTATGTGTAAGATTTGAAAAAAAGAGCTGCAAAAATTCTTAACCATCATTACTAAATATTATTCAGATCACCCTGTACTCATTAGTTTTCTCCTAGTGAGCTCCTGTCAGGTCATTTGATTAAAAACAATTTTGGAAGTATCCTGGGTTCTAATTTAGGTACAGCCAAGAATGCTCAGATTAATTTTTTATTACAAGTTTTCCTCCATTCCCCAAAGGCTAAAAATGTATTAATGCATAACATACTACGTGATTTGAAATTGCTTTTTGAGACCTATGTTTTATCTGATGACATTTTTTCTCTCAGCATTGATCTAGTCTTCCTGTTCACAGTTTCTACGTACAGTGTCTAACACAAAAGCCCTATGATGGATTGTAACAAAAGCTCTTTATTATAGTCTTGACAGAGACAGATAACTAATCCAGTGCTAATTTAAAATCAAAACCTTAGCACCAGAACTAAGGGTACAGTTTCTATGATTTTAGTGTACCTATCATAATGTGCTACCTTTGAACATCTTCTACAATTTTTCTTGAAAATGAATGTTCTATATTTAAACTTGCCTTTGTTACATAGCCCTTTACCAGTTCAGGATAAAACCTATTAAATGCACACATCAATTTTATACCTTAACTTTATAAAATGTACCAAATGCACATAAAATGAATGCCAATAGTACTTCTGTTGCACAGAAACAACCACCTGCTTTTGAATGGACAGTATTTTGTGGCAGTAAATTATAAATATTTAAAGAAATGGTACCTGAACTTCCCAGCTGCTAAGAAAAGCAACCTGGTAGGTACTGGGAAGATAAGGTGTTCTGCCCTGGCTGGAGCTGAACTGCTGGGCTCCCCTGCAGCGGTGCACTGCCAGCGTCCAGAACTGCCCCCGCCGGGGGAGACCCCGGGCTGTGGCACTGTCACCCGCAGCCAACACCTCCCGCGCTGGCCCGCTTCGGAACAGGCTGGCCCTCGCACCAAGGCATTAGAATTCAACACACAGTGCCCTGCCTTAACAACAGAGCTGTCCTTACAAAGGAAACACAGAAGCCTTCACCCCTGGTGACCAAAGCCTGCCCTTTTCCCCCAGACACAAGTGGAGAACCCCCTGAAGGCTGAGCGATTGAGAAATAATTATTCCTTTGGTACCAAGCTACAACTGGTAAATATTAAATTATGACGTGCCAAAAATGAAAGAAATGAGTCGCTGTGCATGGGTGAGGAAAGGAAGGAAGGAAAGAATACGACAGCCTAGGCCTTTTATTGTGTTGATCTCACTGCTGAATCCAAGAAGGAAATCAGATGCTAATGAAATAATAAATAATGTTGGCAATCTGCAGTAGTAATAAGACCAATGTACAGCAGTCTGTGACTCAGAAACCTCATACAATATAGGAGCTACTCATGCAGTTCCTGTATATTATTCCACCAGTGATACACACCATACTAACCAGTACTCACTTACTAAACTAAGAAACAGGTGTCAACAGCGACCATCAGGAGCTTTTCACGCCTCAAAACATTACTGGAGATTTGAAGCAGCAAGGTTTGCACTGCAAGAGTCAGAGATCAGCCACGTACTTAAAAGTGAAATTTTCACTGCAATTTATGCTATGATACCAAATGCCTAAGTATGTTTTATGCTAGGATACCAAGCCCATGAATGACAGATTATTGGTTTTGATTTTCCTTTTCACAGTTTTAAAGGAAGAATTAAGATATATGAACTATCAAGTGGGAGGTACAGATAATACACAGTGTAATAATCACCTTATTATTTCTAGCTGAGCTTCTTTGTAGATGCATTTTCCCCCCTTGTGAACAATAAAATTCCTCAGAAGAGGATTTGTTGCAAAAAATGTGAATGTGCATAAACAACATTTTCCCGTCTGCTGCCATTTATGCTACTTAATGTGTTTCAACAGACATGCTGCAGGAAAAAGGTATTAACATTCATTGACAGAGAAGTTGTTTACTTTTGAACAGAAATGTTACTAAATATTCAACAGTCCAGAAATACTGATGATTTATATTGCTGAAGCCTAGAAACTGATCATTTCATCCTTCACTCAGTAGAAAGTCAAAACTCCCCACTGAAGTGAAAAAAAGATGTACTAAGTAAAGACTGGAGGACTTCAATGTGCCTGTTTCCTACCCAGTGCATTGCTGTTGGAGACAATTTTTCCCGTATTTTTCCCATTCAGTTTTCGTCATTTTGGGTAGGGGGTTTCCAATAATTTCTTGGGTAAACTCTTCTATAACCAACTACATCTCATACACAGGAAAATGTGTCAATTCCCCCTCTTTGCCTCTCTGTGTTGTTCCCCTATATTTTCAGATTACATATTAGTTCTTATTTCTTGTTGTCTGTAACCTTCAGGTATTTATAGATGATACCCGATGCACCCTTTCTTTGCTAGCAATTCTACCAAGTTATACATTTCTGTTCTTATTTGGCAGTAAAAAAATTTAAGGTGTCACTAATTCCAGTAGTGTTTATTACTGTTACACAAGTACCATCTAATTTATCAGCATTATTCTAACAATTTGATATCCAAGATTGAAAACAGCATTCTGGATGCATTTGTGTTACATGAGCATACCTAAAAAAGTCTAAACATCAGGATGATGTTTAGCTGGCAACATGTGCTCACAGATGAGAAAGCCAACCACCTCCAGGGCTGCATCCAAAGAAGCGAGACAAGCAGGTCAAGGGAGATGATTCTGCCCGTCTGCTCCACTCTCCTGAGACCCCACCTGAGTACGGCATCCAGCTCCAGAACCCTCAGTGCAGGACAGACAGATATGAATCTAGTGGAGCAGGTTCAGAGGAGGGCCACAAAAATGATCAGAGGGATGGAACAGCTCTCCTGTGAGGAAAGGCTGAGAGCACTGGGGGTGTTCAGCCTGGAGAAGACTCTGGGGAGACCTTACAGCAGCCCTTCTATTTGTAAAGGGGGCTTATAAGAAAGATGGAGAGAGACTTCTTACCAGGGCCTGTAGTGACAGGACAAGGGACAATGGTTTTAAACTGAAAGAAGGCAGATTTAGATTGGACATACGGAAGAAATTCTTCACTGTGAGGATGGTGAGGCACTGGCACAGGTTGCCCAGAGAAGCTGTGGATGCACCATCCCTGGAAGTGTTCAAGGCCAGGCTGGATGGGGCTGTGAGCAACCTGGTCTGGTGGGAGCCGTCCCAGCCCATGGCAGGGGGGTTGGAGCTAGATGACCTATAGAGGTCCCCTCCAACCCAAACCATTCTATGTTTCTATTAATTATTTCAGTTATACCATTATTTGTTGCTATCACCTACTCTAAATTTGCACCTGCATAAATTAATTTTCCAAGTTAATCGGGGAGTGGGGGCAGACCCCTAAGTTACTAGTTTGGATGTCTTTTAAAGGTTGAGGTTGGAGGCCCCCACTCTCAAAGTCTTGGTCCTTTAAGTAGTTATTCTGAAGTTAAATGAGATTTTTTGCAGGACCACATTTAGAACTTGCAATAGAAAGTTTTTTCTATTAGTCTAATGTATATTACTTCCATAGAATAAATAAACTTTTACAGAAAATCGAAAAAACTACTCAGGTCAAAATTTATTAAGAAGAAATGTGATGCTATTTGCCCTTCTGTTATAACACTCTGAGGAAAGATAAATAAGGCTGCATTCCTTTGGCCTATAAAAGAATCTGTATTAATTTAGCAAATGTATGTAGCAAGCAAGGATTTACATGCACAAAAGTTTCACAACTTGTTATTAATTCTAATATTTCATCATTTCTACAATCCGTAATTTAAATGCCTTAAATTAGATCATAAGGAAAAACTTATTTTCCAGACAAAATTAGATTTCCTCATAATTTTATAAGCAGCATTTTAAAACCTCATATTTACCTATGTATTCCTGTCTAAATTTAAATACTAAAATTAATTCTAGCCAGCATTTACTTTCACTGTCCATGTCTGAGTTTGAGAAGTATTCTTGCCAGTAAAGGAATGAGTATTGCAGAAAACACTAAATTTTTTGGTGACCACTAAAACTAATTAAAGCTAGTCCTCTCAAGGCTTTTGTGTCATGGTTAATTGTGAGGTTTAACTAAAGCTGTTCCCAGAACTGGGATATCTGTGAGATGCCTTTCCTCTCTGGTTTCCTGTATCTATTTACATGTAAATCAACACCGTAACCTTTCCATTGCCCAAAACATTTGCAAAGACATACATTTTCATAATATGTGCAGAAAGTTACAAATGTTTCAAATATCTGTACCCCTATGAAATTCGTCTCAAATCAGAGAGCAGTTTAGAAATTACTGGGATGAAATAGGAATCATAGACAAACAGACAAAGAATGACTGCATTCACCTCCTTTTCTTGACCTCAGGTTTGGAAACTTGATTTTTAAAATTACTTGCTTTGGTATGATGCTTCAAACAACAGTTATTTGAAGTTACTAGCTTAAACAACTGGAGGTACAAACATGAAATAACATTTTGAAATCCACACATTATGTACTTTCTGATTTGGACTCGGAAATACAAAATTAATGGGAATGAAAACTACATTCACTAAACTGGAGGTGCCACCTCAGTTTCAAGCAGAGACAAACTAGTCACATTTGGAAGCTTTGTGAGGGAACTGATCTTCACAGGGTCAGGAGGCTTTTCAGTTGTGTGTTCCTCTTATATCAGGCTTCTTAATAAAGAAACAGTAAAGGTACACCTACAGGGCTTATGGCATCAACATTATTAAATCACTATGACCAAAAAATCGACATGAGTATCTTTATCAGGGAAAATAAGGTGTGTGACAATTATATCATCTTCTGTGATAAAGGAAACACTGAGTAAACACAGATCTCTGCTGGTTCCTTTGAGGGAGTGGAAGGGACTACAGACACGAAAAGGAAAAGAGAAGGGAATCTGTTTACTCTCTACAACACAGCAAAAAGATTAGACCAGCCAGCCAAGAGGAAGGGCAGAGACAGTAAGGGAGCTAATAAAGTTGGCTCCTTTTCTCTTAACAAGTATTTGGCAAAGGGTAGACAGTGATTTGAATAGGGATGGAGAAATGAGATGATCTTTAGCTGTCTCTACAGGGAGCTCTGAAAAGATAGCTCGGAATTGTTAGACTTTGAACCAGAACTTATAATTATCAAGTAATAAAGATACCTGCTTGCCTCAGAGGTGGATAATGTAAAAACCAAGGTACTCAATAATTTCAGTAATTTCTCCTGCATTTAAAATATGCTAACTGTAGATATCCAGAGAATTTAGGACACAGTATTGGAATAAAATTTTATAAAATTCTAATTATCAAATATCGGTGCTGTCACCAAAATGTTGTTTTCAAGCATAGGAAAAGGGAGGAAACGGGCATGGCTGGGAAGAGAGTAACATCGTCACTTCAGCAGTCTCCAAGGTCAGCAAGTGGGGTATCACTGTACCTAGCTCAACAGCTGCATTTCCACAGAATACACAGAAATCACAGTCCGTTTACTTTTTTTTTTCTACCAAGGAAAATAATCTCCTTAGTAAATATATCCCATAGGATATATATACCAATATATAATAAGCCAACAGGAAATCTAGAAGGCCTCCACATATTACACATTAACTCTGTCTACCATCTCTGAGGTATAGGCACCAAAGGAAGGATGGTTCCTGCCTCCTGAACAACAGCCTGCTGTTTGGAGAACTCACTTGAGAAATGGAAAGACTGATTGAAGGATGGAAGCCAGATTAAGAGGAATAAATTCATATCTCTTTTATTGCAGTAATCAAAAGCTTTAAGCCGCAGAACATTTTGTGTGAAAACACTTGTAACTGAGCAAGCAAATAAGGAAGCCAAATCTTATTCAGAAAATGAGATATTAGCTGCCAATGGCAGAACTAAGTTTCCAGATCTTAATCCCAGAAAATAATTATGCATTAAAAAACCCACCACATTGTCATTAGATAAAATCATCTCCAGAATTACTGATTAGAAAATGAGGTATGTGTCTTTCCAGTTTAATGTCCTGGTTACTTGAAAGGCATTTTCCCTCTATTGCCTAGTCCTTTCTACCCTAGAAAGTGGAAAACAGGTTTAAAGTAGCTAGCTTGATTGCTGCACCCATATTTATCAGTGCTCTAATACAGCATAACCAACTGAATACTCTTACCAAGTCAGGGACAGTAATGACCACTCTCACATGAGATGAAACCAGTCATAGATCCAATCCAGCTCTCCTTTTAAAGCTTCTCCTGGGAATGATAGAGAGAATTTAGGAGGCTGTTCAGGTATCTAGACAAATTAAGCACTTTTTTAAAATTTTATTTTTTAATTTAAATTAAGATGTGTGGGTGACTCAAGTTAAATGTCTCAGCTAGGCAGGCAGGAACCTAATGTATTTATACACATAGTGTTAAGCAGTCCTGGAAAATACAACTTGACTATCTGAAACGTATATATTTTGAGCAGCTAAATTGCAATTTTGGGTAGGATATGTCATCCTTAAACCACAAATCCAATCCTATGCAATGCAGAAAACAGCATTGTATAATCCTACTCAGGAACTTGCCCCTGATACTATATTTAAGCACAACTCACTTCTTACATGACAGGAGACAAATCCATTCTAGATCTATGATTAATATTATTTTTTCCCCATTCTAAAAGCGTTCTTCGTTGCCCATTTTCTATAGAAAATTCTGTCTCTCCAACTGTACTTCTGCCCTTTACTATCTTCCCTGCTTCACATAACTAACACATATTATAATTAAAGTTAAGGTAATTAAAACCAGGCAACAACATGCCTTTCTGATGGAAGGACAAGTTGCATAGTCAATGACGTTCAGAATACCTTGAC
Source organism: Falco cherrug (assembly GCF_023634085.1). Lineage (NCBI taxonomy): Eukaryota > Metazoa > Chordata > Aves > Falconiformes > Falconidae > Falco > Falco cherrug. The sequence goes on along the minus strand of NC_073702.1, from coordinate 65,453,463 downwards.
TGTCACATAGACTTTGGTTCAAGTCAAGCAGTGTTCTTCAGATACAATTCAGGATGTTTTAACTTACAGATGAGAAGACTGTCTGGGAGACCGTAACTAGTATGTTGATGAAACACTAGCCAAGAATCCACATAATCTGAAGACATGCCTGAAAAGGAGTGGAAGTGGAATTTAGCATGGGATTCAACGCAGGGGAAGGCCATTATATGGCCCAGAATACCCAAGAAGCTCATCAGTGTATGGGAAGAGGATGTAGGGAAAATCCATTGTACAGATCATAGCTTGGAGAAGGTTAAGTGTAGGTAGAAACCAAGTCCAGAATTGTTCTGCTATTCTCCAGGAGCTTGCATAGGGGTTAGTAGACATTTTTTATATTTACTAATGTCAAAGTGAGTGATTTGCAGGGAGCTTTTAACTAATGAAGAGAAAAGAGCTATTCTTTTATACCACTAAAGGGATACTTTATGCATAAGAACTTATCAGGTGCAATGGCACTCAATGATAATGACCAGATCACTACAGACTGCAAGGTGTTTTCAGCCAGAGGATATACAAGGAAGTGTCCTGAAAACCAAGAGATGTGGGCCAGTATCTCTACTGAAGACACAGTATCATTGTGGCTTGCAGATTATCTTGAACCAGCAAATACAGGCATCCAGACTTCTCTGATCCAAGATCTTTCTCTTTTGCATGAGAAAATAATTGCAGTAAATTCTTTTCTTGAGATGGGAAGGATTAATTCCATATCTCTCTGCTTAGAAGAGTAGGTGTTTGTTATTTCAGTCTTTTGTTTAAAGAAAAAAAAAAAGGTAACTGAAAAGAGATGGAGATGGTAAGGCTAAAGGCTGCTAGGGAGTCAGACTAAATGTAGGGGTTATTGAACAGAATGTTGAATACTTCCTTTCACAGTGAAACTGCTTCAGGACTGATCCCAAAGAGGTGTCAGGAGGAAGAAATTAGAGCTAAAGGGAAGCATCTCCTAAGCAAAGATACGAGGTGATGTCTGAGGTGCAATGACCACCAAGCACAAAAAATGTCTGCTGCAGTGGAACTGCTGTCTCCTCCGCTGAGAGTTACAAAGTCTTAATATGTCTTTGAAACTCAGGAGGCTGAAAAAAACATTCAGAAAAATTAATCTTAGAACCAGAGGAAAGATTCCAAAAAGGATACCAAGGTAGTCACTGAATTCTTAAGAACGTTAAAACACCACCCAGCTAAATACCCTTGGGGAAAAAAAAACCCCAAACCAACAAAACATCTTTTAGTGGCACATCTCTAGATAACAGCCATATCAGCAAAGTGAAGGGATGTTTATTGTGCAGAGTAACTCCAGAGTTATATCCCTAAAAAGCAGGCCTTGCATTAGAGGAAAATTTATTATGCAGCAGACAATTTTTGTGCTGTGTTCATGACACAAAAAGACGCCAAGCAGACAAAAACCAGCAACTGGGAAGGAATCCCCTGATGTCCCAATTCAAGTATTACTGAGAACTGATTGAGTCTGAGTTATATGTGAAGCCAAAGAATTTTAGAAAGCGTTAGTCTTTGCTATTTTCATATCCCTGAGATACAACAGAGTCTATTACGCATGCAGTTGCCATCTGAACTCACTCATTGGGTAGAACCACTCCTACAGTGCTGTAGTCTTACGCTGTAAGATTTCCTTCACACTGTGACAACTGCTTAAGCCAAAGCTTTCAAGAGGGTTGAAACAAACATCATCTGAGGAGCAGACTAGAGATGCAGGTAGCTACACAAGTTCTTCTAGTGTCCTTGCCTTAGTACCACCAGGGTATGAAACGTACTCTACATCTCTGATTTGCAGATGTCTGAGACAACTAACCTGCAGCATTCTTCAGAATATGTCACTGGAGGCTTAGTCCCAGTAGAAAAGCAACTCTCTCAGCTCTGGGTAACTACTGAACTGGAAAAAGTATGAGCAATCAAGAAAGTGGCTCTACGTATGGCAAATATATTATGGCACTGACATCTGTAAAGCATTGCGACATGATACTAAAAACTTTAGAGCAAGTAGCAGGGCTACCAAAGCATCATCTACATCCACTGAGAAAGAGTAACCCAAAGTTTTCCCTTCTATGGCTTGTATATAAGAGCGTCAATCAAAATTTTTGGAAGTGAGGAAACTGCCTGCCATGCTGTCCTGGTTTCAGCTGGGACAGAGTTAATTTTCTTTTTAGCAGCTAGTGCAGAGCTGTGCTTTGGATTTGGTGTGAGAACAATGTTGATAACACGCTGATGATGTTTTTAGATGTTGCTGAATAATGTTTATACTAAATCAAGGACTTTTCAGTTTCTTGGGCCCTGCCAGTGAGAGGGCTGCAGGGACACAAGAGATTGGGAGAGGACACAGCCAGAACAGCTGACCTGAACTAGCCACAGGGATGTTCCATACCACAGAATGTCATTCTCAGTATATAAAGCTGGAGGAAGAAGAAGGAACGTGGGTATGTTTGAAGTGATGGCATTTGTCTTCCCAAGTAACTGTTATGCATGATGGAGCCCTGCTGTCCTGGGGATGGCTGCACGCCTGCCTGCCCATGGGAAGAGGTGAATGGATTACTTGTTTTGCTTTGCTTGTGTGTGCAGTTTTTGCTTTACCTATTAAATTATCTTTATCTCAACCCATGAGTTTTCTTGCTTTTACTCTTCTGATCCTCTCCACATCTCACCCGGGGCTGGGGGAGGGGGGAGGCACACAGCAGGGAGTGAGCAAGTGGCTGTGTGATGCTTAGTTGCCAGCTGGGGTTAAGTCAAAACACATACACATGCCTCTCCGGCTCTCTGCAAGCTAACAAGTCTTAGAGCAGTTTTTAATGGAATGAGGAAAGCAAAGCCATCATACTTAGTAAAAATTAGCTAGAGTATTAACAGAAATAGCTTCATTTAAGAACTCGTCCCTGAAATGCACAGTGGTCTCACAATCAGCAGCAGTCTTGTTTGTCCTTGACGAGAAGACTGGCTGAAGTGAGAAAACTTTGAACAGCCAGGTCTAGGATCAAAGCTTGTCCTTGCACCCTTCTCTTGCATCTGGCTCAAAGCATCTGCAAATGCATTTGCCAAAGATGTAACAGAATTTCCATGCCTGTACCACAATAATGAAATGTAGCTGTCACTCTGTGTCCAAACTTTAAAGCTCACAGACTTAGTTGAAGATTACTTCACAGCAGTAAGAATCAAACTTCTTAAAGGAAAAGGGTGAACCTTGAAAAAAACTGTACCATGAGCAGAAGGTCCAGAACCAAGCAGATTGGGGGTGGGGTGGTGTTGGTGTTGTTCAGAACCAACCCACCACCAATAAAAAAAAAATCTCACCACAGAAGAGAATACCATAATTAAAAGCTAAAAAATAAGTGGGAACCCCTGAAAGCTAGAGTTACTGCCTACAATAGATAAGCATTTGAAGCTCTGACCTGGCCAGACAGCTGAGAGGAGCGAAGGGGAACAGAGCAGTCTCTGCATGGTGCATGCAAGGGCTGACACCACCCTCAAGAGTGCTACTGAGAATAAATAACATCTTCAATTTTAAGAACTTTGGCATATCCACAGCCTGTTTTTGCAAGGGAAAGGCAAATGCCTATGCAAATACTACTTTGTGTATTATATCAAGAATTGTGGGAGAATTCCACTGATCAATGCCAGGAGACTAATAAAGACAAAATATTAAGTTTTTTTCCTCTTTAAAATACAACTCCTACCTAAACTGTTTCTTAGAGACATTGGCCAATGAGAGTATAAAAGCATCACTGTGACTAGCATCTCCAGGAAAGTTTCACAATTTACACAACTTGGAAACACTCATTGGGGTGCTGGAGCGTGTCCAGAGAAGGGCAGCAAAGCTGGTGAAGGGTCCAAAGCACAAGTCTTAAGAGGAGCAGCTGAGGGAACTGGGGTTGTTTAGCCGGGAGAAAAGGAGGCTCAGGGGGGACCTTATCACTCTCTACAGCTGCCTGAAATAAGGTTGGAGACAGGTGGGTGAGGTGGGTGTCAGTCAGTCTCTTCCCCCCCCGGTAACAAGCGATAGGACAGGAGGAAACTGCCTCAAGTTGCACCAGGGGAGGTTAGATAGGGCAGTAGGGAAAGTTTCTTCCTTCAAAGTATCATCAGGCATTGGAACAGGCTGCCCAGGGGGGTGGTAGAATCCTCATTCCTGGAGGTGCTGAAAAAACGTGTAGATGTGGTGCTTAGAGGCATGGTTTAGTGATGGACTTGGCAGTGCTGGGTTAACAGTTGGACTCGATGATCTTAAAGGTCTTTTCCAACATAAATGGTTCTATGATTCATACAAAGCTTAGTGGGAATATTCATACAGCAAATTCAAGACACTGATCTTTTTGTCAGTAAAAACAAAATGAAATTAATTAAAATAATATTCCTCTGTAGTAAATTCTTGATTTCAATGAAATAGCACAGAATAATTTTATACCACTATAATCCTATAGCAACTAATTTGAAATAATCTATGAAGAAGCCAAAGATAAGATTTTATTTTTCGCAATAAATATAAAAAATAAAAGCTGTAAATAAAATCCTTGCCTTACCCTATATACCACAAGGACAGATGCAATGAAAAAAACAACTGCTTGGCTCTTCTGCAAGATCTTTAATCAAAACCTTTATCAAAAGGCCAGGGGGGGGGGGAAAAAAAGAAAGCTTGCTCAAAAAACCTGCACCTTTATTGCAATCCTAAAGAAAATAACGCCGCTGACAAGAACAAGTAAAAGCTAAAGCAGCCAGAGATCAATACTACAGAAGAAAGTAGACCTGGCTATGCACGTAATAGAGTAGAGAACAAGTTCCTACTAATAGTCTGGAGACACTTTGCAGCATTAAGCAGGAGAGAATACCACATCAGTGACAAAACTGCTACCGCTGTTTATTCACTAAATAAACACGTATTTTTATATTCATGTATAGATAAAATGAAAGGTCTCAAAGAGGAGATCTAAAACCACAATTTGAAAAAGAACATTTAACCTGGTTTGGCATAATGTGATTTCAGCACATTTCTCAAAAACATGCCCAACTTTGTCTATGCTTTTATAATCCATAACCTCATTTTAGTAGTGTTCCCACAGGGGAAAACAACTACAAGACCTCACACCTGAACCGATGACTAGAAAGACTTAAAAAAATTACCTACTTTGACTCACTGCAGTGCACGGGTTGTAGTAACACTCCTAAATTTTTTGCACCAACACCAGAACTTCTGCTTTGAACTACATGCATGCAAAAAGTGGAACAAACAATAGAACAGATCAAATCATGGAATACACACACATATACAAACAGTTATAAATAAACCTCTTGTGATTAGTCATGTCTACGTTTTCTTTTCCAGTTTAAATTCCTGGCTATAACCGAAGACTAGTACCAGTTTAGATAATTAATAATTTACTCACATGGCAACTCCCATGTGCTTGGAGTTACTCTGTTAGTACTGAGATGATCCTGCCATGTATGTGTTTAGATGAACTAAGGTTTAACTCACATTGTAACTCTTACATGCTTGGAGTTACTCTGTTAGGGTTGAGATGATCCATTCCAATGTCCATGAGTCAGGGGGAGGGAGGGGCAGGTAAATCTGAGTATTAAAGCAAAATGAAAGGAGATGTTTCAAAATTTATTTCCCAATCATACGCTGAACCCATTCTGAACTACCGTACTCTGAACTCCAGGGAACTAACCAGAAATAAACTAACTAAAAGGAGAACAATAGGAAGAAGAAAACCTTTCTGTTTTGCTATTAAGCTAAATCACAAGTCCAAAACACCTTCCAATACCCAGTTTATATCATGCACCATTACAGGGAAAATATTTTGCTAACATAAGAGGAATGGAAGAAAAAAATGAGAAAAATAAGAAAAAAACCATTCGTTTTTAAAACAGCACTGTAAACCACTGCCTATAAACATCATACTCCATACCAAGATGCACTTTATTTACCTCTGTAAAATTAAATGGGGAGAGAAAGAGACTATTGTCAAGCACAATTATGTGCTGTGCAGCATCCTGTGAAGCTGGAATGCGCTTGTTTCTGAGTGAGCACGCTAACGCTGTCTGGCACTGCTGTCCCGGCAGCAAGGTCCCGCGTTTTCCTCCTGACATTGTAATGAGCAACCCTATCACTCAGCTGCTCTCCTGCCATTACTGCAACAGCATGTTAAACTGTGGAGTTCACAGTCTGCAATAACCCTTGAAATGCACTCACAGAAGAAATATTCCTAATAACTTCCAAATAAAGAACCTCATGAGGGAGGGCAGAAAGCAAGCAGAAGTGTATTAGACTGCTAACCCACCTCCAGATTCTCTCTCCTACAGAAGGCTCTGGTAACTCTTGTGATTATAATGGGACCAATTCAAAGTAACGAGCAGTGGTGGTAAAAATATTCAAAGTCTTTTTCAGAGATTAATTAAAATAATTCAAAGCAAAGAAATCGGTAAATCATCAACAACAAAAAAAATACAGCTACTAAATTATTTCAAGAATAAACATATCCAGGAACATAAACATGTGAGGCAAATATCAAGTTACAAATACTGTACACACACAAAAATATAATTCTTAACTTTGAGTGGTAATGCTGACAAATTCTTCATTTACATTTTTCTCTTGAGATGAGCTAAGAATGGGCAGATTTCACAGTAAAACTAAGAGCAAGCATTAAAATTGTATAAATGTTCTGAGAAATCCAACCTAAAGTTGCTACCATAAAGTATATAAAGTAAACACTATATTCAGTATTTAATACGTTTTAAATTATCATCTTTGGCTGGGCATGTACTACATTTGCCACATTTCTGTGTTAGAGAAAGCAATTAACTTTTTTAGTATTAAAATAGACTCTTTCAAAGATGCTACATAATTTAAGCATGAAGTAACTGCTTGTTCCTATGTGCTACAGGAGACTTCCTCATGCATTAATGGAACATATATATAAAATCACACAATGATAAAGTCTTGAAACTTACATATTTTAGGAGCTTATTTTCTGCATTCATAATTCAATTTTTAATTCCTTCTGACAATACAGAAATATAAAGAAAATGGAAGAACTTCATTGTACAGCTCTGAAGGGTTGCTGAATTTCCAAGGATTTGGGGGGCAGAGGGGGGAACACAGACAGTACTTACTTATGTTACTCACATTATTTAAACTGCAAGCTTCCTGGAGCCTGGTCACTGAAATGAGGATGGTTAATCTTAAGTATTCAGTAAATTCCACAGATCAGGTGAAAAGTCTTCCAAGGCATGGATTAAAGAACTTTCACCAGGCATCCCTAGTTCCTGCACAGGGTAACTGCTTCAAAACACCGTGTACTAAAATCTGTATAGGTAGAGAACACTTTCTACAAATGCCGCTAGTATAATTCTAAATTATTCAGGGTGTTAAATTTAAATAAAATTAATCCAAAGAAAGAGGCCAAATTATTTGTGTGGGTTCTTACAGAAGAACACACAGAACAAAGGGTAAATAAGTGATTATGAAAAATGCAAAAGTTTTATTTTTGTGCTTATTAGTTTTAGTGTTGTATCATGCTGAGACTCTTATTTAGTGCTAGATGCTGAATATAGACATTACTCCTGCCCTGAAGATCTTATTTAATTTCAGAGGTCAAATCTCAAGTAACTGTGGAATCATGACCTACTGATACCATACCCGCCTAATAGTAGAGATCAGGAAGAAACGCTGATTATGACTTGGGTACTCCCTCCCCCCAGTTAAAAGAACTGGCCATTTCCTTTTGTTTTAACACAAATTATTTTCCCCTAAAATGAGAAGGATATATATTTAACACAAAAATGTTCTGTCAAGCATATAATTCTAACATTACTATTCTGGCTGATGGGTTCAGCTATTTGTTCCATTTTATTATTCTGGGCTTTCAGCAGAAGAGCTGGAAAAAGTATACATTTGCATATTGTCTACATCACTAGCATTTCTACATTAACAGCCTGTACTACACAGCTCATACGTTTAGTGCATATCACTTCAGACATCTAATTTTTTACCTTTCCATGCCATTTTCTTCTTTTCTAGCTTTCATTTTAGATACTAAACTATGTTCTAAATGCTTGATTTTATCAAATTATTAACACCTATGTCTCAATATTTATAGAATGCATTAACAATGCAGAATGCATTATTTATACTTTCAGCATTAGAACAGGAATTGAAAACTCAATGGATCATTTTAGATCAATTTCTTGTCCTAAATAACAACATTAAGATACCAGGCATGTTGGAAACTTTGTGACAGGAAGCCTGGGGACACAAAATACACAGCAGTAAACTGTGCTAGGTGTACAACAGAACTATGTATTAAAAAGAGAGTTTAAAGTCAAATCTAAGTAACAAACTACCCTTTCAGTGCTAGCAGACAAGCTGGATGGGCTGTAATTTCAGAGAGAAAAAGCTTTGCTGCATATTGCTACCCGCCCAACCATGATAGTGACACCAATCGCAGAGGCATTAGCTGCTAACAGACATGAGGTATGTAGCAAAGGCAGAGCATTCAATTGTATTAGACATTATGTAGTTGGGACAAACATCATAAATATGATTTTTTTTTAGATCCTGCTTATTTTTTAGATCAGAGGTTGTTTCACTGTTAGCATCATGAAACGGGAAATACAACTCGTGACATGCTTGCACTGAGGAATGGGTAGAGCCGGTCCAAGACCTCACAGTAACTGTAATGTACTTAAAATCAGTGTCACTGCATGAGCAACAAAGGCCAAGAAAAATCACCACAGTTGTGCTAAACTTCAGAATACAGTAGTATATAAAAATGAGGATGACTGTTAAAAAAAACAGAAGGGACTCCTAAAACAACTGAATCCTTACAGGCAGAAGTAGAGACTGCTGAAGGATCGTGTATCAGAAGTGCAAAGCCAGAGTACACAACTTACCAAAGCAAATGTCGGTACAGGGTAAAGCATAATCAGCTGACTAAACAACGAAGTCATTAAGTCACTAGACAGAGGTTCATTTTAAAATGAAGGCAACTACGGAAGAAGCTACAGTACAGACACACAAATTAACATATTGCCTAGGCTTTGTGGTGTTCACCTGAGCGTTTTAATGAAATACAGGATGAAATAGCCAAATGACTACAACTTCTCTGGTACCTAAACTCTGGAGCTCACAAATGCAATGCCAAGCTTAAGAAACAAAAAAGTTCTGGGGAATACATTTGGGTAAGCCTGAGATTTGATAATAGAAAGTATTGTAAAGGTCAGAATTAATGGACAGCTCACTAAATACAATCCATCAATGAAGAGCTAATATAGCTTCTGTAAAGGCAGGTCGCATCTCACAAACCTGCTGAAGTTCTCTGCAGGGATTACAACCTCACGCACAAGGGTGATCCAACTCTAAAATTCCTCACTAGATGGTTTTTTTTTTGGAAACTAAGCTGCCAAGACATAAAAGCAAAGGCTGCAGTATGGAAAAGTAACTGATTAGAACAGAGAAACCAAAAGGCAGGAGTTCAGACTCTGCTCTTACAATGGAGGGAAGATACTTGCACAGGGGGCTGTCCTGGGAACTGTCCTGCTTAATACATGCATAAGTAACGTGGCAAGGGAGAGGGAAAAAGGGATGGCAGTATGCCAGTGACGAGAAAATCTCCTGATGGTACATACTTATTTAAGGTAGTAAGGATGAGTACCTTAAAGAACAGCAAAAACACCTCATCAGTCTGAGTGATCAGGTAATAAAATGGCTGGTGAAATTCAATTTAGATTCATGTAAAACGATACACCTATGGAAAACTAATCCTAGCTTCATATATAAAACAAGAGGCTCTGAGTAGACCAGTAACACTAAGGAGCAGAAGAGTGGGGTTATGCTAGATAATTCCATAAAAGCATCAGCTCAGTACTGGCCATATTCAAAAAAATAATATTTCTTAATTTTCATAATGCGTCTTGATTTTCTTAATTTAGGAAAAGGAAAAGAGTATAAACCACAAAAAGGTCGTTCTATATAGTTCTATAAACTTATATTTGTTCCATACTTTAAATATTGCATAAAGCTTTTGCCTGTTCCTCACAATAGATGACACAGTAGAACTGGAAAGGGTTCTGAGAGGGCAGGAATGACCTACGGTATGAACTGCCCCCATACAAGGAATGCTCACAGAGGTTGGGACTGTTCCATTTGCAAAAAAAATGGAGTTTGGGAGCTGCGGAGTTTGTAGAGATCTACAAAATCTTTAGTAGCAACACCTTAGAGACAGATTAAGTATTCATGGTTTCTTCCAATAAACCCAACAGATGGATAGTACATAAAAGTAGGAGGAGCCAGGTTCAAAGCAAACGTGGTAAGGTTTCAATGAGCAGCAGCCCCCTGGACTCTGTCAGGGACATTGAATGCAAAAAGCTCACATGATGAGGTCAAAGAACAACCAGACAGAGCACTTGGGAGACAGATTCACTGCAGGTACCTGAACAGACTAACCCCCAAAGGTTTACAAATCCTTCAAGCTTGAAAGAATATTAGGAATTATCACATGGACTAATCCTATTCTTACCCTTCTCTAGGCATCTGCTGGTGGATACTACATTGAAGTAAGAATACTGAGCAAGATAGTTTGGTGTAGAATTCATTATGTGGTTGTCTGCTTGGGTGCAACATTTTCTGCCAACTACTAACAAACAATTCACATTACAAAGGCTGAGATAAGGGGGTACAATTGTATCTAACAACCTTACATAAACTCAAATATTTAAGATAAGTACTGAAATTGCATTCCACTGTCCTTGAACTCCATTCATGCAGAAGTTCCTATCTATCTTTAGAAGCCCAAACCCTTCTTGCAACCTAGTTGCTGAACCTATGAAAGCAAGATTACTAGTACAGTAAATAGTTTATCAATAATCACTTACTTAAAATAATCTTTCCTCTGGATTTTAGCTAGTTCCATTTTTGTACTTCCTTTTTAAAAAATATGTACCTTTATTCTCACCTTTTATCAACAGAATTATAATTTCTAAATACTTTCTGTATATTACTGTAGCACATTATCTTGTCATGGCTGTATTTTTCTCTGCTCTATTTTTTCATTGGATTGCACCATTAAGTACATTACATAAAATTCCTGTTATCTGTTATGAAAGCCCAGTCCACTTGAGACAGGTGTCTTGAATGTTTGCATTTTCCAAGTTAATATCCAGTGGTCAACAAAGGAGAAAAAGTTGGGGTTTTAAATAAAATAAAATAATGAAGCCTAAACCATTATATTGGTTTAGGCATTGAAAACCTTGATATACTACTCTGCAGAAGGGAACATTTTAACCAGAACTTGAACTGCCTTCAGGTTATACACAGAAAGTCAGCTTGCTTTAGGGTAAACCTCTCAGATTGAAAAATTTATAAAATATGGGTGATGTTCAGCATTCCTTGCATTACTGCAGTGCTTCAGAGCCATAGTTGTAGACCAAGGCTTTATTGTACTGCTTTGTGTTGCTCAAAAAAGCAGCATACAGCCAGACCTAGGAAAGAAAGTCCAACATGGCTAATCCTGTCATATGATTTTTCTTTAACCAAGCTATAAAAGAGAAAACTTTAATTGAAAGCTATTTTGAGCTTCACAACTCTGTTAAACACACGTTCCAATTTCCAACCGAAATGTATTCATGCCCGACCTTATAGATATTTGTTCTTTTGCCAGAACCCTCGTTCATCTTAAGTACTTCCTTCAATGTTTACCCTCTGAGGTACTTACATGGAGGGGATGTCACAACTCCTTTAAACTTTAACTTTGAACATCAAATAAATCACTCTCCTTGTCCATAGCTGCATGTATTAAAATATAACATTCCTGAATACAAAATTCTACGTTAGATATTTCCAGTGCTCTGTAAAATCCCAGTATTTTATTTCTAGCTATTTCAGAAATACTTAATCTAATACAGCCTAATATCAAATGCACCTTTTACAGAATTTAGATTAATTTTTGCTTGGCAATTACCGTCTGGGTCAACTAGTGCTTCTCAGGTTCTCTCATGCACTCTTCTACGGATAAAACGTAAAAATGCTTTTTTGCTATTTGCACTTTCTATTATTACATTTCACCATAATCAGTTCAGTCTTCAGAATTATTCAATCTTTTCTCTATAATATGATCTTTCACTATTTAATGATCTTTTCACTGTCTCATCTGCAGATTCCATCAACATCTTCCCATTTTCTGTGTACTGATTAAGATTGGTATCTCCAAGAGACTTGCAACATGAGACAAGAAAGTAAGAGACCGAGGAACACAGACACCAATACTGGCATAAGTATCTCCTGTGCCTGTTTAGGTAGGTATTTGACAACAAATTATAAGGAGGGTTTTGACAGACTATAATGAAGTATTTTTACAGATATTAAATAATGAATACCATTAACACAAGCATAAGAAGCAGCACAGTTCCATATGACTATGCATGCAAATTGCAACTGGGAAGTTTTCTTTGCATATGTGCTGTCCGTTTTGTAATACACTGTGCACTGAAAACCTTTTACAATTTTTCTTCATTGCTTGTGTTTCTTTTCCATTAAAGATACATTCACCAGGAATTAGATAAGGCTGCTTTCAGAATGTTTAAAATGAATTTTTTATATAAGTGAAAAATGGAACCTTTCATTCTCTGTGTACAGAGCTATCAGAAATAACAAATGTGCCTTAAGTGATCTCACTGAATTAACTGTACCAGTTTAAACTGCTGCTGTTAAAAGTGTATCCAAGGATCAGATCCGAAATAACACTTGGCACTAAAGGCCAAAGGATAAGAAAATAGGTGGCTGGCTCTGGGCGTGGAACTCACAGGCTTCATGAAGCACCTTCATTGTCTATACACTGTTACGTACAGCCTTAGGTACAGAAAAATAGTATTCACAATACTCAGTATCCTGAGTAGAAGAAATACCTACAACTACCAAAAGAAAATCTGCGAAATAAATGCGTTTCTGAATTTTACCCCTTTATGGATTTAGATACCAAAGCTACACCTGAAGCAACTCAAATTATGTTAAACATTTCCCACATTTAATTTTCTCAACTATATGTTATCTGTATTCAGCCAACTGGATTAATTGATGTTACCGCCCATTCCTCACATAACAGACTAGGCACTAAAGCACGGAGGGGAAACACTGGCTCATTAAGCAGAAACTCTCCATCCATTCAGACCCACCCTTCTTACTTTCTCAGAGAATGCCTTAAGCACCAGGATACCAGCATTGGTACCCTCTATGTTTCTGAAATCTCGCAAAATACAAAGAGCTGTGGTTTGGGCTTTACTCCCCACTGTCCATGCCCATGAACTGTGCTCAGCTCATTCCTCCTGGTTTGCACGCCTATGAGAATGCAGTAGTATGAGCATCTACCCGTGGTTTCTAAACAGCCTTCGCTGGAAGTCAGACACCAAAGCATGCTGGAAGCTGCACCTCCAGGCCTGGGCTCAGCACAGTCTTCAAAGTTTATGAAAGTTTTTATTAGAAACTTTACACACTGTTGACAGTTAATTAGATTTTTCAGATTTTTCAGTTACTCAGATCATTCTCTTGACCTTGGATATCTGAATCCCACACAAACTCAAAGCTGGGAAGTTTTTTAGAGAATAGCTGTATACATGCCTTCCCTGTTCTAGTTCTTTGCCAGCACCATAGACTATGAGATTTGTTTTCTCCATTTTTGATTGCCTCTGCACAGCTCTTAAGCAGCACTTCACATATCTGTGTGTTTCTGGAAATTTGCCCTTTGCCTCTGTGAATTTAATTAAGTTGGATATTTTACGTGTGTTTTTCCTAACATTCATGATTCCCCCCACCTACCCCAGCATTACTGTTTACATTACAACCTCAAAATTAATGCTGTTGATATTTTCTAGTTCAGGAAACATTTCAAGTATAAAAGACAAATCTATTCATCACCTCAAAAACAATCTGGCAATTGCCATGATAATTAAATATATGTATAATGCAGTGATGATAGCAAATGTCAATAATTTCTTCAGCACCATGCTTTCGTTAATACTCTTTTAACATGTGATGAACATACGTATTTTTATATACCTCAATTGTCCACAGTCTCTAAAATTTTGAAGCGCCATTTATTTTTAATATACCTATTCTCTAATGCCCCTCCTACCATAGTGGATTATCCAACGGTAAGGTATATCTCAGCAAAATCATACGCTTTCAAGGCTTCTGACACTTTCTGTGGCTACTTCGATCTTAAGTCAAGGTTGTACAGGTATTGTATGTACAGTTGCATACAGAAAGATTTCTTCCATCCCTCTTCCTCCTCATGAGGACAAATATATGGAGCTTACTAACCCCATAGTAACATAACTTACTAAGGCAAAAGCAATTTTACACAGTAAAGGAATTTTTAAAGCTTATGAAAATGAAGTATCGCAGGATAATAAAAGCTGTTCCATTACAACTGTAGGGCATTCTCCAGTTCTGCAACAGAGAATATACATAAGCATACAGATCCAAGTGTAGACATACAACACAAGCAAAATGAGCTGAAGGGCAGATTTCTTGTCACAACACAGTGATAGGCTTCTGAATCGAAGCCCTTAATATACAAGTTAGTTTTGAGAGTCTTGTTGGTCATTTTTTGCCATCTATACTTATACAAAATTCTAGAGTTTTATGTTTACATTTGAATTATAAAAACAACAAAACCGCACACCCCAAAACAAGCAAACCACAAATTATTCTTCACTTCCCAAAGTGCAGCTCTGTTAGTGGGTTAGGTTTTCTACAGATGAGTGCCAATGCATTTTTTTACTGTTAGGAAGTAAAAATGCCTTCTATCACTCACTTTTACCTCTCTATTAACACCATTTTGTTGTTGTAGTAGTAGTAGTAGATTTGAAACAAACAAACAAAACACCAAGCAAGTGTAGATCAAGGCACAGATAAAATATTTTGATTTGTGACTTGTGCAGGCATACCCTGTGAAAATAAATCTGGCTTAATCCTCTTGCCTGAAAAAGCTGAAAGTTCTTTTTGAGCACTTTAAAAATGCAGTTTCTCTTTAATAAGCATTAGCAGTGAAAGCAGCACTACAGAATGAATATTCCAACCAATCTGTCTTAAGTATTTGTTGTGTATCTGCTAAATAAATGAAAAAGGAATAAATATTCACATCTGATAAGCTGTTTCCATGGATAAAGTTAACATTTGTTTAGGAAGCGGTGCTACTCCTTCCACAAACATCCTAGGAGCTTTTTGTAGAGCAACTTTCCCAACAGTTCTGGCAAAGAAATGCCAGCTGACTCTAAGAAAAGGAAAATTATGAAATTCTTTCCTGGGAGAGAGATTCAAGGGGCACAGTTCGCAAAGAACTGATAGTTAATTTAAGGCTATGAAAGCAGCATTTGGTCAGATCTGTGAACAACTGAGAACACAGGATGATCTCTCATGGCTAACACAAAAAGTGAATTTATCTTCAGACAAATTCAGAAACCTAAATCAAAGCATTCCAACAAACCTGGCCAACATATGTATTTGGGAAGATTTTACAGAAATTCTTTACCCAGGTTTATACCTCAGATTATCAACTAATACCAAATACAGAATCACAGTGAACTAGTGATGATAATGGGTTTTTTCAACACAACGTATCTCACTCTTGATTTTGCAGGGTGCTCTTCAACCTGCCTCCAGTAGAAGGAGTCTCTTCAAGAACAGGAACTCCCAATTAATGGTACATGTACATCTTATAGTACCTTCAGTTCTTGAAAGCTGTACACAGTCCAACACAGAGCTCAAGTTTTAGATCATGATTTCCATTTCCAGTGATACACTCAACATAAAAAACCCAACCAACCAACCAACAAAAACACCCCCACCTAACTTGGAAAATAGCATCTTAATATGCAGATTATGAAAACTAAATCACAGCCACCCTACCTTCATTAGTTGATTTTAGACAGATGAACTAACAGAGAAAGACCCATGTTTAATTTTTCGCAGATCATAATGTATCTAATTTTAAAATGCCATTTCATCCTTTTCTTAGGTGATGTTAAGAAGAAAAAAACAATTACAAGCCAACCCTAAGGAACTGAGTTGTATTTACGTAATCTTAAAAGCAAACAAAGATAAGAATTTGTTAAGAAAAGGATACATACCTGTTTCGAAACATTCCTGAGAACAAAAAAGCTTGGGAAAAGTGATGTCTCCTTCTCTTAGAAAGTTACTCCCATCAGTAGGGGGCACCAGCATCAATGTCACACCCCAATTACTCTTTCCCTACCGACAAGCATGCTTAGCTAACATTTTTTTAAGACACTAGTCTTTACTGGCATAACTTAGAGGGTAGGCTCACAGATTGTTCCATAGCCTAGCTGCCAATTCTGCTAAACAAAATTTAACAAAATGGCATACACACCAGAACTGTAGTCATAAATATGTACATAGAGTTCTTAGTGTTTAGGAGATGACTGTGATCATGCCAAGCTGACAAATTAAAAACATGTAAAATGATTACATCATATTTTTTAAAAAGCCAAGGAAATACGCATTTTTTTTTAAAAAAAGTTTCAAATGTCATAGCTAAATTAGCAGCCATAAAACTGCTCTTAAAATTACTACTAAAAAAATCAATTATAATAATAAGCTTGCAATAGGACATGCCATGCAAAGAACAAAAGATGTGAAGACTATGTACCTTTTTTTGAAGTCGTTATGTAACACAGTTATGCAGAGTTGCAACAGACCCCAAACTCCTCTAGGACAAGGTTATCAGCTCAATTCCACCAAAATAAAGTCATGATGAAAATAATCATGAAACCAAAAAGTATAATGTAAAATTTTTTGAAACCCACGCTACGAAATAAGATACGGTTACCATGTCACATAGAAATAAGAGATATGTATTCCAGACAATAAATGCTGAAGTTTGCTTTTGGCACTTTTGTAGATTATTACCTACCTTTTTCTTCCTGCTCTCCGTTTAGCAAAGGAGAGCTGAAGACTTCAGATAGCCAACTTGATATCATTTAAATGTAAAAAAAAAGAATGCATGAGATCCCAACTGGCATATTAAAATTAAACCTCGTGCTCTACTATAATGTCTAACAGGAAGCCTCTCAATTAGAAATAGGAGATCCCTATCCCAAAAAGCCTGTAGAAACCCCAATCCTACAAACTGATCTAAAAAGAATGCTTCTGTAGTTCCACTCAGACAAAATAATTTGTAGGAATGAGACCAAAAGTCAAATGGATATAAACTTATTAAAGACAGAATGAATTAAAAAGAATTAATACTGTGGGCAAGACAGATACGGTCCTTATTTTGTACATAGCAGGCATTAATGACAATGTGTTTTGTTTTGGTTACAAAAAAACCCCCAAAACCCAACCAAAAAAAAAACCCAACAAAAAAAAAAAAGAGAAGGGGGAGGAGATTATACTCAGGGGTCTAGAGTTCCCAGGCAGCACTAGTACTCCCTGCGTATTTAATTTTTACCTTCTATCTGCAGGACGAGTAGTTTGCATTTTTGCTGCATTTTATCACAATTAAGACAAGCCTCCACAGGCAGGCTGGTTGGATTTTTCTGTTTGTTTTGTTTGGTGGTGGAGATTTTTTGGGGTTTGGGTTCACCTCCTCCAACAAAAAAAAAGCTCACACAAGGTTTTTAATATCACTGTCTATTGCACAGAACCTTTCTTCCCATTGTTTTAAGGCCTTTTACAGAAAAATAGCCATAACAAACAGCCAAAACACCCAGCTCAGGATCCTGATTCTGAGTATGGCTACTTATGTATGTCTAAGGAAGCCATTTAAGAACAGTGCAAGTAAAAATAAACTTCTGTTACATAGCTTAGCAACTTCTATCCACCAGCAATTTAGATACTCCCTATATCATAAATTGTACCCACATTAACGATTCCTAATTGGGTATCTATCTAATAATTCTCCTAATGCTTAGGACAAATCATACTGTCAGCATACACATGCAGAAGCAATGAATGTCAAAACTTAAGCATTACATGAAAACCTGCTCCCCTGATTTAAAACAACATCTGCATCCTAATTTCATTACAATGTACACTGGCCTACTTCAGAAAGCAGCTTCTCATTCACATTCTTCAAGCTTTTCAATGTCTTTTTTTTGCTGAGCAATCCAAGTCCATTCAATCTTTTCTGCAGAAACTAAGGGAAAGGCTGTTCAGTTCTAACAGAATTACCTTAGAAAAATTAGAAGTCAAAGATACAATCCTAGAATTGTGAAGTCTTACCAATATTGTGACTGTTTTAATGATCACTTGAAGGCACGTTGATAGGACCTAGTCAAATACAAAAATACCCAGAACATATATCACATCTGTTTGGGTGGTTTTTTTCTTTACTGAAATACTGTATGGCCAGGAGGTGCTTAATGGACCATCCTCACTTCTTTATTCCACTATGCCTCACTGAGTCTGTACATTTCTGTACATAATACATAAATTTATTAAAGCACCAGAAGCAAGATCAAATGGAAGCATGCTGCCTTTTCCACAAGTGGTCCAAACCAAATCATGGGTATTTCTTACAGGGAACAATGCCGTCGTCTTCCTGTTATGCATAGCTCCCAGCTGCTCATCTCTCCCTTCTTTTTCTAATCTTTGAGCACAGTAAATAGAAAATCAGAACTAAAAGAAAACCAAAACCAACCCACAAATAAAACACCCCTCTTTATTTAAAGACAAAATCCATGTATTTCAATTCATTATGCTTCTCTAAGTATTTTCAATCAACTAAAAATCCAGTCATTCACCTAGAATTAAATAATTCAGGCTGAATAGCATGGTCTTTCGTTAATTGTTTCTACTGTTTTGTGACTATAAAAATCAGAAACACAACTATCACCTTTGAACTAAGCAGGAGTTAAGCTTTTTCAGAGCACATTACCTCCCCTAAAAAACCTTAAACGTCGTCAGTACAGGGGCACTATAAAAATTCTTGATTTCCATATTTCTGTCTATTTTGAAAAACTGAAAAAAAAAACCCCTCCATAACTGCATTATGTATTACGTAAATTACATACAGTTATTCACATTTTATTATGCTAAAGCATGTAGTCCTACTCTTTCCCTGCCTTCCAATTCCACTATTGCATATAAACACAACTTAAGTGCTTTGTGCAACTCCAAACAATAGTTTCTTTCTACACACAATTTTGCCCACTTCAGGTCTTCAATTTTGCAACCAATTTGCTGATTTTCAAAATAACCTGGATGTCTAACACTGATTTTAAAATAGTTTCCTGACTCCTCTGTTACTATATTTAATGAAGAGGAAAGTGAAACCACTTCTGCTAGAGCATGAACTATATTTTCAAGCACAGTTGGCAAGTTTCCTTTCTTCGTGGCCCCAGATGTCATCAAACCAGTATCTAAGTATTTTACTTGATATTATCAAAAGGGAGACAACATACTTACAGTATTTTTAAACAATAGTTTGGGATGTTGGGTTTTGGTTTCTCTTTTCATTTTTAAAGAGTTATATAACCCACTGTTAGAATGAGAAATATCAGCCACACCTTTTATGGGGACAGACAATGAGCAAGAGAGAGGGCTGTTATTTGTTGGTGGGGTTTTGTTATTTTCTTTTTAAATCCAACAGCTTGTGTTCATTGGTTTTGAGAACGATAAATCTGGTCTGAGATCAAATTACTTAATTTTACTTTGTCCATTTATCCATTCCTCTTTTCATCTTATTTCCTCATGTATTCTTGCCTATCTTTTTTTTTTGTTTGTTTGTTTGTTTTTCTTTCAGTTAAATAACTGTCTTTCCTCTGCACTGCAATTCTGTTTTGGCAGCTTGGATCCCTGACTGTTCCTTCTTCCAGTCACCAAAAAGCCACACGTTGCTGGGTGAAGAGAATGTATTACCTCACCCAGAGCACTAAAGGCACAGAAAAGAGGCTTAGGTCTGTGATCTGCTGTCAGAGCTTCTGCAGCCAACATTCGAACTAATCCAAGAAGTGCAGAGGAAAACAAGATCATATTTTTAAAGACACCTGTTGGTTTCCTACCGGCAACATCTTCTGTGTATATATACATAGCTCATAACTTTCTAAATCACTTAATTCTTTCCCATATCCTGTATCTGTTTAAACTGGCCCGACAAGATTAAAAAACATTGTGCACAATGCAAACTGCCCAAAGTTGCATTTACTAAAGCACTTTTCATATTTAAATGTTTAACTTTATTGAACTCAATATACTTTATGACACTTTTTTGTTTGCAGAAATAAAAAGATGAGCAATTACTAAATTCTTTGCAAAGCAAGGAGGGGAAGTAAGTCTTGAATTTACATAACCTGACAGAATCCCACAATACTTCTGATATTTCAAATGTATTTTAACAACCATTACTGCCATTACATAAAATACAGAAAATCGGCAGATAGAGCTGTTTATTGTACTTAGAGTAACACCTGCTAACACATACAAACCCTGCTTTTCAGGTTCCAAATCAAGCCACTGAGAATAATTGTCTGAAACTAAAGTACACTTAGCTATAATTAGCTATAAATGTGAAAAACATTTTTTACATCTTCTACTTCAAAACCATATGCACTGATATGATACACTTATTACATAATAAGTAAGTTTAGACCCAAGTGCAAGTGTGTGCACAACACAACTAGATCACTCAGTGAAGCATGCCTAATTTCAGTGGCTGCATGGTTTTATGTAAATTCCAAAAACATCTCTCAAGATAGGCACCACCTGAAACCGCCTACTAGAACATAACATGCTGCAACACGATTTTCAGTGTTACCTCCTTCCTCCTTCCTTCCCCCACCTCCTGCCCATTTCCTAATGGAGGAGAAGGAGAAAATACAGAACAGTGAGGACTAGTCTTCTGTTTGATAATCAGCACTAAAAACAATCAAAACAAGCCCAAATGCTCTAACTTGTGTAAGTATGAAAATTTACCATTGTCTATTAGTATAGCCAATGTGACACTAGCTAAAGCAAAAGGTCAGTTAGAAGCTAATGTGCAGGGATTTGATTATTCAATACAGTTCATTTATTGCACAGAGACATCAAAATGGATCAGCACAGAGGCAAATTATCCTCACCCCAATTACAACCTCTCCATTACTGCCAAGGAAAAGAGAGAACAGTGGAACTTAGTCACCTTTGTTGCACAAACCTACACCTGTTTTATAAACAGAAAACAGTTACTGATCAAGAAGTAAACATAGTTACATCTGATATGTTGACCACATAACCTTCATTACAGGTCTGAAAGTGTCCCAGTAAACTTGGGTTTTGTTTTTAACCAGGACCATTTTCTTATGCTGCAATGACTCTATGTTATGACACCTGCAGATACAATAGATGAAGTTCTTCTTTGCGCATGTGCAGTGGCAGGAACCCTCAACTGCAGAAATTCCAAACAACAGGAGCAGAAGGTAGGTCACCACGTGCACAGCGACAGCCCCTCAAAGAGCTACAGCTACAGGAGGTTAGGTTGTTTGGATCAATTCATCATATTGACCTCATTCACAGTGATTAGCAAGAATCCTTATTAACTTTCTAAATCAAGTCTGATGAACACACGGATCAAAAATACAGAGGGAGACACAGAATCGCAGAGACATTTGGTTGAGGGACCTCCAGAGGCCATCTAGGGCAGCCTCCCACTCAAATAAGGATTACTGCCAAGACTGCACCAGGGCAGCCTTGTTTTTGATTCATCCTGGTCAAGAGGCCTGAAAGGATGAAGACTACAATCTCTCTAACCAACCTGTTCCAGTGCTGCACTATCCTCCTAGAATGTTTCCAGAAAGTTCAAAAAAGTTTGAAGTAATAAAAACTCAGTTCAGGGGAAAAACAGGTGAGAAGAACTTTGGGCAATAAATCACAGTATCAATGCAGGACCTCTGAAAACCACCTGTATCAATGCACTTAAAGCCAGGTCAGCCACAGCAGTGGCTCCAGGCCTTATCCAGTCACGTGTTGAGCATCTCCAGAGATAGAAAAGTCCACAATGTCTGGGCAACCTTTTCCAGTGTTTGACCAGATGAACAAAGTTTTTTTCTTACGTTTTAATGGGATTTCCTGTTGCAGTTTGTGCCCATCGCCTCTCGCCATGTCATTGGGCACCGCAGAGAAGAGCCTGGCTCCATCATCTTCTTTGTTGCCTTCTGTCAAGCACTTATACACAATTACGAGATTCCTCTGAGCCTTCTCTCCTCTAGGTTAAACCACCCCAGCTTGACGAGATTCTTCCTGTGTTACAAACACTCCAATCCCTTAATCATTTTTGTGGCCTTTCACTCCAGTATCTCCATGTTGCTTCTGTACTGGGGAATCCACAACTGGACCTAGCACTCCAGGTGTGGTCTTGCTAGTGCTGAGTAGAGGGGAACGATCACCTCAACTCACTGGTGACCCTCTGCCTAATGCAGCTCCAGACATGGTTGTCCTGCTTTGTTGCAATAGCATCTTGCTGGCCCATGTTCAGCCAGCACCCCCAGGTTATTTTCTGCCAAGCTGCTTGCCAGCCAGTCTGCTCCCAGCACATACTGGTGCCTGGGGCTGTTCCTCCTCAGGTTGCAGGACTTTGCAATTCTCTTTGTGGAACTTCATGAGGTACCTGTCAGCCTGTCCCCATTCCTCTGAACAGCAGCACAACCACCTGGTGTTATCAGCAGCTCTTCCCAGTTTTATATATTTTAAGACCATCAAACATTTTTTCATGATCTTTTGAAGCAGACATATTGAAGAGTGTATGAATCACAGTCAAGAAACAGAAATAAAATACTAAATAAGGCATTTGGCTGAACTTTATGGCTGTGATATCTTTCCATCCATTAAATAAAATGCAAACAATAACCATCATTAGAAGTCACAGGTAATTTACCATATGCTTGAGTATAGAACAGAAATAGTTTTACATATTGTATTAAACGAATCACATGATCTCTGGGGTTTTTTTTTCTAGTGTTTATTCTTTAATAAATTGTTACAGCCTGCCAGACAGATGTGTAAACATACTCTGGTGGTTTCTGTGTTTACATGTACAGTTGGCACTAGGCCAAAAGACAAGAACTAACAGAACTGCATCTATTTCTACATAAATTTATTGCGAGGCAATCATAACACAGCATTTGTTCTCTGTACAAATCCACCAATTGTTTTTCTGATCCAGCGAAAGATACTGACTTTAATCTTTAAAGTCTCTAGTCCTGTCAACTCCTAGTACCTCAATGATCTTGTTAGATAGGAAAAGGCAAGGTTCTTAACATTTCCTCAGTTGGAGGGAGCTGAAAGATCAGAGAGACTTCTGGGAAGCTTCTTGGGTTTGGAGTATGGTTTCTATTTCTCTGCAGGTGTTCACTGTCCCTCCCTATTCTCTTCACTGACCAGGAAAAAAATGCAACTAAGCCCAACACAGACACAAGACAAACATATACCTTCATTTTATGTATTTTCGGGGGGGGGGGGGGGGGGGGGAAGAGCTTGCAAGTAATTCTGGAGCTGTTTTCTTTCTGAACATAAAACATTCAAGCACCAAGTGCTTTGTTAAATTGAAATATACTTGATATTTACATGTGTCATCAGTATGCCTACAGTAATGCATATGCCCAACAGGAACACAGCAACTGGTTAAATGCTGTTAAAGAATACTTTTTTTAAAAGTTTCATGGTTTTAATACATGAACATCAGTCAGTATTATTGAAATCAGTGCTTTCCCTGTACCTATACTACAGCATTTTAGACATTACAATATATTTGGATACTAGATTATAGCTTTTATTAGTTCTCACTGCAACTAATTTTGCCTTTTGTCTGCATTTTTTTTAGGCATGATTAAGATAAGATCCTTGAGTCAACAAACTACTTTGACTTCCTCAGTTTCTTTTGTTGTGTACATCTACCATAAACCTCTCTGGTTCTTGGAATCATAGAATGGTTTGGGTTGGAAAAGACCTTTAAAGGTCATCTCGTCCACCCCCCTGCCACTAGACTAGGTTGGCTCAAAGCCCCATCCAACATGACCCTGAACACTTTTCAGGGATGGAGCAACCAAAACTTCTCTGGGCAACCTATTCCAGTGTCTTACCACCCTGTCTCAACTTATGATGTATATATATCCTCTAATTTTCACCTGGTACTTGTAAGTGGCCTACTCTCTGTTCCAAAAACTTTAAAATGTGACAGGACATGAAGGAGCCCAACCTGGAGCTGGCTGAAACTGTTCAACATAGGGGCAAACTCCTGGTGCCTTCTCACAGAAGCCACCCCTGCAGCCTCGCCTGCTACCAAAACATTGCCACATAAACCCAGTACAACACAACAAAATCTGATCAATTCATTCAGATATAGCTAGCTTCACAGAGGTGATACTTCAATATAGACACAAGCAAAGTTGCAGATGGCATCTCTAAACACTGGAGAGAATAATGGTATCTCAAAAAAAGACATAAAATGAGATGATGAAAGAGATGCTGGCAACAAGAGCAGGAAAACTGAGATGTAACAGGCAGGTTACAAGATCAGGGAAGAAGAAATAGCAGAAGTAGTAACACATAACGGAGTTCTAATATGCGACTCAATGGAGTGATAATTTTTATAAATTCCAAGATAAAAATTCAGAGCTGGTAAGTTTAGATGATATGAGAAGATTCCTGATGTTACGACAAGTTGCCCTTTTTCCCCAGTGCCCTCAGATTGCTAAAGGCATCATGTGACAAGAAAACACTGGGCTCCCTCATAAGAATTTTTACTGTCGCCTTTGTATGTAAGCCTCCAGGACTAAGACAACTACTAAAGGGTGCAAATTCTGTTCTTTCAGTGTGGGCCAAATCCTGCTTCTTCACATCTACGGGGTGGTGAAAAGGCAGATTGTGCCAGATTGTGGAACTGTTTCCTTGAAACCATCTATTTAGTTTAGTTTTTTACATTTTCCCCTTTCAGGAACCATCCTTTCTAGTAAGTACCCTTTTCAGTAAGTGTTCTTTATACACACACTAATAATAATTCATTAAAATTTAAAAGGGATAAAACAATAAAAAACATTAAATGGTCTACTCTGTAAAAAGGAAGATAAACCGTTACTGACATTTTAAGACTGCCATTTAAAAAATAAAGATGTAAAATAAATAGAAAATTAATAACCTAAAGAACTCATAATAATTTTCAACAATATAATACATTAAGATGCTGAGCTCTTTTTAGGCTTGATTCCTCTCTTTTAATTTACTTAAAAGTTCAAGATTTGTATCCATGTTATAACTGTATTTACAATGTTCAAACATGCTTTTTGAGTCACTTGTAATGCATCTACAACAGCTTTTTCACAACTGTAACAGAAATATAGCCACAACAATACAGAAAGAACAATTGTTTTCCTCCTTCAGTTTTGAGAATGCCTAATTAAAGAACAAATGCATTCACAAAGTCATCTCTATTTACATATTGAAAATCTGGATGGAAAAGCAGATGAAGAATACACAAGATCTTGTAGACAAAGCATTATATTAGTTATACAAGATTAAAGAAAAAATTATGGAACCTTATGAAGTTCAACAAGGAGTGCAGAGCACCTCACGTATGAGGAACAGCCAAGAGATGTGGGACTGTTCAGCCTGGAGAAGAGAAGGCTTGGGGGTGATCTTACCAATGTGTACGGATACCTGAAGGGAAGGTACAAAGAGGATGGAGCCTGGCGCTTTTCAGTGGTGCCCAGTGAAAGGACCACAGGCAACAGTAGCAAACCAAAACACAAGATGGTTTTCTCTGAACATCAGGAAACACTTTTTCACTGTGAGAGTGACCAAGCCCTCACACACGTTGCCCAGTGAGGTAGGCTGTGGAGTCTCCATCCTTGGAGATCTTCAAAAACCATCTGGACATGGTCCTGGGCAGCTTGTCTCTAGGTGGCTCTGCTCAAGCAGGGTGGCTGCACCCAATGACTACCAGACGCCCCTTCCAACCTCAACTATTCTGTGACATAATATGATCTATCATACCGTGCTCTTCCTAATCTAAGTATATACAGGTATTTCTCACAGCAGACTACCAAGAACGCTGGAAAAGTGTTCATGTTTGAAGACACCTGGATGTGACTGTAGCATTCTTACATTCAAGTCTTAAAATAAATAAAACAAACAAAAAACCCATCTAAATTATTATTATACAAGAAA
The DNA here is from genome assembly GCF_023634085.1 of Falco cherrug. Lineage (NCBI taxonomy): Eukaryota > Metazoa > Chordata > Aves > Falconiformes > Falconidae > Falco > Falco cherrug. Next base: position 65,427,275 of record NC_073702.1, on the reverse strand, counting down.
AAACCCAACAAATCTGCCAAAATTTGTCACCCTCACACAGTTCAAATGTCCAGAAACTTGTTGACATTAGAATGAAAGTGAACATCTTAATTTATTACAACATTCGGAGACTTCAAATGGCATCATAATGCTAACCTAATGCTCACTGAATGAGTACTGTTAATGGTTCCTACACCAAGCAAGTGTAGTGCATTCTTTATAATTCCACAGAAAGCCTTCATTAGTCTTTTTTTAACATTCCTGAAAAGCAGTTACAATGAAGTTACCCAGAGAAGCGACAGCAAAGAGATCTGTCTTTGGTAATTTCAGGAAAACTTCAGATATACTTTAGGGGAGCAGGGTGAGGAGAGGAATTTACCCGAGCTCACAAAACATACAAAATGAGTGCACTTTTTTGTTCTATAGGCACAACACCTTTCTATGCAAACTACACAATTTCACGTATTTGCTACAACCACAGCTTTGCAGCTCTGAGTAACATCAACTATCACGCTATTCTGCTTGCTTAGAATGTATTACGCCAAGAATATAAAAGCAGGCAGCCAAATTCACTCTATCTGCATCAGGAATATAGATGCTATTCAAGCTTATGAATGAAGAAACTTAGTAATAAAGTCTAACAATCCAATCCTGCAAGATGATGTAATCTTCAAATGCATTTCAATGCAAATCAAAGTAAAATGATTCCTCACAAGTTTATACTGGAAACATCCACACGTGCACACAAAACCCCCACAATTCCCAAGTCTCTGCCCTGACCGCAAGATCACAGGCTAGAAAACAAAATTCAACATTGTTCTTGCCAAATCATTTTCAACTCAACAAACCTAGTATGTTGTTGGTTAGATCAAAATACTGAGAGAAAACCACGATCACTAGAATACTTTCAGCCTCTTTGAAACACCACCATTTCCTGAATGACATAACTCAAGATACACATGCAACCTGCCATCCCGATTCACCTGACATGAAGCCCACGCTCTTTATTTAGGACCTTTCAAACATAGCAGGGGGAAAGGGGCTGCAGATGAACCAAACTGCTCTGTAGCTGCTGCCTGCTCCTTACTGACACCCGTCTTTAACTCCCTCCATGTGACAGATGCACATTCAGTCCCACGACAGAGACTCCAGAAGAGAGAGAAGATGGAAACAGACTGCAGCTGCCTAACTCGTTATCAACATATTTTTGAAGGTCCTTGAGAAAGAACATGGTTGAGAGCATACTACATAGAAATTGTTGTGGTGCTGTTTCTGGATGCTACCTTTCCAAGAGACACAAGCCGTAATCTATGCCAGTGCTTCTGCTATACTGCACAAGTGCAGCAAGCGCTGGTCCTGTCAGAGTTACACCGATCACATGCATCCTAAAAGTGAGCGTATGACAAGAACCTGTGAGAAACATCCCCTGTAGTTGGAAGCTATATACGGCTCATATGAAAGACGTGGAGAAAAGCCTATCTATGGTAAGTTTTAAGAAAAACAGAGGTCCTGTTACAGCTACAGGAATTTGTCTCACAATTCAAACTAAAAACTGTACTACCTTACAAAAAGAGATCACTTCTAACAATTTCATTGCTAATTTGTACATTACCTCCCTTAAAGCTTCTATCAGTAGACAAACTGTCCATTACATGCCCACTGTTGACTGGTAACATTATCTTTGAATTTCATCAGTGAAACACCAAAGTGATGTTCCCTGCATGCTTTTCAGTCTGTTTCTGTCAAGAGAGAAAACAAACCAAATCAAACCAAACATGCCAAAACCACAACACAGCAAGTGCACCTTCCCTCAATTATAACTAAACTAGGTTGTCAAGTGTCAGCTTTAGTATCCAAGTATCTTTTGAGAAACACGATATTTATGTCAACACTGTTCTGTAACCTGGATTTTTCAACTGGCTAAAATGAAATTTTGAAATGAAATTCTGAATGCCACAAAAATGAAAAATAATGGTTTTGAGATTAGGGCATAAGAAATCTGGGGAGTTGGCTCCTCTACCGAGCGTCTCACATTGTGTTAATCTTAAGCAGTCCACAAAGATTCTCCATCCCTTCAGGTTTTCTATGAAAGAAAACAGAGTTTCCATGTTTCTCACGTTTTACTAAATCAAATTAAACATTGAAGTACATAAATAACTTTAAACAAAAGATGCTTCATAAACAGAATTCTTGGAAGACCATATGAACTGCAGAAATATTTCAAAGAAACTTAATATTCAGGTTGTACTGTTTGGGTTTTTCTTTATAAAGTAAGTATTTGTGATATCATAGTTACTAAAATTTTCTGTATCTTATTTTTAAAAGTATGTATTTCCTTCTCTATGTTAGGATAAGAAATATTCTGCTCATTTTAAAAACAAAAACAAAAAAACCCCAAACAAACAACCAAACTTCCAGAAATATCCATTCTGCAGCAGTTGCTTATGCATCAAAAGGTAGCCTCAAAATTATGCTGCCCACACATAATGATTACTCATTTAAACCAGAAAGAGAAACTTTAAAAGAAGGGTGAACTATTTTTATACCAAAAGAAATGTAAAGAAAAAGCCCAAAGAGTTAAAGGAGGTAAAAGTAAAAAATCATACTTGCAGTCACAATGTGAGAACTTCAGCTTATATTTCCTTACTGACAATCAAAGAAAATAGACTGTGGCCTCTGTGTTGGGTAACAAAGAGATTAGTATCCATAAGGCTTCCAACCAAAAGTATTTTTCTTTCAAAAAAGTTTTAAGTCTCTAGGAAGAATAACTGATGACAGCAACAGGTTTGTGATCACAAAACATTGTCTCAAAATTAGTCCATTTTCATGCTTTAAGCTTAGGAAATTCCTCAATTCATACATGCATGCACACCTCCCATTATAATACTCTGCTTCCCTGCACTGTAGCAGCTGCTTCCTTCATGCTCCAAGACCCTAAATTCAGATGCCGTTGGCTGGACTGATTAGCCCTACCAGCACTGCCTGCTGCTTGGGATCACAGAACACAGGAAAGGCCATCAGGCTGCACTGCAGCCAAAAAACCCCCCAAAATAGTAATAATAAAAAACTTAACACACACCCCCCCCCCCCCGCCTTTTTCCACTGCATGAGCTTGGGTGGTGTTTTTTTATAGCTATCACCTCAGGTGATCTCGTGTTAGTCACATATGAACATCCTCTGCTCAGCTTAGCCTGCTTCTCAAGCAGCTTGAGGCAGTTTGGCTCTGCATACACCTTAATGCTTATCTGTGTATTAAAGTCTCTCTCTTTTAAATGCTACTATATTGAACAGATCTTACGGATTTTATGTTCCACATCTCCAACCCTCAAACATCATAGCAGTTCCTTCCTGTGCAAAATACTGGAGACAAAGACATTGAAAGAGTTGTACGTGCTCAAAGCTTTTGTTTGCTTTTGCTGTGGTAACTACTATCCTTTGTATCCAACCACACACAGTAAAACTAAATTAAAATGAAATTATCAAGATTTCACACATAACATAGCTTCCCTTACATACAATGTGAAACTGAATCACTTATACCTTCAAAATAGCAAAGACCAGTTAGTGTATTTTCCATACACTTTAACTTAAAGGGTGAAAAAACTTCTCAATTAAACTGGCATCCAGAGAATTCCCTAAACATCCAGACTAGGGTTATGTTACGTTTTCTCATCTATGTACCTAACTAAAGTGTTCATCGAGTGGGATTTCAAAAGGCAGAGTTGGATTTTGCCTTTTTTCTTCCCCTCACTCCCTTTTTTCTTTTAATACTCACTTCACATTTCTCCTAATGCTCTTTCAGGTTTCAAAATTATTTCAGCTAATGAGAACATTAGTAAATGGGAAAAGATATGTCCCTCCCCCAAACTCTGAACTTTGGTGTAGCATTAAATAATGACAAAAATGGACAAGCTGATCTGAAATCCCTTTACTACAGCAATATTTGATCTGTCTCAGAGATTTCCATAATTTGCTTTGGCTGCTAAGCAACAAATTAAATATGATTTGGTATATTTAAATGCATTATTCCTCCTACTGCTCTTCTGACTGAAAAAGACACAGTTATAATAATGTGCTTGTCACAGAGCAGCAGTGTTGAGGAAAGGTCCTGCAGTTCAGCAGGTGTACTAATTGTGAGCAAAAGAATATGCATTTGTTTGCCCGACAGTAAAAATAAGGAACTACAGAGAACGCAACATCCTACAATCTATTTCCAGAGTCACTATTGTCTGTATTGCCAGCTCGTGGCAAATTAACATGTAAAACAAACAAAAGATGGGTAACTAACTCCACCTCAAGCTCTCTGAGATTTACTAGTGTACTGGGAATTCAGCACTCCATTCCAAGTCTTTATACATGTGGATGCTGCATTTCCAGCTGAGAAAAACAATGGAACAAAATCAACCTTCAGTATCAATCAAAAATGAATCAAAAATGCCCCCTGCCCAGAAATCAGAAGCACCACACTTACTCGTCTTTCAGCTGCAATATGCTACTACTGTACCAAAGCACACAGACACCTAAAATTCTTCTTCAAGTAGACGTGCAGAGAAATCACACCAGGCCTTTGCCTTCCAATTTATACACACTACAAAATGGGACAGTTTTTCAGAATGCAAGAGATCACCCATATCTGTGCACCTTCAATTTAAAACACAAAATAAAGTGCTGTCAAAGGTGGAAAATAATCATTGAGTTTGGAGGAGGAAAGGAACACCGAGCTTCCTTTCCCATCCTTAAAACCACTATGTTAAATATGAACTGAAAGCAAGTAATAGCATTGGGTGTGTGGGCAGGAGGCTAGCATTGCTACTACCAGTGTTTGTCGTGTCTCTACTGAATATAAGCACTTTAGGTCTTAATCTTGCAGTCTTAATTGACAAAACAGTAACTAAGCCATCAGAATCACAGGGAAGTTATATTTGTGTATAACTTAATATCTACTTTCTGCACAGTAATACTCTTGCATTCTTCATCCCAGTCACATTAACTTTCTGTACTCACTATCCAAACTACTCGCTATAAACTATGTTATTACTAGATTAACATAAGCCGGTAATAATAACTTTGTGAGGAAGAGATTCTTTATTTGCCCACATCACTATGATGGATGCTTTTACTTTCAGCTGCAATATTATAAAAAATAAACTACTAGATTAGGTTGTCAGAAAAACTTTCAAGTATTTTTCTTTTAAAATTTTAATTAACAGATAAACAAAAGTAGATTCCTTCACACACAAATATATCAGATCTCATTCCTTCACTTCCTGTTCAAATTATATCTTAAAAAAAAAAACTTAAATCTAAAAGTGGTAAGAGGCTTAGTTTGACCTCATTTATGTAAAAAGAATCTAAATATTAACTGTATCAGTCAAAACAAAGTATGTCAATAATTGTATTTTAAATATGTGGCTATAAAGCAAGTTTTACTGCAGATACTCACAATATGACTACCATTATTTATGAAATTTGTCCATTTCCCCCCCTTTGAAAGTTGGTGGTATTTACATCTCCCCAAAAGGATGTATTTATTCACCTATAAAACAGATTCAACACATGTAGTATATGGATGGACAGTCTACTGGGATGACATCCTTGAAGGCCAACACAGACCAATACCATGTCAAAGTGATTGTGTAACCACTGCTAGAGCTGCTACTAAGACATTTCAGGCACACCACTATATAGCTGTTCAGTAGCAGTAACTTCTCATCACTACACAGATGAAAATTAGAACAGAAATGTTCCTCTAACTTACAAGATTGGAAATGCGGCCTATTTTTTTCTAAAGCAAAAATCTAAAAAAAAAATGCCCTTATTTGGGGGACTGGGCCTTCAAGATGTTCAGGGCCATTTTTCACTTTGATGAGTCCTTGATTCCTGAGTTGTCCTTAGATTATTACAGACTGTAAGCAGAGCTGTACAGAACATCTAACTCTGATCCTGTTTTGAAAAAAAACAACCAAAATCACACATACACACACACAAAACAAACAAAAACCCCAAACCCAAACCAAGATAAAAAAAAAACAACAAACATCAACACAACCACAAAAACTCATCGTATAACAGTAAAAAAAGGGACATGGAAAAATCTGAGGACTGATTAATCTGGAACTGTGACGTTCACTGGTAAGTACATGGAGGTACAGTTGCTCCACACATCAGTCCAGGCTGACAGCTGACCAGCCAAGCGGCAGCACTGCTGGGAAGAACCTGAGGCTTACAACGGACCCAAGGCTGAAGACAAATCAACAATGCTTTTTCATCAAAAATAAGGCAAATGGCACACTGGTCTGTATCAGGAAGAAAAAGAACAAGACAAACAAGAACAGACAGATAAAGAGAAGTTTCCAGTCCCCTCTAACTCAGCACTAGTAAGGCAACACCTAGAATACTGGTTTTGGCATTCCCATTTCAAAAAGACTGTTAGTAAAAGGGTCCCCCTGGATGGGTAAGGGGCTGAGAACTCACAGCCTCCAAGAAGACTGGGTGAGCTAGACCATTTCAGCCAAAATGACTCAGGAGCAACTTAATAACAGCAACTGACAACTAACAGAGGAGAGTTACAAAGACAACGGAGTAAAATGCTTCTTGGAAGTAGCAGACAGTTAAATGTAAATGGCCATAAATTGCAATTCAGAAGGTTCAGACCAGACTTCTGGAATAAATTCCTCTATAGCAGGGTGGTGCAAGGCTGGAACCGGTCATAAAGAACCCTGTGGAAGCTCCATCCTTGCAAGTGTTCCAGACTCTCATCCAGACAAAAGTACCTGGTCTGGCTTAGCGCTGACCATAGGTTCTGAGTTGAGCAGGGGTCTGGACTAGGTAAAGTGAGGTCCATCACATCTATGGTTTTATCTTATGAAGACTTTAAAACTGCTAAGGGATAAAAGAATAGGTGGAGAAAGACACAGAAAAACAAACCTAATTTTCCAAATGTTATAACAATTATCTTAAGAATTGTAGGGCTCTCTCTCCTTAAAGTAGCTGTATTCAACACAAAATGAAACAGAAAAGAAGTCTGGAATTACCACTGAAATAAAACATATATGTTCACTTGAAACATATAACATATATAACATGCAAAGAAATGTTCTGAACTAAGCCAGTCCTGACGCTATATCAAAGAATTATTTTTTCAGAAGAACGTCAATGCAAAAGAAACTCCCCCGCCTTACTTTTAATTTTTTAATGTAAATATGTATTTATTCCTCCAAAAAAATAAAAAATTACAGAAGTCTTGTTTGACATGGCATCATCTTACTAATAACTAACTTATGCATGCAAACTGCTTATTTGATTTTAGAACAAGCTCTTTCTACTGTCTTACAGAACAGCATAAGATCTTATTTCAACTGTCACCCTTATTGCCTATTTTATTCCAAACTCCCTCATTCCCAAGTTCATTAATAAAGCTTCCCCATCCATGTCACACTTGTAATTAAGAATTTTAAGGCATTCACAGAACCAGGTGTCTCCAACTTTGAATAATGTATTTGCCAGAGCGATCTTCTGAAAAACAGTCCAAGTTTAAGAAGAATAAGGACCATTTACAGCTCTAACTTTAGAAAGACCGTTGTAACTGTGTGGAATACTCACTGTAATTATTTCTGACAAAAGCCCAACTGGTATGCGAAGTCCAATTCCAAACCTACATAAATGCCTTCTTTTTCTTACTCCACTAGTTTAAAACTAAGCATACAGTGATGAAAACTGAAAAGGCGACTTGTGTCTTGAAAGAGAAACCTCAGGAATTCCCTCCAGCCACCTAGCTTCCTCAGATGCCTTCTTTTGTAAGAAGCCTGATTCTATTGAAATCAACTGCAAAGACCCCTTGATTTCACATATACAGAAATAGATTTTAAGATAATTCTTGGAAAAGTTTTGCATAAATATGCAATGAACACTTACATAATAATTTGATAACTACTTTTTAAGCAGAAAAGACAGAAATGTTGCGGTTTCTTCCGCTATCTTTCTACATGCAGGTAAAAGTATCTGAGAAGAACAGAAGATTAAACCAAGTAAAACATAATCCAGCAAACAAAACCAAAAAGATCCTGGATGAGCCCCCAATCCCACTTAATTTAACACCACACAACTGCAGGGTGACATGAATGCACGAACCATCAGCAGAGGCTGCCTAACAAAATTGGTTCTGCAAGAATTTATTGACAGTCTACATTCTTACAAGCACAATTCTGAAACTCACTGAGCCTACTTAAAATATCACATCCATATAAAATCCATACTTTTTCAAAGACACAGAAGAGACAGAAACATGGTTCCTGCCTAAAGTTCAGTATCAACAGTGCATGGATTTTATACAACACAGGATCAACTTAAGTTAATCGTACAATTTCAGATTGTATAACATTCTTAAAATCAGACATTGCTGAGGCTTTCTGCAGACTATTAACATAAGGCACTGAAATAGTTAACATAACTGGCTCCGCAAGATCTTGTGTTGCTACCTTTAAGGAAAAAAGAACCTGCCAGAAGGCAAGATGAAAACCCAACTGATACGCTAAGATTACACGAATGACAATGGCTAACAAGATATCAGTCTGACTGTCTCGATCTTCCTGTGAATAAAACAAATGTGGTCCATAAAGAAGCTCTACTACCTACACACTTTTAAGATCTGCACAGGGTTTTTAACCTCAAGTTGTAGTTTAACCTAGTTTTGTACCCCATATCCCTCTTCCTCATAGTTTTGTAAAACTATTTGTAAATTCAGGTGGTTTTGTTTTCTTAAGTAAGCCCCTGATTTAGGATGGATATGTGCTTTGATCCTCTGCATCCAGTATTTTGCTACCTTTCTCTGCTTTCTTTTCTCCCTCCACTTTCTGTTTCCAGATACATTTTCCACTAGTTAGATTTGTATACAGGATTTTGTTTCCCAGGTTATTTTCCTTTCCCTTACTCTTGGTCCTCTATTTCTTCTCAAATGTAAGTATCAGCATGTTAAAGCTGTCTTCCAAAGCTCCTTCACCTTTTACTTTTTCCTAAACCCCAGATTTATTTTTTCTTCTTTTTTCCACCTCCCAGATTCACTTCCTTCTCCTAGTACATCTGCTGTCTTTTAATTCCTCTCCACTCTCTAACTTCAGCTCTTCCCTGTGTATACTATATACATATATATACACACAGAAAGCTCTCTATCAACATTCAATACATCATTAAAGAAAACCTTGAGAATATTACTACTATCAAAAGGGTCAGGGCTTTAAATCATTTAAGAGAAAAATGGGCAGTTCTTAAGAGTGAATTTTCTTAAAAGAGAAAAATCACGCAGCAGTCTCAAGTGCCCCTCAATCTCAGTAGGTATTTGAAAAATCACAAATGCTTCTTCTATTCCATCTAACTCCTCCTTACAGTTTCTTGCTACTCTGCTTCACCCATATTATCTTTGTGATTAATTTCTGTATTTTCACAGATAACACTCTCTATTGATCCCACTCATCCATGTCTTGCAGCTCCATCACACCAGGATGTAATCACACACAACTATGAACATAATCACTCTCATTTAATGCTGAAAAGAACCAAAAATCTTCCTGTTTTGCACACATGGAAGACTGACCACAACATGGGTTTCCTCATGTTTTCAAAACTGTTATCTTCTTGATGCAAGTACGAAGACTGACCACAACATGGGTTTCCTCATGTTTTCAAAACTGTTATCTTCTTGATCCAAGTAGGACAAACTGGTAAGCTTGGCCACGGTCATACTCCCTTTCTCATCGTTTCTCAAGTTAGGTCTTCAGCAAGGAGAGACAGAAATTAAGTAGATAAAACACTATTTGAAAATAAAACCAAATGTCAAATAAACTGATATGAAGCATGACTCACTAGGTCTGCACTCTTATTTTAGCCTTTAAGGTGAAAGAAAGGGGGATTTGGGGTTTTTAGAGACAAGTTTTCACTCTCCTCTTTCTTCGGTTTTTTTCGTCTTTAGTAGTCATCCATCTTCTTGAAGACCTACCACAGCAGGCTTGGGAAAAGAACTCTGAAATCTCCTCATCCCATCCCCACCCACCGTGCACCTATGCTAGAAATCCAAGTGGTTATGATAGCACAAGAGGCCCTTAAACCCAATTTTTTCACCTTGTGACAAAGCTACTGTATCCATAGTCTGGAATTGGAAAGAAAAGGATTATGACAAGGTTTAGAGTTTGACTTCTCACTTTGAATTTTTCTAATAACTACCAAGGGAAAAAACCAAATACACAGGCAAGCAAGCAAATACTATGCTGCATTTTACTGGAAGAACTACATATTCTTTGTAAAAAGCACAAGTTTATTGAAAGACAAGATTTCATTTGAACTGGCCAACTGGCATATAAGGATTGAACAAGTTGTAAGTAAAGAATTTATTTTGTACATCATCTTTGTAGATCTTAAGAGCGTATTTTATTTTGCTAAATCTGGGTCATTCCAAAAAGCTGTAATACTTTAGAAATTGTTTCCTGAGATGCCCACATAATTTGTGTATTATAATGGTGATTTAGCAATATCCAGAAACAAGACTATTATTGCAGACAACACCACCACTTGAGACTTCCTTTAATTTGGTGGCAGAATTTTTTAAGACTCAGTTGGGAGCCTCAGCAAATTTTGTTCAAAACATAAGCGCTGCACATGATCCTGGAACTGCTCACTGTTCATTTTAGTAATTACCTCTACTTTTCCACCTGTTGAAACTCATTTCTAATTATTGGTTTCTTCAAATTCTGAGACAGTAATAGGATGAAACCACATACACCGCTACCCAGGGTTTGAAAAGAGCAGAGAAGATGTAAAAATTGTTTGGCTTTCATTATAACAACTGTAAATGCTATGAGCTGTTATATATTTGTATTTATTATAGTTGTGAACAGTCACACAGAAATCCTTCAGGATTTCACACACACATCACTCATCACCAAAGATAACTGGTTTATCTCAACTTGTGCATGTTTCTTTATTTTAATAAACTGTTACAACAACAAAATCCACTCAGGATTATGGCTTTATTTTTTTCTCACTAAATACAATTCTGCCTAGAATTGCAATGAAAGCACAAGCAAAACTTTTTTTAACAGTAACTGCAAAGTTTTTTTATAAAGGTATTTTTTACCAAGTCCAAAGTATACATAGATGCATCAAGTTAGTTAAATTTATCTCCTGAGCAAGCTTTACATAGCATAATGTAAAAAGAGTCGTCCCCCCAAAAAAAACCCCTACATGTATGAGAGTTGTTAAGAACTTAAGGCAAAAAAATTTAAGTTTTTAATATGTGACATAAGGAATTCAAAATTCCAACAGTAAAATTTTACCTTCTCTTCATATCTCTAGCTCTTTAAATTATATTAGTTATTACAAATAAAACAAAGTGTTTATTGTCTTTCCATTTTACATACATCTCTAAATTCTAGAATTTACTGGTCAAAACACAATTCCTTTGCTACCTTCTTGACCTTGCTACAAATTTCTAGCTTCAGTTCAAAATTCAACTGTAATGAAATGCAGTTTGTTGCTTCAGTACATAATGATGAACTCATGCGTATGAAATTAAGCACAGTATAACACATCTTATTAGCACTCCTACCTTTAAAATATCTGTGTTAAGTGGTAAGCCTTACAAGTAGAGTAACAATAGAAATAAAATTATCTATTACAATTTATAGCAATTTAAAAAATATCCAAGCAATATCTTTAATTTACAACTCATTTAGGCTGTTAAAGTGATTAAGCCTTCCACATACTCACATTAAAGCGACCCGCCAATATACATAAGCATAGCTTGACACCTGCTGTAAGAATCTGCAATATATTTACTTGCCTAGCCTTGCATATGGTATCTCCACATTAAAACAAGTCCTGCATGTCATCATTCTGCTTTATCATGCATAGAAGACTTCTCTCTACCACAAGAAAGAGAACAAACTATTTTAGCTACCGGTTCACTTAGCAAGGAATGAAAAGGCAAGAGCTGTGACCAGTAACTTACTCCACAACTGAGGCTGTTGTCTCTTGCTCAAACTAGATACTATGTCAGCAAATAAAACATAGCAATTTTGTAGAAAAGAGGAAAAGAGAATGGTGAGATAAAGAAAAAAAAAATCAGAAAAGAAATGAAATGCTTATTTGTAGTGTTCATCTGACACAAAAAACAGACAAGGACAGTATAATGTAGCACCAACACCTACTAAGAAGAGTTTAAATTAATGTTTGCTTACATTTTTTATCTAAAAGATCAATAAGCAGAAATCAACATTTTGTCAACATTTGCTAAAACATGCTGTCAACTTAAGTCAATTTTTATTGTTTGGAGGAGAGTTGTTTTTAGAATAATCTAGAAGATGAGTTAAACTAGCCTGGTTACACTGCGCACTACTGACAGTAGCTGTTGACTGTCTTTTATGGCCACCTTAAGAAAATTCCCCATTAAGAAAACTACACTCTTGAGACCAGAGAATAAAGCTTTAGAAGTTGTTTAACAGCAGAGTGAATGCAACTACTATCCCAAGCAGTAATGTGGATTGCAGAGGTCAGCAAGGGCTGAAGTGAAATGTTCACTTCAATTAGTTTCTAATACCTGATGTTCAAAATGTTCTGACAGACAGTAACTTATGAATTCCATGAAATATCCATTATGTACATGTCACAACAGAACATTAAAGTGACTAAAGGTTCTTCTGCTTCCAGAAAGCAGCAGTCACACAACATCTGCAGAGAGCTCTTCCTCCATGACAGCAGCTGTCAATCTGAGGGGGTTTTGATGTTGGACTAAAGCATACTGTAAGGGGTGACCCCTTACAGATAAGGCTCTCCCTGGGACCATTTTGGGCAGGTGTGACAGACCATGGATGGCGAAGCTCTGAGGTGAGAAGAAAGGCATTGTCTGTCTGTCATTCTCTAAGGGAAGCTCATCACTGTCCTTTAGAAAAGCCACAGTTTTTAGGTACCCTTCTCCACCGAGAGCAGACAGTGATCCTGTCGCCTCACTGCATTCCTCATTCTCAGCTGTGTTCTGTGGGTATGCACAGAGGTACAACAAAGCGAGGACAGACAAACCAAGCCAGTGTCTCTCAAACTGCAGTAAACAAGCTCAGCAGCTTCAACGAAAAAGGTTTTAAAACTGCTAGTTTAAGAAAAATTTCAATTTACACTCTTACTAGCTACCTTACAGCAGTGGAGGTTTGCAGCACACCACCAGATTCAGGGAGAAGAGATTAAGCTTATCATGCACTGAAAATGGTGGAACAACACTGACAGGTGTTTATTTTTCTGCTGAAAGTTTCTCTGTTGGCTATAGATCACCTTCATAAATTCATGCTCCATTGCAATAAAGAAGCTGATAGTAAATCAGCACTTATGGAGGTGCCACATTTAGAAGATTGAGAGGAAAATGGTGAGACTTTAAACTTCACACATCTGGGAAAGAACATGATCTTTCTGAGACTAGAGTTTGGATTAGGGAGAGAAGTTTGTAATGATAAATGATTCCACACTCCAACAATTCTTATTTCCCTACCAAACTAGAATATGACAGTTACTGCTCAGCTTAGTTTTTACTGTCCATCCCCAAACAGCATTCAAGATTACCAATATGCTATAAAACAAACTTAAATTACCCAAAATGCATCTAGCAACTTTGCTTTGCTCAATACTGAAATATCAGGAGGAGGGGAGGTATAAAAACCAGCCAACCAAAAAAAAACCCCCAATGCTTGTTTTCAGGCATACTTCATTTTTCTAAGAAATGCACTAAGACAGAGACACTGTGACTCCATTTCCACAGATCTTAGTGTGTCAGCTTCCATTTAAAAGATACATTTTTTCAGTACTGCATAGACAGCTTTATTCTCACACAAAAAAACCCCTCAACCTGATTTTATTTACATGTTGTGTCAAGCAACTTTGCATTATATACCATTCGGTCAAATCTCTAGATCTAATAAAACATTTACAGTTTGTCTACCTGGAGTGCTGAAGGCAGCTATCTGTTCCAGACATATGAGCCAGCTCTGCCTCAGCCCCATCCTATGCCCATGGCAGTATGGACTGCCTTTCAGGGAACAATCCTCATTTAAGAATCTGGACTACCCACATATGGTATCATGTGGAAAGGGTATAATGTAAAAAAAAAAAAAACAAACAAAAAAAACCAACAAACAAAAAACCCCACACCCAAAGAACTAAAAAGAAATATCTATGGATGACAGTAAAGACAGGTGAATTTTATATTCCAACCCTTTTCTAGATTTCATATGTCAAATTTAAACCTATAGGCAAGCTTCTTTATCCAGTAAAGATGAACACAGCTGTTGACATTCACTCCTTCAGAGAATGAAGCAGATTTCCTTATTTTCTCTTACAAAACGTGGCCACGAAAAAGAGTACCCATCTTTGACATTAGGTCTGTCCCCTGCAAAGCCGAAGCATCTTCCTTGGCTTTCTGGGAGTTTAAAAGCATACCTGCTTCCCATGGGAAAGAATACATATGTTGAAGATACTCTATAGACAAACACAAGTTAGAACTATTCACCTTCCCTTTGCAGTTGTTCCACTAACCACAAAACAATTCAAGATTCACAACAGCACAAAAAGAGCAAGCATTACTGTATGACTCGGTGGCTGGGACACACGACACATCCTCCAAAGAGCCTTTCTATATTTCATTCAGTAACTTTCTAAAATTCTCTGTTATTACAACAAAAGACGTTACAAACTCAGAAGACAGACAACAACCTTCAAAAGCAAATAAAGAAAAAATGTACATTCTCAGGAAGTCTGACATGGTTTTCATTTTATTTGTTAGAAAAATGTAGGTAGATACTAAACAGGACAAGACATCAAAGACTGATGATTTGCCTGGCAATTTTTAGCCACAGCCAAAAGCAGCAAGCAGTTGACACCTTTTTTTTAAAATGGTAAAGTCCGCAACCAGTAACAGTCGCAGCTCCCTGATTAAAGCCTAGCAATCCAACACCACCTTCTTGAAAAACAAGATCCCTGAAGTTTGTGTTTTCTATCTCAAAGTCTCATATACTGGACACACCGTAACTCAACTAGCACTAAAACAAAGCCAAACCACTTCCTCTCTCCTTTCATTTTCACGCACACTTTGCAGAAGAGATGAGACTGTAACTAAGTCTCAATTAAGTTGACAGGCATTAATTTCATTCTGCAACTTTCTGACAAAAATCCAAACTGCAGCAGAGGGAACAAAAACACACTGTGTATTGAAGAAGACAAAAATTATCATCATTTCCTATTAATACTTGTTAAATTATAGCTATTAAACTGAAATTATACATTCTAAACATGCTGAGCTTTAGGTTGGTTTTCATACTCAGTAAGGGAAACTTCCTAACTTTACTGTCAAGTAAGGTACCTTCTTAATATTGCTGATTTTATGAAAGATTCAGTATATGAATTTCCCCAATGTTAATCAAACTTATCAAAAATATTGTCCTATATAATACATACTAGTTACCTGAGATTTTGGAGTAGTAGTTTTTGAATCTTTACGAAAGTCTAGAAGTGGCATCCCAGGAGAAGCATGCTAAAATTATTAAGCAGGAGTCCTGTATAATGACCCAATTCTGATTTCATCAACAAAAGACAACGTGTCATATAATTGACACACGAAAATTGAAGAAGTAACAGTGGGGAGGGAGGGACTGTTAAAGGCCGTGGTTTTCTAAATAGGTTTTCATGTTGATATTCTTCAAAATACACTTCCATAAAAAGCTCGATATGCTAAAAATAACTGCAGCTCAAGAAAAATTTAAACTGAAGACTTTGCAAGAATATGACACAAATTTGTCCTTCTGACATAGAAAGTTTGGAACAAAAGTGGTTGGTTTATAGAAAAGTTAAGCAATAACAGAAGAAGCTAGTACACATTTAGATCCATTTACTCCTTGTTTATCTGTGGCAGTAGTAATGCTAGTTCTCATGATAAGCTTTATAATGCACAGGCATGTCCATCAAAAATACTAAGTTCTGACTCCTATTGGCCTCAGACCTGAGTCAAATTTGATGCCATTTGCTCATCTGCCCAATTCACGCTAACTATATTTAATAGACAAATTTATCTCCCTAGGTTATCTTTTACATATTTTTACATAGTATATTTTTAAAATCCGAACAGCTGTACAATTAGTATGAGCGATACTTTTACTTTCCAAAAATGTAATAATTACAGTATGTTTCATTTTTACTATAAACTTTCTCTAACTTTAGATAACAAGTGATTTCAACGCACTCTAATTACATCTACATCAAAACCCAAAGCATTTATAATAAAAGAAAAATTATTACGTATCAGTAATTAGCATCGTTTTGCCCCATTAAATCTAGAAAGTTACTATTTTAAATAGATCTGCATGTCATTTATTAAATCTTACCTCCAAAACTTGCATAATTCTACCTAAAATTAATACATGCACTACACTGAGACCACCATTTACCAGTTATAAATTTTCATGAAGGCAGAAAAAAAACCCAACTGCAATCTGAACAACATGATTACATGATTATTATCATTATATTCAAAGGTTTTATTGTCTGTTTTAGGTATCCTAAAATGTCTGCATTTTAAAGGTCTGTAAGTCTGTGTAGTGAACATGCATTGTCTTTCTACAAGACTCCAGATACTTCAGCATTCCTACAGAAGTAAGGTCCTGACACAATATATATTTTTTTAAGTGTATCTTTGGAGTCAAAGTACTGTTCCCAAGTACAGGTGAATTAGGCTTCTCCACAATCTTTTCAAGAACAATGTAAAAAAGGGTTGTTTGTGTTCCAACATGAAATCAAAACCATCTATCATTCTGTCTGCAACTCAAGCTTAGAGATAGCCAAGTACTCTAAAAATAAGGCTAACAGATGTGCCTTGGTATCTAAATGGACATTAACATCTTGAAAATTAACAAACTGCTAACCTGCAAAAATGAAAAATAGGCAAGTTGCAAGTCAGAAGAAATATATGAAAAGCCTTATGTTGCAAGTGAAACTTTTGAGGAAGGTCAGAAACCAAGATTAAAAATGTTTATAGTGCATGTTTGAAAGTGCTACAGTGCATGCTTATGAATTCCTGAAAAAGGAGGCATAAAACAGGTAGAGAAGAACCTGTCCTTCAAAGTCCTTCTCAGCCTTCTAGAAGGTTACCATCAAGCAGCATCCTGTGATGGTGCATCTTACCCCTTCCCCCAGGCCACCCTATGATCTCATGAATCCCCACTGGGCCTTAGCCTCTGTGTCATGACTTGGGCAGTTAAATGTCCCTTGACCGTACTAGCAACTTTTGCACAGCTGAGGTGGAAAACTGCACTGGCTGTACCAGAAACATTCCTTATCTGAACACCACCACCACCTGCCTGCCTTGAACATTCCTTAACAAGCTTGGGAACACTCTTTATTATGACTCCGAGTGGTACAATACCACGTCAATGGATTTTTTTTGTTTAATTCTATTAATTACAGACTCAGATTGCAGCCAGGATGGAAAATTACTGATAACTAAAGCCAGTAATCTCCAAACTCATAAAACAGCAGTCCTAAGTGAGGCCCTCTGAGCTCTCCTGGACCACAGTGGGCTGTGAACAGCATCTCCCTCTGAGTGGGACACCTCTCAGAGTTCAGAAACTCCCAAGTTTGGGAAACTAGGGTGACCATCACCAAAAGCTGACAATGGAGCCTGGGCTGATCTTCCTGCTTCTCAAGGCTCAATCCTTCACCCGCTGAGAAATGCAATTCAACATGAGTATTTCACTGAAGTCAAGAGGAACTTTTAACAGGCATACATCTTTGCACATATATCTCTATACTGCTAATCCTTTGTGTCAGCATACATATGTGTGTGAATTGTCTTAAGGAACCTCAGAATAATAATATAGTAAAAATATTAATATTTTGAATCCTTGATCCACTTTGTAAATGATAAATTAGTCAATGATTAAGTGTTGCTAAAGTCTTATGATCAACATTAAACTGTCAATAAACCTTAGACATCCTTTAAATATAAACTGTTGTCAGAGTCTGAGACTAAGATTGGATCTAGCCGCACTTAAGAATTTGGAAAGCAAGGGGGTCCACTCTGAACCTCATGACCCAATGCGAGGATCTCCCTTACCCTTTTATGTCTTTGGTCTCTGTGTAAATGATTCCAGCTTAATTTTAATTTGATTGTTCTTTGTGTGATTTACCTATGTAGTAATACAGTGAACCTTGCCATTGAACTTCGTAAACTCACACTCTTAAAATTCCTATTAAAACTATTTTGCTCATACCTTTGATGGTGATTCTTTCAGCAACTTGACCTAAACCAGTTGTTCGTGACACATTCTTAGTTCTGAAGCATGTTAGCTAGAGCGAACAAAAACTGACCAACAACCAGAAAAGTAAATCAACATCTGTTTTATGACTGCATAATACAGTTCTTAGGGTTTTCTTTTCTAGTTGCCTCCATTTTAAAATCATATCCTTATCTTTTTGCTTAAGAAAGTTAATCTTTCTTCTAAAAAGATTCCTTCTCTAATGATACAGAGGGTTTCAAAGGAAAAATGGCTAGCTATGAGTGAAGCAGCTCATTATAATCAAGGATGGGCTAGAATATCTACAACAAGCATATGGTTTGGGATTATGAAAAACTGAAACATTTGCTTCGTACCACACAAAAGGATTGGATGCTACATTCATGCTCAAAGAACAGCATTGGTAGCCAGTGCTCCATGTGCAAATACTGAGCTAAGGGGAAGTGCTTACATTTCTGAAAATACTCAAGACACAGAAGATGACCCATTTAGTTTGTTTCTATACACAAACGGTTTTGCTTTTCAATGTATTCCCAGGAACAATGAAAGACAGAATTAAGGGACTATTTTATGTGACGGGGAATGAGTCTGAAAGTATTCAAAGTAACAAGGACTTTACCAATAGGTTATTCTACATAAAATTTCTTACCAAGTATTGCTTTAGGACAACATTAATCGTTAACTGGCTGTTTCCCATGGAAACTCTCTAATGTCTAAGCAGAGAGTGTGTTCAGTTGCTGTCAGAAGTTCAGAGCCAAGAAAAATTTCAAGTGTATACATTCATCAAGATGTCCCATCATTGGGCAACACTGATACACCACAACAAGGTATAACATGCTATGGTGTATTAAAACAAATCAACAGACATTCAAAGGGATGGTCTGCAGGTTTCAAGAGAATAATCTCTTGACCACACTGATCAGATCTCTACTGAAAATGCAGACAGTAAACTTGTGAGGAACCTAGAGTTTACTAGAAGACAGCCTATAAATATATTAGTGCTTCAAGAATCTTAACAAGTATGGCAGATGTTAAGAACCAAACCCATCTGCCCCAACTGCAACTCAGAGTTTGCTATGTGAGGCATAAAGTAAGGACTCAGGAGCCGTAACAGTTCCTTTTCCCCTTTGATGTAACATCACTACTATAAAATCTTTTTATGAATACTGCCAGTACTTGTGAAGATTTGAATAATGAAGCCCCATTCTGAACTTTCCTGCAGGTAAGACAGATGAGTGTGTAGGAAAAACACAAACCTGTCCAGAGCTTAAAGACATGTACATTTGTCATCCTGGAATAAAATAATCTTCTTAGCAGCAAAGCAGCCACAGGTATGGAACAGAGGTCAAATTCTCTTCCAACGAGAAAAAAAAAAAATCTTTCTCCTTGTTAATAAAACTTTTCTCCTTTCGTAAACAAAGATATACAATCTTTTTTATAGTTAGGAGTAGAATGGATAAAAGCCTAGCTCGATAGGCTAGCCACAGATAATCCCCAATACTTGACTTCCATTACTGGAAACATCACAGCTGGTAGAACATATACTCTTTTTGGACTGAACTGTACAGAACCTGTCCCTGTATCATGGAACTTGCTGAAGGTAGATTTGCTTGAAGTTCATTCTCATGGGAAACGAAAACCGTTAAATCCTTTATAACTCAAATCTATGTTTTTAATAGACCACTTATGCTAGCTAGAGCCACAGAAAGCATTCCGCTGTCTTACCTGGGGATGCAGACAGTATTGTTTTAAGTGGGTAGCTACATCTGAAGTTTCCAGAGCACAGTGGTCTTGAATCTTCAAGACTATGGAATAACATCAGTTCATTTGGTATATGAATTATATGCATAGGTATTCTGCCATATAATGCCATTCTTCAGCTGCAATGTAGATCCTCTGCAAAACCAAATACTTACTGTATCATTTTTGATGTATTTTCACAAGAACAAATTCAGATCAGACTGCAACGTCAGAAACTTTCATTACTACCTCTACAGCACTCTAGGCTACCTATTACTTCTCCTGAATTATTTTTTCTTCCTGCTATTATACGAAGATCATATAATCATAGAACATTTGAGGTTGTCCAAAGCAGGATTAACTAGAGCACGTTGCTTGGTGTATTAAGATGTAATAAATACCACTGTCTTGTATTACTAGCAAGGGCTGACATTTGCCATATTGGGTAGCTGGGAGGCACAGAAGTGAGATTTCCCTCTCCACAAATTACACAACTTCTGTAAAGGCTTTGTTCCTGAGGAGAGGCTTCCAAAGAAAGAGCACCTATGACAAATCCGTATTTTTGGTTGTGTTCTCAAGCCTAGGAAGTTTCAAAACTGCACATGGAATCACAATTGGAAAAGTTTTTCAATCACAGCCCTCTCCTTTAATATCAACAAAAAGGCAGAACCAGCTGAGCGTAAAAGACCTCTCTAAGCATTTCTGCACACAGAGTCAGTGGCTAGTGGGTGAACAAGATTTAACAAGTTAAGCACTTCCTTTTTTTACTGAAAAGCTGACTCTGCATGCCATTTTTACGAGAGCTGGCTGAACTACTTAAGTTCACACATATTATCAAGTTATTTATAACTAGTTATTTTCCTATTTTAAAAAAAAATATTTGAAGGTCTGTGCCAAAACATTATGAAGGGTGCTGTTTTGACTTATGATAATGAGAAAATTTTGTGGAAGACTGCTCTCAGCTACCAACAATGGCGCTTCAATAGTGACTCTGCTTATCTGGTATAGCTGATCTGGCAGACAGTCTATCTGAACCCACATCACCACCCTGAATGGGTTTAGCGGTAAAAGATTCTGGACCCTCAAATGATGAACAGTACCAAGTTGCAGAAATACAGCTGACAACTTTGATTTTGGCCATTCCATAGCCATTATTTTATAGGTGGCAACTGGGTGCTGCTGGACAAGCCACTGTCATACAGTATTTAGTGAAAGTACTACCAGTAAAGTAACTTAGTGTCAATCTCTCTTCCATTTTTCCATAACCTGTGCATCTATTATACAGTGCTATACAGATACTAAAGAAAAGAGTTAACGTGAAAGAAGACTCCACCAGTAAAAGAACTCTGATGCTCCTTTGCTATACACCTTCACTATAAACTTATTGTATTGATCGAAGACAGCTTCTCCTCAAACATCAGTTTTCATCCATGGTTTGTGTTCAAACTGGCCATCCCCATACTACAAGCCATTTCCATATTCAACACACTGATGTAAGAAATTCTATCATTATCCCCCTGAATTGAACTGTTTCATTTTGTATAAAACAGTTCATTACATCAAACAGCCAGAAAACTACTCCAAAGCCCAGAAATTACAAAATTCATTTCCGCTATCGGAGACCAAGAATACCTCACTGCAATGAATATTAATTTATTTGAGCAGTCATATCTGATGAAAAAGAGCAAAGTTCAAATTACTGGTTTGAAGCAAATAAAGCAAGGAGTTTAAATTGGTTCTGTGTATTCAAGAGAAACAGTCCAACACTGAGTAACTGACACATGCACACATACACAGAGAGAAATACAGGTACACTGAGTGGAAGCTGGGAAAAATTCTCAATTCCTCCCTCCCTCCCTCCAAAAAAGTATGGCTTCAACAAATCACCTTTTACTGAATGCAGCATTTTTCTTTTACATCTGCTATTGGAGAGCATAAATTTGCAACTATTTTGTAACTTCCCAATCCTCACTTATTAGATCTGTGTTACATTTCCTGGTGTAAATTATTTCAATCTTTTCAATCCCTTGAAAAACTCGGCCATATCCTTTGTATCAAACTCCACAATGCTCTGATTCATCTTTTCTGAACTGACAGTTAATAACACACTCTGAACAGCAGGTAAGAATTAAGGAATGTGTATAGAATGGTACTTCCTTTTCTGTGCTTCTTCCCCACTTCTGATTACAGCTATAAATTGGTTAATGATACCTCAGCAAACTGCAACGATGTCCAAACGTTCTTGTTATATTACTACTAATTTAAGAACTTTGACACATATAAATGGTATCTTATTTTCTGCCTCCAAAACACAGTTTTGCACAAACCAACAATCAGTTTTACCTGTCATCCTGCAGTCCTTTCACACAGCTTGCTTACACTTCTCAGGTGACCTTTCCAGTATGTCTGAATTCGATGAAACAGTTTTGAATCCTCAGCAAATACTGTTACTTTATAAATCAAATTCTACAGATTAATATAAAATATTGAACACCTCCTCATTTAAGACAAAATGTTAAGCCTCCTATAACTTAGCATTTATTACTGTTATTTCCTCTCAAGAGATTTTTGTGACCCATGAAACTATTTTACCTCTCACATCACGGCTTCTTTATTGAATAGCCTGGTGTAAGGAACCTTCCATTACACCTTTAAAAAGTATATGCAAATGAGAACTATATTAAAATTTAATCTGCTCTGCTATTACTGCAATGAAAAACCCTAGTAGATTAGTGAGGCGCAATTACCTTTGCAGAAGCAGTACTAACTATGTTAGTAATACTAGTTAGTACTACTGAGTCTAGCATCAGTCTCTGTTGTCATTGTATGCTTCTATCTACAAGCAGTTGCAACTGTAAGGGATGAGAATTACATGCACATGTTTTTTCTTTAAGAGTGCCGAACAATTTTCAGACCTGTTTCCTGCACAAATTTTGAGATCACTTGCAGTGTATTTGTTGGAAGCTCTCTTTCAGTAACTTAAAATCTACTGACCAATTTCTATCAAATTGGAATCAAGTACATTGAGGTTCTCCAAATCTGTGAAAACAAGAGCCAGATAGAGAACAGAGACTCTATTAATACTCCCAGTAAATGAATGCAGCTTACCACAGAGCAGGAAAAAAGGGAAAAAACCAGTACAAATATCTTAGCTATACAAAATGATTCAACAGAATTTAATGTCTTTTATTAGATGCCAAAAAACCCCACCTGGCTTTAGAATAGATAACCTGTTTTCTAGTAAGTTTTAAGTGTCAGACACAGCATTCATAACAACCTACTTCTGTTTGGATCCTGCTGTCAGAAGATTAAATTCATGTGTACAATCGTAACATCTAACATCACCTAACAACTAACTAACTACTAAATCCAAACTAACTAACGTAACTACTAACTAATCTAACTAATAACTACTAATAACTAACAACTAACTAATCTAACATAACAACTAACATCTAACGTAAAATCTAACATCAACAGCCAGGTATTAACTCATTTAAACTTCATTATTTCTGCTCTTCATTACCTGTTTTGTTGAAATGTAACTACCTTTGTTATTCTGTAGTTCTTTGTGTGCCAGTAATTTACTATACCAACATACTAGCATAAGTAAGCTAGCATTCAATTTAGCTTCCCACCCCTTCAAAAATACAGGCACCTACATTAACAGATAGATCTTTAGAAACGTATACGCTTTTGATTACGTTTTCTGTCCTTTAACAGATTTAAAAAAACATTTTTCAGAGAATTAAAAAATCTAAAATTAAATATATGCAAATTTCTAATTATGCTAATTAGTTTATTTTCCTGGAAGTCTGTAACTACGTTTTGCTGCCTCTCCGACAGATTCTTTGTTCAACCTGTGTCGTAAAATGCAGGTCACAGCACTGCTTAAGTACTTGAGTAGTTCTCAAAGAGGCTACACAGCTTCTGACCTCTAGGGAGGAGGTGGCTCTACAAAAAAAATATTGTTTGCAAAGTCATTTGAAATAAGTACCACAGTCTAAGTCATTCCAGTCTTATCCCATATCTTTTTTTTACTTTGAAACCATGTCTTGTAAACATGAAATATAGAGCCTGTAATCTGTGTCAGATGACCTCGAGATCTCTCCCAAAAAACTTAAGAGACTGATTCACAGATGTACTGGAACACAGAACTCCTATTGCAATCTGGCGCCTTGATTATCTTTGAGAGTCTGGGACACAGTCCAAAAAAACAAAAACTGGAAAAGAGGTATTATCACCCTTGCAGCAGTCAGAGGCTCTTAGGTGGTAGAAAAAGCAGAGCATGAGTTATAAAAGGTGCTTCACTCTCCAAGCAGTTAAATTGAGTACATTAAGATGCATCAGACACACAAGCAGAAGGTTGTAAAAAAGGCCCAATGTGATGCAGTAACAGCAACTCGATAAGACTTCTATCATGACACCTTTTCTCAGCGGCCAAAGGCACAGGAACAAAGGAAAAAAACCCTCCTTTTCTTTCAAACTCTGTATTTCCCACAGACAATAGAGCCTCGTATTTTAGTTCAACCCTCTGTCTGAGAAGTATCTGGGTGCTTTTTTTTTTTTGCCTCCAAAATGCAGACTTACAGATCTTGGTGGATGAGAAGTGAGTGTACATGCAAGTGGGTTGATAGCAGTTTAAGAGTGTTAAAAAAATATATAAATAATACATATATATATAAACAGAAGAAGCAGGATTATATGCATCATCTTCTCTGGGAAAGAAAAACCAACAGAAAACACAGGGTCTGATATAAAGAACATCCATCATGGAAAGCAACAAAAAAGAACTATGAACGAGCAAGTAAAGGGAAAAGAAAGTAGGATAAAATACATATAAGAACACGGGGGAATAGACTTCCATTACCTACTACAGGGGAAAAAAGAAAGAGTGAAAGAAAAATTGTAAAATGTTCAGGTAAAACTTAAGTATTTTACCCCAGCTTTTTAAGGAAGTTAGTCTCACGGAGGAAGTGGTGCGGGAGGAGAGGGGGGTTCCTCCGCTTTAAAACTAGATGGCTGAATCCAATCAAATCTGACAGAAGGGTAGAGGTCTCAAAGATAACCGGCAAAGAAAATGCTAAGTTCATGAAATCAAGATGCTAGCAGTGTCCTGACCAAGGGAAAGGCTGCAGTACGCATTAAGACCTTATTACACATTAGATGACCCACAAAAGGATGAGACTATAAATGTTTCAAACGGAGGGGGAAAAAAAAATCAATTAGAGCTTACAATCATCTGTGGTATTTTTTTAAAAAAAGAAGAAAAAGGGTAAGATGCCAGGCTTCTACTGCTCAAGGAACTAGCCTTTTAAAATACTTCTTCCTCTTTCACCTGGGGAAAAAAGGAAGGCATGGTAATACTTGGTATAGTATTCACCATCTGGACTAGTAACAAATGTGCCAAAAGGCCCTTTTTATATGCAAAAGTGCTGTACAAAGCAGGAAATTTTTATCTTCCTTTGGAGAAACCAAAGCAAGAGAGGTGCAGTGACTGCAAGGAAAAACAGCAGCGGAAAAGCTGGATGCAAAGGAAAGCCAAATAACCCAAATCACCTCCCACCCTGCCTGGAGAACCAGCAGCATCCAACACATAACATACTATGTTTTCTGGAACCCGATTACAACAGAACGTACTTAACAGCATACAGTAATCAATGAAAAGACTTTTTTAAAAGCTGTATCACTCTTCATTTGTTTTATACTAATCAGCTTCTTCTTCAACTCACAAATATACAGTCAATAGTCACTATGTGATATTATCTCCACATAGATGATGAGCAGCAATTCCTCAGCTTTTTCAGTAAAACCAGATTTTAGATAACCATGTATATCATCCATCTACAGATCTGAAGCATAGTCAAGTCAGTATTTCATATTCAAAAATGGCATCTGCATGCTTGCTAAAAATTAGTCCTTGCTACGATTTAAGCAAAGAGAAACTTCA
The DNA here is from genome assembly GCF_023634085.1 of Falco cherrug. NCBI lineage: Eukaryota > Metazoa > Chordata > Aves > Falconiformes > Falconidae > Falco > Falco cherrug. The sequence continues at coordinate 65,401,292 of NC_073702.1, read as the reverse complement.
GAACAGCGTTCCACTGAACGACTTCTTGTGTGCTTGCTTATATACTAGCCTGCTGGTACCAGAAAAGCAACTAACTTAAACCAGTAAGTAATTTTCATAGGATCTACAATGAAAGCATCTAGAATCCCATATGACTTAAATTTCACTGGCAATGCTTGGACACAACGTAGCTGAACATACTTAAGCAAACTACCAAAGCTTTGTCAATCAAACATTTCGGATCCAAGGATAATAAAGCAGAACCATTTCAATCATTTTCAACACAATTCTCCAGCTAAAATGTCACAGACTGGTTGCACAAATAGATCTTGAAATATTTCACTTTTCAGGAAGCGCACCTTTCAACTTCAGACAACACCCAGCATCGGCATGCCAAGAGAAAAAGGAATGCAGTCGTATGGAATCAGTTAACAATTACAGCTAATAAACAAATGGACTGCAGTGGAAGACCCACTTTAGATATTAATAAGCAGTGATTCACATGAAGCTCATGTAGATTTCCTTACTTGCAGATGTATCATCCATACATTTAAGAGAAAGTCTAACTCATTACCATATGAACTGCTAGTTAAGGGTAGTATTTTCAGTTGTTGGAGATGCAAAAAGAAAGGTCTCAGTGTCGAAAATGTGGGACTTAGTTACCTAAGATCCTGATTCTAGCATACAAAGAAGAGGCAGGTCCTTGTTTAGTAAAACAGACCTAAACGCAGCATCTTGCTCCACACTCCGTACACCGTGCACACTTTTCTATTTACCCTTACATTTTTTCTACCATTTTTTTCAAAAAGAAGCCAAGTTACACCTTCTTAAGCTAAGGTACCCGTTTAAAACCGCGACTGCTGAGAAGGGTGGAAAAAATCAGACTCGCGCATTTAATCTGATCAAATGCCACCGTGCCACAATTAGATGTCACTGTATGTTCACTTTAATTCTGGAAGCACATGCAGCCGGGAAGGAAGTCACGGCACCGCGCTGCTCCAGGTGCCAGCCCGTGCGAGGCGCCCACCCGGCGCTGCAGCCAGCCCCGCCGCGCTCCCCTCGCCATGTATCCCGCCCCGGGGGACGGGCGCTCTGCCGCCCGGAGAAGTTGGAAGCTCCGTGCTCCTCCCGCCGCCGGCCAGCCGCGATCCCCGGCCAGCCGCGATCCCCCGCCAGCCGAACAATGGTAGCAGTGTTCCGGGGGCAGATCCGCCGCGCAGCGGATCGAATCCCCTCGCCCGCCAACGGCGAACCCGCCGCCCGTCCCCGCCTCTGCCCGCCGAGCCCCGGCCAGCCCAGCGGCGCGGCGCCGGCCGACCGGGAGGGGACAGCACCGCACCTCAGCCCGCCCGCCGCCCCCGGCCCGGCCCGCCCCGCAGCTCGCACCTGGCTGCGGCTGACGTCACCCCCGCCGCCCCCCCGCCCGGGCCGCTGCCCGCTGACCCCACCTTCCCCGCCAGGCGACCCCGCCGCCCCCTCGCCGGGCACGGGCAGCGGGGCGAGCGGTCGGGGCGGCGAGGGGAGAGAGAGGAAAGCGCCGCGCTCCGGCGCCAACGCGGCCCCCTCCTGCCCCTGCCCCTGCCGGCGGGGGCGGCGGAGGGACGGGGCTCCGCGGCCGCGACGTGCTCCCCGCGCTCCCGCCGCCGCCCCCCCCCCCCCCGCCGCACGGGCGCGGACAAAGGGGAGGGGGCCGGCACCTGGCGGGGGCCGGTCCCTTTGTGGGGCGGGCGCGCCTCGCGGCGCCGGGAAGGGGAGCGGGGGCGCGGGCTCGGTCCCGCCCCCGCGGGGGCCGCGAGGAAGGGTGCGGGGCACTTACTGGCCGGCCCGGTGCCGTGCGCTGCCTCCCCTCGCCTCGCACCTTCACGCCGCTCGCCTCAGCCCCTCCCTCCGCCTTCGCCTCGCGCTGCCCCCGCAGCCGTTGGGGCGCTGGAACTTCAAACGGCGCCTGCCATTCCGCGCGCGCCGCGGCCGGCCGGCGGCTCCGCGGGCGGGGGGAGGCGGCGGGGCGCGTGCGGCCCCGGCGGCGGCGCGGAGCTCCCCCGAAGGCTTCACAATAGGCACAGGACAGCGCGCGCGTGTGTGTGTGTGTGCGCGCCGGAGGCGGGGCCTCTCCCGGCGCGCCGAGGCGGGAGGGGGGAGGCGGGAGGCAGGGATGTTTACCCGGCCGTCGGCCCCGGCCCCCCCGCCCGATGCTCGGGCTGGTCCATGCGCCGCCCCCCCAACCCCGCGACGTGAGGAAGGCGAGCCCACCCCACCCCGCGGGCGGCAGGTGGTACAGTCCGGCCCGCCGGCTCCCTCTCCCAGGCACGGGCGGGGCGGGGCCCGCCGTTGTGATGCGCCCGAAGCCGGCTGCTGGCGGCCAATCAGCGGGAGGGGGCGGGGCTCCCCGCGGCACAGCCCGCCTCGGGCTGAGGCGGTGGGATCTCAGGAGTAAGCGGCGGGGGCGCAGCCGGCCCGGGCGGCAGCAGCAGCCCTGCAGCGCCGGGCGCCTAGGCTGTGTGGCGGCCCGCTCCGCTGTCGCCTCGCTGCCGAAGAGCTCGCGGAAGCCCTTTGTGTACGGGAGGACGCGGGCGCCCACGAGCTGTCGCGCCCACCCGCTGTTGAACGTTTTCCCCCGCCGTCACGCGAGGCGCAGGCGGGCGTGGGACGAAACCCCAAGCGCCCGTGACAGGCCGTAAGGGAGGGGGCGCGGCGCCCAGCGCGGACGAGCGCTCGGGTTCGTGCCCCTGTCATCGGCCGGGGCGTGTTCCTCGGGAACGGGCAGCGGGAAGCTCCCTTCGCATTCGTCTCCCCGTCAAGAGTGGTGCCATGGAACTCCTCCGCCTAGGCGGCAGGACGACAGAGTCCGCGCCATGGCAACCGTGCCGCCGGACCGTCACCCCTTCGGCAGAGCCCGCTGGGCCTGGGCCGCGTTGCATGCTGGAGCCTGTAGTTCTGCCCTGGGAGTCCTGAAAGGTTAAGCACCAACAACAGCAAAGGGAGATAACCCACTCCCTCAGACACCTGTATATCCCATATAAGTCGATAACTTATCCTTTAGAGCGTATTTTCGTTTTAATGAGCTACCTTTTAAGGTACAGCCCCACCCGCTCGTTCTGCGGGGGAAGGGACACGGCGAACTCCGCGGAACTGCCAGGACCTGCTCGTCCCGCCATCCCCCGCGCCAAGATGTCGGCGGCTATCGCCGCGCTCGCCTCCTATGGCGGCTCCGACTCGGAGCCTGACTCGGAGCCCGAGTCCGAGGGCGGCTCCCAGCGCGCCGCCGTGCTCGCCAGCCGCGACGCCGTGCTGCACCTCCGGGCGCCGCCCGCTGCCCCCCCGGCCCTGGCTGTCGACGCGGCCCCGGAAGTAGCTGTGAAGGTAGGTGTCCCTCCGCCCCCGAGGGACCGGGGCCCGCCGTGTCCGCCTGCTGCTGTAGCCGCACCCTCGGCCTCTGGCGTTGGAGACAGCCTTAGGCTGCCCCGGGCCGGGGAAGCGGGGTGCAAGCGAGCGGGTGTGGGGCCGGCGGGGGGACCGTTGCCGCCGCCTGGCCTGGCCTTGCCCCGCGGTGTTTGGGACGGAGCTGGGGAGGGCGGGCGTGTGTCGGGACCTCGGCCGGTGGATCCCGCTGTGGCGATTAAGCTTATCTCCATCTCAAACCCGTCCCTTGCTTGGAGTTATTTAGATGCTCTTGTCTTCTGTTCCCCCGAGTTTTACATGTTTTTTTATGTGGTTTGCCCGAGTGATGGGGTGAAATCGATACTTGATAGGCTGAATGCAGCTGAATGCTGTTCTAAAGAGCTGCCTGAAAGCTGCTCAGTGTTTCTGTTGGTGCCCTGGTTTCAGCAGGGATAGAGTTAATTTTCTTCTTAGTAGCAGGTGCAGTGCTGTGGTTTGGATTTGGTGCAAAAATAATGTTGATAACTCTGATGTTTTCTGTTGTGGCTGGGAAACTGAGTCTTCAGTTTCTCGGGCCCTGCCAGCAAGAGGGCTGGAGGGGCACAAGAAATTGGGAGGGGACACAGCCAGGACAGCTGCCTCAAACTAGCCAAAGGGATATTCCATACCACAGAAGGTCATGCTCAGTGTACCAACTGGGAGGAGTTGGCTGGGGCCTGCCAGTCAATGCTTGGGAACTCAGCAGGTGGTAAACAATTGTATTGTACACTTGCTTGAGGGGTTTTACCCCCTTCCCTTTGGATTTTATTCCTGTCCCCATCTCCCTTCTTTTCATTATAATTGTTGTTGTTATTATATTTTTATTTTACTTCAGTTATTAAATTGTTCTTATCTCAACTGTCAAATTTTACTTTTTTTCCTGATTCCACTCCCCGTCCATCTGGGGAGGTGGGGAGTGAGCAAGTGGCTGTGTGGTGCTTAGTCAACAGCTCGAGTTAAACTGTGACACCTGGGGAAACCTTAATTTTCCAAGTTCAGTATCATATTGGTTCACTTTTGTGATTCCAGAAAAAGGAAGAGGGAAGAGTTTTGGAACTTTGGTATAGGCAACTGATTTCTAATAAAAACCAAGTGTCTCATCATGATGACTGTCACTGTAGTAGTGTATTGCTTCCAGTTCTGAAAAGTTTCCTACTTTGTCACAAAGAGGTGGATAGAATCTCTTAATTTGTCATTAGTTAATTCATATGCTATCACAACTGATCATATTTGCATATGTATGTTATATCATATGTACTGACTAGATGTGCATTTTCTTATCCCTTGGTCTTAGAAATACTTATTAAATTGCAGCTTCCAGCAGACTGTCTTGTACAGGCTTTGAAAGGAAAGCTAATTAACATATGTAATATCTCTTGATTGTCATGGCAAGTGGCAAGTAGCATTCGTTGGCTGTGCTCTTTACCACTCTTAAGGCTGTAGCAGTAGTTGCCATGCCAGCACAAAGGTTTATGCAGTTGCTTGGTGGCTGACATCAGGGAACCAACCTGAATTTTTTAAAAAAATAAATAACTATATTGGAGTTGTTTGACCTTGGATCCATTCCTCCATCCAGTTTGCAGTGCAGCTGCACAAATGCTGTGCCAGCACAAATGCTGTGCCAGCACAATTAAATCAGTTAAAAGCCCAGTGCCAGAGTAGGAACAAGCACTGGAGGAAAGGGTTAGGTGTCAGTCGCACATTCAGTTCAATTCAAAACTGTTCATCAGGCTCTGTCGTGAAAGGGGTAGCCACCAGTACAACTAGGACCGTCTCTGCCGCAGGTGTTCTGCTAACCAAGATAAAAAGGAAGTGAGGTTTCTGAGTATCAAGATGTTCAATTAAAATGTTGTCTATCATTTTTATTTGAGATCATAGATGAGATGCATATAAATGAAAGAATCAATGCCTTCAAGCTGAGGCTTTCTGAATACACAGCATAATGGAGGTTCTTTTAGCACCATAACTTTCTTTGAGGAGTAATAGATCATTTCCTTGTAGAGTGATGTCAGGCTTTCTTTCCAGACTTTCACGGTTCAAGAAAGAAGTGCTGGTCTCATAGACAACATGCTCTCAACACCTTCCATGTCTAAAAATGATAGCATCCCACCAATCAGGAGTGAAAGCTTGCCAGTCACCCCCTCAGGAATTCACCTGGATTCTTTAGGATTGGAAAGTACTTGCTGAACAAATGTGAAAGACATGAAGTTTGAGTGTAGGTCACAAGAATTCTTTTAAGTATGGAGCTGGAAAAACAGCCAGTTGACTGAGGAGGAAAGCAGAGTTACAGTTCATTAGTATCACTTCACTTGTGCAAATGTTGTTTTGACATGAATAATGATCAAGTATTCTTAAGTGCATGGATATGTATTACACAAGGGACCAGGAATGGGTAAGAAAAGATGGTGCTAAGAAGGAAGGCTAGAAGGGTTAGTCATACAATAAATATAAATGACAGCTGTACACAAGTGCATTTTTGGCCGTTGAGAATGTAAATCTTAACGGGTTGGTGTTCTGCATCCTAGTTCTAATCACTGTACCCATTTTGATTCAGAATTTTGCCCTCTTAACTTGCACAGACATTAGACTTGTGTGTACTTTAAAGAGGAGTATGTTCCTCTCTCTTTATTAATAAGGCATAATTGTTAGCACACTCAGCTACAGCATTTGGTTTTCCTGTTGTTACTTAAATTAGCATATAAACTGTAGCCCTAAGATGTTACTCCAAGATGTATTTCTTTATTCTACAGAAATCTGCAGAGTCCTTGCCTCAAAGTACATCATAGATATATAAAAATGTAGTTCAGTGAAAATATTTTTTTCTGTTACTGGAAACAGTATTAATGATTTATAACTGTGTTTTAAAAGTTTGAGGGGATGGCTTTTGTTACAGTCTGCTTGTTAAAATAAGGCCTCGTGCTGATCTTCATGTTAAACTACTCATAATAAATAACATTGAGTTATAATTATTGGTTACTTTAATCCAGTAATACTTCTACTTTAATTTTAAATTGGAAAGCCAATTAGATGAAAGTGCGTGTTTCTACTGATTTTAGCAACAGAGGAAGAAGGTATGCACTTCCAGTCCCTTCATCCAGAAAAGGATACATTATAGCTGCAAAAAGCAAGGCAGAAGGGCTGAAGAAGGGTTCTGCTTCAGTTGAAGGATTATTGAGAAGGCTAAAACTGAAAAAGAGATGGCTGAGGTGAAGAGTAATGACAGAGACCTACAAAAATCGTTAAATGGCATGGAGAGGGGGTTGAATACTTACTGCTTCTTCCAGTACAGCAACTATAAGCTAACTAGTAGGAGTTGGGTTGAAAACAAACAGAAGGATATAGTTCTTCACACAACATGTATTAGGGCTGTTCCCATGCCAATAAGTATTGTGTATGCAAGAGGTTTACACTGTTACAAGGAGAGTCTGGACAAGTACTTGGAAGAGATCCATTGAAAGAAGAGGTGTCAGAAAATACACAGATTGCTTCAAGCTCAACAAGTTTTCTGACCTGAAAATATTTAGCTGTTGGGAGAGTGCAGAAGTAGTATCATGTACACTTGCCCTGCTCTTAGTCTCCCCTAGGTATCAAGTTATTGTAAGGCCGATGTTTTCTTTTGTGGAGAGAGTTAATAAAGGTATTTTCTTACTCCAAATACATCATCAGTTAGCAAGTAAACAGGACAGTGTTGTTGATAGAGGCTGTTCTGCAAAGAGAAGGGAGCCTGCTTGCCAACAGAGAAAATGTCTTCTCTCCAGCAGTGGTCATTGTGAGGGGCAGGACATATGGAATAGTTTTGTGGTGTCCTCAATGCTTGCACCATGAGAGTGGAGGTTCAGTACTTGTTTATCCCATCGTGAGCGGACTTTCATTCAGAGAAAAGTCAGGTCCTGTGACTTCTGCAAGAATTTGTCAATTCATTGACTTGTTGAGGTAGATGTGAGTATTCTCAGCTTCCTGCTGGTAGTTGTGTTTTCTGTATGAAAAAATAAAGTCCTGTTCTCTTTTTTATCTTTAAGATACAGTAGGTTCATCTACTCATGGCAGAAGCAGATCTTTGTGAAGCATAACTTGCCCATCCCAGCTGACTCTGGTAACTGCACTGGCTAAGCCCACACCATCCTGGTGCTTTGATACTGGTTTTCTATGGATGTTTTTGCCTTAATCAGCTTCATGGTGAGATTTAAGGTAGTTAAAATCAATAGTAGTTACAACCCTTTTGCCTCTATAATGTTTCCTATGAGCTATACATGTGGCTTCCAGAGAAAGGGAGGGTTATCTCCCTTCTTCCCTCCCATACAGGAACACCAGTGCTTTTTGCTCCTAGTCAGGCCTCGTGCAGGGAGGGGCTCTTATCTGTTGCTCCAGCCTGCTTTAAGAAGAAATAGAGCCCACCTGGAGTAAGCCTTAGGCCTTTCTGCTCTGTAAGAGCATCTTGCTGCAGGATGTGTAGCTCCAGGACAGTTGTTGACTGTGGTTATTGTGGGGTGTGAATCTATGGAGAACCTGAGGCACTAGGTATGGATTGGCCATAGAGATCTCCTCCCCAGCATGGCAGTGCCTGTGGTACTGGGCTAGGCAGTCTCTTCCATCTCTTACACTCTTAAACAAGTCTGTTTTGTGAACTGATTAACTGTGGCTAATGCAGTGAGAAGAAACCCAGAATATATTTAATAATGGAAGTCTGATGATCTAGAGCTCCTTTGTAATTAGCTATTCAGAAACTGTCTAAGTAAGGTGTGTTTGTTAGCGGTGGCTTTTATGTGTGGAGTGAACTAGGCTACTTAAGAACATAAACTGAAAAAGTCAAATACAGACACTCAGTTTACTTGGTCCTTAACACCAGTGCATTATGAATGTTTGTTCAGTGTTTTAGTAATGCTGGCTTTACTTTGAAAGTAGAGGCCAGCATGTGTTTGAAGTCCTCTAACAATAGTGGTTTCACTCTAAGCCTCTTAGTTTAGAATTCTTTCTAAGTTATATTCTGCTAGACGTTGCCAAAATCAATTGCAATTAATTTTCCTATGGCTTCTATTGATATGAAAAGAAATCACTCTTAGGATTGCTCACAAAGTATTTGCCTTCACTATTGAATTAAAAATGCTGAAGGAAATTCAGGAAATTGCACATTCTGAAGAAATCACTTTCACAGGAAATGTTGCATCTTTGCTTTTGGAGAGAACATTTACTGTTTGATCTCCGTCAGTTCAGGGTGAGACTTGGATGGGAGCAGATTTTACAGTATTTGTCTACAATGTCTAGTTCAGTGGTTTTGAGGAGAGGATACTCAACTATTGGATTGAAATCAACTAGGCTGGCCTGGCCCAGTGCAGGGAGCTGGATGGTTTGTGTTGCTTTTAATGTGGGAAGGGGTTGGAAGTCTTGGGTCTGCTATGTTGAATCTAGTTTACCTTTGGCACTATGCAGGTATCCAGAAAAATACTACTTCAGGGGAAGAAATAGACCTCAGTCGTATTTCTTAATGTTCTTGAAAACCTAATGCCTGCCCAGCTATGGAGAGAGGAAAGATAGAAAGTCAGTGTGTGACCCTTCTGTAGCGGTGATGTGAGTGGGGATTAGTGACTCAGGAGGTCTCATTTATTAGGAATGTTTTGGCTTATTTTAATATGGTGGGGGTTCCTGCTTTCTTTGGCACAAAATATCTTATATAGATGTTTAGAAGTTGTCATCCTACAAGATGCTGGGAATCTAGCCTGGTTACACAAAAAGCATTTAACAGATGCTTTTCTTGGTAGTTTATTTTTATTTTATTAAAGTTAGTGGGATGGACATTTACTTTTACGAGTGTATAAATGGGTAGAATGACTAAAAGCTGATAACAACCAAATCTTAATGTTGTGACTTCATTGTAAATGCCATTTAACTCATGGTAATAAATCTGAAAATCTTTAGAATGAGACAATACTCTGTATTTGACAGCCCAAGTGCTTTATGCAAGAATTGGTAACTGACAAATTGCTTAAGCCTCTGTGACTCACGGGATGGGGTCTTAATTTACCACATTTTAATTTAATGGATAATTAAAACTAATTAAATCTTATGCAAAGCAGCCTGCCCTTTTTAGCTGTTTGGCTAATCAGTAATTAATTTACCTGGGGAGAAGGGAACATTGTAGGCTTATTATCTAAATGTCCAGAAAAAAACCACCACATAGACACCACGACTCTTTACTTGCATGATATGATAATGGAAAATGCTGACCTTCGGTTTGTTCTAACAAACTTCATGTTTAGACAAACACATGAGATTTAACTGTCAGATTCTGCTTCTAAATGCATAAATGGCTCTCATTAAACCTACAGGTAGCCACATATTAGCACAGTGGGGTTTACAGAATTTGGCTGAAATTTTAAGATATTGTGGATGAAAAGGATTGTGAGTTGCCTTAACATAAGCAATGTTGTATTCTTTTCAAGGAACAGAATTAGCATCCAGTGTTGCAGTCCATACTGCAGCTAGTTTCTTTTATTTAAGGCTTTGCTTTGATGCCTATGACAGGGATTTGGCCTGTGCTTTATTTAAAAATGGTTTTGTCTTGCATATATATATAAAAAAACTTCTAGCAAGCTTTTTTTCAGATTTTAATTTACTGAATTATTTTACATTTATAAATCAAGTACTTTTCATTAATAACAGTTTTGGTTTGTGGCGTTCGGGTAGGGTTTTTCCAAAGAAAACCAGGACTGGTTCATATTTAAGGAATCAGAAGAAGGAAAGCTAATCTGACTTACTGTATTTATAGTCTGAAATCCCTTCTATTTCCTGTGCTCTTTCCTGTGCTGACTTTTAACTGGCTGAAGGGCCTTTATGGTAGGGCTAAAGGAGCACACCCTGGTAGGAGCTAGATATTCTGTGATCTCTGGGGAGTTATAGTGAAGCACCTGCTTGTCTACACTTAGCTTGAAAAGCTTCTTTCTGTCTCAAGGTAGATTACTTAGGAAATGCTAATATTCCAGAGTACAACCCTGAGTGCCACTTCCCTGTGATAATGTGATACTGTCTTGTAGGATGAGAGAGGCAAAAGGAGAGCATTTAAGTGTCAAAGAACTTTTTTACCTAATCAAATCATATCTAAACTGTAAATCAATCTGATGCTGCAAGTAAGTAGATATCACATCTATTTAAAAAACAAGCAAAAAACCCCAACCAACTCACCAAGTGTTTTGGTGCTAAGATATCATCTGCTTCTCTTTTGCCTTGCATCAAGAGTGGTACCTGCTTCTGTCCGGACCAATCTACTTCAGTGGATCTGTGAACTGAGCAATTTCAGTGTTTGGCTGTCCTTATTTCTACTGCGTTGTATAATCTCAGCCTTTTTTTTAGGCTGAATTAGATGGTTCCATTTTTCTATACAGAGCATATTATATTAGCTCTCTGATCGTTCTTGATTTTCTCTTTTGGACCCTTTTCAGCAGCATGTATCTTACCTGATATGTGATGCCCAGTGTGGCCACTGTATTTCAGTTGGGTGCTTGTTACCAGGGCTGAGAAAAGCAGAGATGACATGTAGAGCTGAAGTTTGCAATTCCGTGGTATTATGTCTTCCAAGAAAACCATATTCAGTAAAACATAACTTCCTAAAACCTTAATCCTTTTTTCCAAGTTATATAGGGTGTATGACCTTTAATGATACTACAGCATGCCGTAAAGCCCATATTTATCGTTTCCAAGTTGCAGCAAACACAAGCTGCTTCTCTATCAGTCCTACAGCTGAAATTTTAGCTTTCTCCAGAAGAACACTGTATTGTTTTTAAATTGACAGCTTCTTGACCCCCCCTTTTTATGATTCCTGTGCCTTTGTGAATGGGAAGTGACCTAGGGTAATGCTTAGCCCATCATTCAATTCACAGATGCCCTTCTCTTTCAGAGTGGCTACTGATAGTCTTCCATCCCGCAGTGCTGCTTGTGTCACGCTTGGGACATAAGCTACATGATGAATGCTCACCTTAGGCTTTTAGATAAATCAAGACATGTCATGTGTGATCAAAGGAAAAACTACAGCACAGCAGAGGGACGTGATCCCTTAGATTACCTTATCTCAGTCACAGCTCTGCCAGACTGCTGCTCCTGTGATCCCTTCTCTGTTCACTGTAGGTATAGCAAATGCATCTAAAATGCATGCAGGTAAGTTCTATTGGCTGGCTGTTGCCAACATAAGGGGACAGAGTCATACAATCTGTACATTTACTTTTTTTGCTTTTTTGGTCTTAGATGAGTTCTGCTGAAACGGTCTTCTGGTGATGCATGCAGTTGTACCCAGTGATCTTCAGCATATTGCAGAGGTTGCTGTTGAGTTCTTTCCTCTCATAAAAAAAACTCAACAAAACAAACCCAAAAAACAACCAGTATGCCCCAATGCAGATAGCTTGCCAATTTGTGATATGATTGATGGACTGGGCAAAAATAGGTAAAAGCATACTTTTAGTGTTTCTGCTACCTACCAGAGTCTCATACTGCTGTACAAAATGGCATTTATCAGATGTTGACCAAAGGATAATTTGTCTGCTGCAATTTGGACTCTTGACATAGGCTAACGTTTCAGAATATGTTGTGTCAATATGTCAAGATTTTGATTCTTTAAAATACTGAGGAAGTAAGCTGGGGAGTTGGGACATGTTCGAAGTATTGTATAGTTTATAATGAAATGGCATAGTGAAAAGACAATAATTATCTTCTTCAGCAGCATATTAACAGATCATAATTTGATACCCAAATATATGAAATCATGAATAAGGCTGAAGGTCTTCAGGAGTGTAGCTCTGATGAATGTAACACGTGCTTCAATTTCAAGGCTCGGTGGTTTTCACACAGAAAGATTTTGCCTGTGGTGGTCGAGGAGTGAACATATTGTGTGGCTTCCAAGTGACTCAGCACTGTTCCACCAGCAGCAAAGTAGAACCAGAATTGCTATAATTGTCCAGCAGAGGATCAGCTTTTGTGGCACAATCTGTTTCTTTTCTCAATTACCAAGCAGCATATAATAGGACTTAATAGGGAGAAAAAAATAGCAGAACTGAAAAATTCTTGGAATTTTTTCAAAACTGGGTTTTTCTCACTTTTGCAGTTTAAAGAGCAGGAGAAATACCTGTGTCTTAATTTCAAGCAAGCTGATAACTGTTTAAATGTCACTGATAGTCAGATGAATTTTCCCATATTATCAATTATACTAATTTCTATTTCCTCAAATTATAAGGTTGGTGGATAAGATATGAAGTCTAGTGGCAGAGCAAGCTATATGATTTGACTTGAAACAGTTGTCTATGGAAAATGTCCTCAGATCAGGGAGCTGTGAAAGGAAATGTAAATGTGTAGATAATACGGGTTAATGCCTCTATTCTAGCTGGGGATGGGGGAGTCTTGTTTTTGTTGCGGAGTGACTGGATTAGGCCTGCTGTGCTGTTTCTAAGCAAGTTCATAGTGTATGAAAGTCAGGGCTGTGACTGTACCAGTAGCCACTGTCATCCAAGCCCAGTGAATTGAAAAGGTCGTGTGATGAGAGAAATGAGGTCAGTCCAAGAATTGGCAGTGCTAGGGGCTCAAGCAAGACCAGTGCAGTAGCTGGACCTGCCTGTTAAAATAATTGATACACAGTGGAAGTAAAGCCTTCTATCTGGACTTAACAATTCTACTAAGACAGTGGTCTTAGAAAAACAGCTGATGGGGTTGCTGATATTGTTTTTGAAAAAACAAACAAACAACGCTTTTTTTAATTTTTTTTTAACAGTTTTACCCAAATATAATCAGGTAACAAGCCAAAGATCTTTAGGTACTGTTTTTCTTTTCTGTGTTCTAGAAAACCAGGTTTTAAAACTTTTTAAGTTGCATGCCTAGGCAATTTTTTTTTTTTTTTTGTAATTGACCTGCTGTTGAAATGGGGAGGAAAAAAGCTCCTGGGCATGGTATGTCAGAGAATAGCTAACAATATTACATAAATAAAGTACATGCCATTTTGCTCTTTCAAGACACTATAACGCAAAGCAAGATTGAGTGAGTTTGAGATGCTAAAGCTGAATTACACTTTTTGGTAAAAACTTGGACATAAGGGATCATTAGATTCTCTGAAACTCATTGTTATGTGTATGTTTGCACTGATGTGTAATATTTCTCCCCTAACTATATTACAAAACAGTTACTTGTGAGTTCTGCCTTCTACCTTTTGTAGAACTCTAGTTTTCACACGTTTTGTATTAAACTGGTGACCATTGTAGTTGGCGCTTCGTGACAAGGTTTAGTTTTCAAACATCCTCAGAAAAAAAGCTTGCCTCCAATCTTGCTGCTTTTTTAAAATGTGTGCATAAAGTCTTTTAAAAAAGTAAATCAAAAAACCCAAATAAAACAGGCAAAATTCTGTACGTATATTAGATGAATGTTTTAGTGAGGCCGTGACATTGGTTTTGTATTTTTTAAAATAGAAACTTTGGCCAAGCTACTTTTCTCCATGCATAGTGCTGAAAGTGTCAACTTGAGCTACAGCTGTAATTTGGTCTGAAATGGGATAATGTCATATTTTTAGAAGCCTGTATATGAAAATTTGTTTATCAATATGTCTGTTTTATTTCAGGAAGATGTGGAAACAGGAGTCCATCTTGATCCTGCTATCAAGGAAGTTCAATATAATCCCACTTATGAAACCATGTTTGCACCTGAGGTAAGAAACAAATCTCATCTTTAAAGCAGGAATGCCTTTGGCTTAAAGGGCAGAGGTTCTGTAAATCTCATATGAAATTCATATAAGGCATATCTTCTTTGGATGCTTGCTGTATTTTGGAATCTAGGTTGGCCAAATTGAAAAAAGATTCCACACAGGTGTGTTGGTATTTTTAATGCTTGAATTTTAACGTTCTGCATAAAGTTACTCTAAGAAGAATCCTAAAGCGTTTATCAGAATTATAGCTACGGAAATTAAAAATCAAGCTAGGAAAATAGCATTATAAAGACGTTGAGTAAAACATGACCTGAATTAAAGTAGTCTCTTACCATTTTCACATTTTTGCTATTTACTCATTGTGCTACTTTAGACCAAAATGAACAGTTATAAGTCTTCCAGAGATATGACTTTTAAGAGGAAGATTCAAAATTTATATCCCAGTACTTTCAGTATAACTATTCACATCAGTGTTAAGTATTTTAATAACTTAACCTATGCTAAATGGATATAGTGAAAAAACGTTTTAGGCTGAATTTGGACTGCTTGGTGCCGTGTGGACCACTTTCTTCTGTATTATAACTGACAGGCTATCTGAAAGATAAAAATAGCTGTTCAGACTTCTAACTTTTTTCAGTATTTAACTTCTTTGTGCCGTTTGTCCTCTGTTAGACTGGGGCAGCACTGTAGTTAGGCAAAGGCTGCATCAGTCTGAAATTTCTACATTAGTTGTGCTTTATGCGTAGAAAACCTTTTGTGGAACCACATAAATTGGCCTTTTCATAGCAAGCTTGCATTTTGCAACATACCAAAGCCATGAAGTGTGTCAGCAAAAATACTGATTTAGACTTAGTATAGTGTTACCTTGTGTAAGTGTTTTACTTAGGGAAGTGTAATACAGGATAGTCTCAGGTGTCTCCAAATATGGCTGATAGGCACAGGGGTTACAATTAAATTTAGTTTGATATTAGTCTCAGTGTATTGCATTTTTTTTATATTCACTGTCCTTTTCCCTAACCATGGTATGGTCAGGAATATTGGCATTTGTCATCTTGCAAGAAGAAAAGCAAGGCAGGGTTTCATAACTTTGTTTCCTGGAATAATACAGCAAGTCCCCAGTTGCTTTTTAAACGCAAGCAGGTATTGTTGGCAGTGTAATTTCCATACTAAGTACACAAGTTTAGTAGGACCTGATACCACTTACTGGATATCTCTCACTTACAAGGGACAGTATGCTGTGGTTTTGTTTTCTGAATGCTTAAACTGATCACTTATTGAATGGCAGTGTTTTGTGTCAACTAGGTATTGATTTGTCCTCTGTACCAGTAATACAGACTAGAATGTTCAGTCTTGAAAACAAGCTGTTCAAAGCAACTGTGTAAGCGATTACTGTGTAAAACAGCAGACCAAGAAGTGTATTCAGTAGTCATAAAGAACTATAAAGTTAAGTGATTTTGCGTTACAATATTTGAAAGACAAATCTTTATTTTCCTGTGCTTTTTCCCGAAAAAATACATGCACACGAAATTAGTAATTCTTCTATACTTTCTTTTGACGTTGGTGTAGTTTGGACCCGAAAACCCATTTAGGACTCAACAAATGGCTGCACCTAGAAATATGCTTTCTGGATATGCAGAACCAGCTCACATCAATGATTTCATGTTTGAACAACAAAGAAGAACATTTGCAACCTATGGTAAGTCCTTAACAGTGGAATTCACTTCCACCTTCATTATACCCAGGTTGGACAAAAGAAATTGTTCTCTATAGAACAGTTAAGAGGACTACAAGTTCTCTAAATTGCTTTTTAACAGACTTATTAAAATGGGGAAAGGTCTTTGAATGAGAATCCATATGATTGGAGATCATAGTATTTATTTGGGAAATCTCATTTTGTAATTCCCTTTGAAAGTGTAATCAAGCGTATGACCTCCTACCAAACCCCTCTTAATTAATCCTTCCATTAGTTGCATCAGTGTAGTAAACACAAATCAAAATTTCACACTTGAAATATGACAAATAACTGTAGATCTGTTATGCAAATAGATTCTTTCATGTGATTCTAACTAAAGGTAGCTCTCAAAACCAAAAGGAAGCCTTACTGAGTTGTCAGGTTCTTTGGAGTGGTTGCCTCTAGATACAAGCTGAATGAACAGGAATCAAAGAAAGTGGAAATATATTACTAGAATATTCTTAGCAAAGACAGACCCAAACAACTCTATATTGGTAGTCATTATAGTAGCTGCTTTCTTCTTTTGAAGAACCTTTACACTTAAAATAGTTGCATCTGAATAATGAAACATTTGAGTTTTGGAGAAGCTTGCGTTTCAAATAGACTTGTTATGGATTGTAAGAAAAATGGATTATCTTTTTTTAATAGGGAAAATGTGGAAAGACTATGGATTCTAAGCATTCTTTTGGATGTTTGAAAGAACAAAACTGCCATGTATTTACACATAACAGTGGTTAATTTTTCTTCTGTGTTTTGTTGTAAGCTTTAATTTCTGTTTTAAACTTGACTACAAGTGCTTGTCTTGCAAATATGAATCTTTGTTTTCAGATGAAGTATCTTTTATATTCTTCATATTCAGTCTATTAGGCAACTTCTGATCTTCCTGTGTAAACTTAGTGTCACAACGCTCAACTTTGCATAACAGACTTGCATCTGTCTGTATTCATATTTACATCCAAAATACTACTCCCTGCAAACTGTCATACCTCAAAATCACCTCCCTACACATGACTCCCCTTAAATCCATTAGGGCTTTATGCATGCATGAGTTCACTTACTGCATTCTGTGGTGGATGAGGTTGGGACTTTATGGCTAACATCTGTGGGAGCCATGTATTACCGTGAAACCTGGAAGAAAAAAATACCTAAAATCAGAGACTACAATGTCCTCAGGATCTCTTCGTATTTGGGTTTTATTAGAGGTTTTCTTATAAATGGTAAAGACTTAAATGTATTTAAGACAGGGTTTTTTTCTTTTACACAGTTTTAGCGAATAGGTACTTTTCACAGAGTTGTTAGGATGTGGAATATAAACAAAATGCCAATATTAAGAAATGGATGTCTGGTTTCATAGTATAACTTCAGCTTACTTCACTGAAATTTTGATGTTAGAACTTGACAGACAATGCAGGTAGGAGCCAGTTCAGGATCTGAATGGACTGACTAGGTTTTGTTCTGTGAAATTACATGTTATGTGGGTTGTGTATTTTTGTGTGGGTGTGTAAAACAGATATTGGAAAAAAGGGTTTGTAGGCATATAGCGTTTGGGGTTTTTTGTTTGTGAAGTGTAGTTTGGGGGAAGGTAGAACTACTAAGTCTACTCAAAGTTTCTGCTGTTGCTTTATATCATCAGTGTACAGCAACTGCCTTGAAAGCTGTATTACAAGTGAGTATAAAAATATGTTTCAAAGACTGATAACATTGGCAACTGTACAACTGTCATATTCAGCTTTCTAGAAATGTTCAATAGATAGTAATCTGTGTATGGTGAAAATGGAGCTATGAAAAGGCTGAGATAGAGACAATTTAAACTACGAGAACAAGCACTGAGAAGCTGAAGTTCAAGCTAGAAGATGCAGTAAATGAGCACAATGTCCTGGCTCACTAGAAGATCTATTAAAAATAGCACTCCTCTAAGTTATCAAAAAGTTGTCTATTAAAAAATTCAATATTCTCTTTCCTATCTGGAAGGAGGTAATAGATATTGTCTCTGAAAAGACCAAGTATGAAAACACAAGTATAATTGCTAGGCATAAATCTGTGTCATACATGTTTTTGATGACTTAAGTCGTAGCATATTGGAAGAACGAAGGGTAAACCTCTTAATTAAAAGCTGCAGATCTTGAGACCTCTGGCCTCTGTTAGTCTGTTCAGCACCATTGTGCTAAGGCAGGAGGTCTCAAACAAATCTGCAGTGGCTAGCATGTAGATAAGCAGTGACGATAAACGGAGGATGAGTGTGGTACAGGACAGAGAGGGTGATAAATGAGATCATCTATCCAGAACAGCTCAACTGCTGCAGATCTTTAAAAAAAAAAAAAGGGGGTGTGTGTGAAGCTTTATATATAATCTTCAAAGTTAATACATATTTAGTGAGAAACCTATATATTAATCACAAACAAAACCCTAGTATCTTTGGCACACTTTTCCTCATCTACTTCTCTTGCAGTAAACATTTACTGTCAAATTTCCTTGTGATGCTTGGATAGCTCAGAACATCCATACTGTCATTGACTGAGGCTCCTTCCAACCCTTTATCCCATTAGACAGGTGGGCAGCAATGGATACCTAGTTAGAAGTAGAAGAAAGAAGCAAGGGGAATAGTGATACTCTGAATGCTTTTTTTCACTATGCGGTCTTTCAACCAAGGGCAATGTCTCTATATTTGTTCATTTTCAGTGAATTTGTTGGTTTTGTTTGGTTTTGGTTTTTGACAAATTTGTCCAGCTGCTTCTTGAACCCATATAATTTTTCTGTGTATGTAGTAACCTATTGCAGGCTGTTCTACAGCTTAGCAGCAGCTTGTGTGAGGAAGTACCTCTGTTTTGAACTTGGGAAACTTAACAGCCTTCTCGTTTGGCTTGATACAGCCTAGTCTCTTTTGTTGGAAGACCCAACGAGCAGTCATTTTTTTATTCACCGTTTCTGTGTCATTCCTTTTTTATAGATCTTGTCCATAACTTCATTTCAGTCTGCTTTATTTCTACCTGAAAAGATCTGGTCAATCTTACTGTTCCTCTGCTGCAGCCTTTCCATGCCTATGGCTGTGCTTATTCTTCTTCCATGTCTCTGCTAGTTCCAGTGTGTCACTCCTGAGATGAACAGCAAAGCTGTGCAGTGTTTAACATGTAATCTCACTGTGAATTTGTTCTGTGGCTTAATAATGCGAAAGGCTTTTTCCCTTCTGTTTCTAAGAATTCTTAACATTGGATTTTTCTCTATGACTTTGAGTAACTTTGGAAAAGCTGCTTGCTCCCTTTTTTCAGGTTGTTTATCAATATGTTGAATAGCAGGGGCCTGAGCATGGATCCAGCAGCAACTTTCCTGTGCCATAGAAGCCAGCCATTTATTCTCACCAGTGGTTTAGTAACTTTTAATCAATTGTCCATATAAAGACCTGTGGGGTTTTTTAAGTGTCTTTGAGGTACCCTGTAATCAGTCTAACTCAGTTTCATATAGGTATCTAACATCAAGCAAGCTTTGCTCATTCACATGATTGTCACCTCAGAAATAGTCTGGAGGTTTTGTCATTTTCATTTACCTGTACACAAGGCTGTGTTGTCTGCTCTGCTGCAATATATAGTGCTCATCCGAGTGCCTACTCGTGTGGGGTTTTTTTATTCTGGTTTCTACCACTTGAAACTTCTAACTATACAATGTCTGGCTGATTGATCTGTAGTTCCCCACATCTCCTCTGAAGCATTTTTTGAGAGTTGGCATCATATTCAAAACATTCAATTTCTGTCATATTGAGGTGATACTAGTTGAGAAATTTTGCGCTGCGGTTTGGCTTTAGGTCTCTTGGATGACTGCCTTCTGGTCCTGGTGTTTTGTTACCACTTATTTGTCTCTTCAGTCTCCTGACATTTTACTTTGAGGTAGATGTTTTGTCGTGTTACCTTGGGTACAGGAGCTTACCCAAGGTCCTCCATAATGAACATGTGTTTAAAAAACCTCACTCATGCTCTCTTTTCATTCCTTGATCATCTGTTGGCCTACATGCTGTCTGGTATGCTTTCTGCCCCTGCAGTTTTTGACAAAGGAAAGTGTTAGTTTTTATGCCTTCTGCGATTTGCTTCACACTTTGGGGTGGGGAGGGTTGGGGCTGCCTTACTGTAGCATTTACTTTGTCTGCTAGGGTTTGGTTCTTTGTATTTTTCGCATTTGGATGCAACTTCAGCTCTTTGAAGAATAGTTCCTTATTTCTAATGGTTTCTCTTTACATACTGTTCAGCTGTGCTCACTTCCTTCTGGTCTCTTTAAAGTAGTCTTTTAATAGCTGGCAGGCATTAGTTCTTTGTCTCCTACATGGTGTCTTTGAAGTGGCCCTGCATTTGGAAAAGGCTTTACCCTTTGGTGCTCGCTTTCTGTTCCTTTTTAAAATCTTTACTTAATATAGCCCTCCTGATGTAAGATTGAGTTCGTTGTAGTAAATGTTTTTTACAGCTTGCTTTGCTTCCTCACCAATGCTGATTTATACTGCACTATGGTCATTGTTAAAATGTGTATCCTTAGAAAAAACGTCTTTAAATCAAGTTTCCTGCACTGCTCAATCAACCAGACCTCAGCTTCTTTATCAGGAATATTTCTGTCATACCAGCATGTGGAAGTAGTCAGGTATCTGCTGCTGTCCTCATTCTTTATTATACAAACATTGTAGTTCAGGGATATAATAGCCAAATCTTTGACTGCTCTAGTCATTCTCTTTTTTGTTTGGTTGGTTGTTTTTTTGTTTTTTCTCCTAGAGACTGGATTCTTAAACTGTCATTTTGTTCCTGCTTCTTTTGACTTTCAGACTCCCCAGAAGGAGTCAGGGGATATTCGGGTTCTGTATCCACAGACAACAGCTTGAAACCAGTGATATAGTCAGATCTCTTGAGTCAGAATTGCTTCACGAACATTCCTATTTTTATACTATTTTGCATGGCTTTAAAATCTACATAAAAATTATATTTGTAGTTTTTTCACAAGTGTAATAGTTGAGATTTTATTGATACCACCCTGAACCTTCTGTGCTGCAGATTTAAACTATTTCTCATTTTCTGTTCAGCAGCCCTATCAAGTCATGGGTCATTGTTGTCTCTAATGTTTTACATGTTGAAACTACCTTTGGTCTGTCAGTTTTTTGCCATCTGTCCTTCATCTCTCTTCAGATTGACAAGCATGTTTCTTCAGCCTTTTCTAGGCCTTTCCTTCACTCGCAACATCTTAGCATTGTTGTTGCCCTCAATTTTTATCTACATTTTTCTTTAAAAAACATTGCTTAAAACTCCTGTTCCATGTTTTATATAGTTTTTTCCTTTGCAATGACTCTCAGATTTCTTTTTTTTTTTAATTGGTGTGAGGTAGACTTAAGTGTATCAACACCACTACCGTTGCAGCCTGTATTTTTTTTCCCCTGTACCTAATCAGTTATTTTCTTTTCTTCTTCCTTTTTTTTTTTTTTTTTTCACTGAGTATGCCATTGCTGAAGTGAAGTAGTTCACTTGGTGTCAGCTGCAGGTTTTACATGCGATCCTTTGCTGATGGCATAATCTATAAAAATACTGAAAAAATCGATTCAGACAGGCCATTATATAATTTTTTATAAGATCCCCTCCCAGTTTGATGGAAAGCCATTAATAATTACTCTGTGAGAATCTGACCTTTTTTTATTTGGTAACCAGTTTTGCATCTGCAGTTGTAGATAATCTACCCTATTTTGGATCCACTGATGTAAGGCAATCTTCTTATATAATTTCAGCTATTAAAGAGAAGGCTTTCTCTCTAGAAAAACAAATTTCTCTTCACAAGCCTTTGTGATGTAAATGGCCAAAAGCTTAATGAGCTTATATTTTTCCATGTTGTAGTCCTTGGAGCATGGCTAAAAAACCTAGGAAGTCCTAAAATACAAGCACTTGTTTATTCTTCTGTGTTGTACCCTCAGCAGAAGCAGTCTCTTTTCTTGAAAATTCCCTTCTGAGCATTGTTTAAAAAAAAAAAAAGGGGGGGGAATATACTCTCCTTAATTACATGGGCTTATATAACTTTTCAGTGTGAAGCAGAATTATGGATTATTTTTTACATGCTGCACACAAACTTTTCACGAGTATGGTGGGAAAATAATTTCATAGCTATTCAGCATCACCACTCATACTGTAAGTGGACTGCTTCATTTGTGCAGCAGTTAGTATTTTAAAATCTCTCCTTCACAAGATATTAATGTCCTTTTTAATAAACAGTCTTCTGTCCATGAATCTCAAAGCTCTTTGAGTATTCAGGAACTTGGTTATAACAGGATTACTTCATCAGTAAGACTGATATTTTAAGAGCTTAAAATGATTCTGACTTAGCAATAACAATCCTGATTTTTTTCTCAGCTACTCCTGTTACATGCAACACCTACAGTCACTATTACAATTGTAGGCAGTTTATTCTCTGATTACTTTGATTCTATGGAGAGGCCGGTGTGGTCAGAACGGGTTAGCCTAGCTGTATTTTCCTGCCTATCTGAGCTACCTTGGGTCTCTGTATGCTGCAATGCACAGCACAGTGTAAACATAGTTTAATTGGCTCTCTTTCTGGAGTACACATCAAAGTGATTATTTAAACAGCCATTTTCAGGTGCACTGAAATTATGGATGTAGGTGGAATTGTACCTTTCCTTGCTAAAACGTGGCATTAAATACCTACCTTCTAAATAAAACTGAAGGAGACGCAGAAGTCAGGGCACATTATATGGCATACCAGCTGAGTCGGATAAAAGCAAGCTGTCTTTTGCAGCTGCGTTTAGGAGTCCCAGCCAGAAAGAAAAGATTCTCTTTCATATATCCACTAGAAAGTAGAAATTGTTCAGAGCTTTTCTATGAGAATGATGCTGGACCAAATTCAACCCAGCTATAAGAAGTCTCCACTTCCACGGGAAGCTGTGCTTGGCCCAGGGGCCCTATTCATTAGAATACTGTCCCTCTTTTACAAGCATCAAGCAAATAGAGTCCCAGAGACTGTGTCAATACAGTTGGAGGACAAGTAAACTACTGTATTGATTTTGACATAATTCCAAAGTAATATCTTTCTCTGTTAACAGAAACCTTATAGCTTGGAAGAGAACATTGAAATAGTGGCTTAGTAAAAGCAGGCAGTTGCTATTGAAAGTCTAATTGCAGTGCCTGCTCAGTTTGGTTATCTATGGAAGTAAATCCTAGTAATAGTCTAGAATAATTTTTTTGTTGTTTGGTTTAAGTATAGCAGGAAGGTGTATTTCATAAGAGGGCATTGGTACGCATTTCTCTCCCTGTATCACATTCATGGAGCGTCTGGGCATATGTTGTTCCACAACAGGGTCTTTACTAGGTTTGAAACTCCAGAGCTGGTCTGCAGCTGGATAGCTCCATTTGTATGTGAACACTTGCTGTGTTCTTGGAATGGCTTTTCTACTAATTTCAGTAATATTTTTCAGCATCTAAAAAGAAATGAACTTGACCTTCTTCTAGGACAGTAGTTTTCCTGAGAAGTGTTTGGGGAGATGATCTCCTCTGGCTATTGGGATGCTGTTGATGGGTTCTCAGCTTGTATGCACCCAAGTGTTTTTATGGGCCATTGGTTTCTGTGATGGACTGGGTAATCTCCCACTGTTCATGATTGTCTCTGTGAATCAGTACAGAATAATTAGATAGAAAATAATTTGATAGGAGATCAAAATAGAATAATTAAATTGTATGCTGTAGGATTTCTTTGATTTTGTGTGTGTGATTACTTTTACCAGTGGTTTAACATCTTCATTGCTTTTTTTACTATTTTTTTTCTTTTCCTTCCCAATATGGAGAAATTCTCATTGGGTCCTCAAGGGACATTTTGTCACTTGAATAATACTTAATAAAAATCGGTGGTATGTCCACCAGGGTGCAGTCTTTCCCAAAAAAAAAAGCCACGGTGGTCAGTAGCTGTTCAGCGCACCTGTTCCTTGGAAACTACATGAATTTGTCTATTTTATTCTCATAAGATCATGCCATCCACTTCAGGAGAAATGGAGGAAAAACTGTAAGATATGCATATTAAGATGAGAACCTCAGTATAAAAAAATTGTAAATACCCTGAATATCTGTGAAACGCTGGTACATTTTATAAATTATTTATAGGAGTAAATGCAGCAGTTTTGGGTTTCTTTTTTTTAACAAGATTCAATAGCTGTAATCAGGAGATGAAGATGTGAATACTTAATTCTTTTAAAAATTAAAGGCCATTGCTGCTGCTTCTGATATCATTCACGTTAGTTAAAGCAACTGCTTTCAAGTTGAAGGAACAAGCTGTCCCAACTCTGGCAGGAGGAGGATGAAATAATTTTTGCTGGGAGAGACAGAATATGCACAAAGCCCTAGAAAACTTCATTTGTTTTCATTTTGTCCCCTTCCTTCCAGCTGCTGCCATGCCCAGGGTTACCAGAGATGAGCTCTCTGACCCAGCGGAGGTAGTGGGCAGGGCAGGGGGCTGTGGGGCCAGAGGCTGCTGCTGAAGCTGGAGGGCTCACTGTGTGCAGCAGCAGCAGCAGACTGGTTTCAGTGTGACTTATTTTGCAAACCAAGGAACCGGTGCCCTGAACTAAAGCAGCATCTGTTTAAAATCACATGTCCCTGACACAAGATTTTTGAGCTAGTCTTTCCCTTAGGCCATGTTACAAGAAGAAGAGGTTGCTATGGCGTGTCAAATTCAAATTGTTTGCATTACAGCAAACTGGTCCAGATTCAGTGTTGATCTTGCTTGGAGCAGGGGCCTTCTGCGGTCTCTTTCCACCAGAAAGATTCTGTGATTTTGTTTTCTGTGACTACCCTCCCTTTGTGTCTTTATGTTAACTGTTGCCTATTATAATTATTTGGTTCTCTGTCTTGTGCAAATATAAGTATTCTTGCAGCAATGCATACTCAAAGGCCTCGTGGTAATACTTCGTGACAATCTTAATATTCAGGCCAAGTGAAAAGTGGACAGGATTTCAAAGCATCAACCCTTCCTCATCCCTAGCTCCTTGAGAGCCCAATGGGAAAGAAATTTCAGGGGGGCAGCATAGTAAAAGTTACACAGAAGTTAAAAGCTTGAAATAACAGTATTTTATTTCTCGTCTTGTTCTAGGTTATGCATTAGATCCCTCTATAGATAACCCTGAAGTTGCTACCAAATATATTGGTTCTGTAGAAGAAGCTGAAAAAAATCAAGGTAATTAATTCAGGGTCTCATATAAATTACTTGCAACGGCTGACTGTTTTCATTTCTTCTTTACTAAGTAATGAAATAGCTTTGGCAAAAGAAGCAATTATGAGAGACTTACCCATGTCCAAAGACACAATAAAGAAAGATGTGTTGCAGTCGGAATGCGAAGAGGGAAGAGAGATAATGGAGTGGTTTGTTTTCTTGAAATAGCAAATATTTCAGGCTATTATGTCAAATTTCATATCAGGATTAGCAGTTGGAACCTAACAAATGCCATTGCACGAATAGAATTTATCTGTGTATTTGAAACAGCTTTTTGGTCCTCTTGAATTGTCTTAGACAAAATTGTCATATGTCTGTATTAGGATACCTGTATGTTGGGCTAATCGTCTTAACTGTGCTACTCAGTAGTAAACTGATCACTCGGTATGCAACCTCTAGCACTCCTGTTGGGAGCTGCGTGTTATCTCTGCTTAGCCAATTTCAGCTGTTTGGGTTATTTGGAAAAGAAAAAACATTGGAAGGTTGCCAAATGGTAAAGGCATAGGGTGCCATTGGGAGGACTGACTACCAGGGGCATGGGGTTTTTAATTAATACTCTGATACAAGGTATTTAACACTCAAAGTTACTCATTTGCATTGGAAGAATGTACCTGTGTAAACTTTATGGTTATGCTTGTCCTTTTCTTTTTCTGACATCTTATTTGCATATGTAAACAAGGTTCCATTATTTGTGTCCTCTTCCATGGAATATATCCAAGGTTATTTAACTCTTTCCATCCAAAGTAAGATGAGGAAAACACTTATTTTGGTATAGCAACTACAGACATTAGTCAGAAATAGCTAAGATTAAATAATTTCAAAAATTAAAACCCAACTTTTCATAATGGAATTTTAGTAATTTATTTTAAGAAAACTCTTGATTAATGTATAATTCTTTCATATGATCATTACTTCAATTTTCACATTGCCTGTTTCCCCTTGTTTGATACAAGGCTCTTTTTGGCTCCTTTGCACCAGATGAGTATTACTGATGCTGTAGGAGAACATTACTTGAAAATTGCACATAATCGTATATACAATTTTTTGAAAAACTTTAAGTCACTACAACTTTTAACTTTAAATTTTTTTCCTCCCATATTTATATTGTTTAATGGTTTTCACAAATGGAATTCTGAGGACACAGCATTTGTGAAAAGCTAGTATTTATATGAAAGAACAAGATAGTTGTTGGAGGTAGATGACCATGTCAATGGGGACAGATTTTTTATTAGGACCTGTAGCAATAGGACAAGGGGTAATGGTTTTAAGCTAAAAGAGGGTAGATTCAGAGTAGGCGTAAGGCAGAGAGTTTTAACAGTGAGAGTGGTGGAACACTGGGACAGGTTGCCCAGTGAGGTGGTAGATGCCCCATCCCTGGAAACATTCAAGGCCAGGTTGGACAGTGCTCTGAGCAACCTGATCTGGTTGAAGATGCCCCTGCTCATTGCAGGGGGGGGGGACTAGACGACCTTTAAAGGTCCCTTCCAGCCCAAACTGTTCTATGGTTCTATGAATGTTTACTAAATTAAAATACACAGTTATGGTTAGGGTTTTGGGGTTTTTTTTGAAACCGAGAGGGGTGAGGGGCATCAGAAGCCATTGTTAGGAGACTACTTTCAAACACACTGCACTATTTGAAGTATGAAAACTGATGTATTCTTACAGTCTGCAGACCTACTGTTAAAAATGCGTGGGTACGTGCATGGTTAAATACTCTTAACAAACACTTTTAAGTGTTTCCTTAGTTGCTGTACATGGTTAGCAGTGTTCATAGTTAGAAAAGTTAGCAATGTTTTGGTAGTTTTACTCAAATGCTTCTTCCATTTTGCTGTGTGTATTGAAAGGAGTGGTGGTGGTGTTTTTTTCTTATAACTGACTATGATGTGACCTATGATGTATTCTGTGTTAGCAGCTAGGCAGTGTGTTGTTTTCTTCTTCAGGTTTAACAGTGTTTGAAACAGGACAAAGGAAAATTGAAAAAAGGAAGAAATTCAAGGAGAATGATGCATCTAATATTGATGGGTTTCTGGGACCATGGGCAAAATATGTTGATGAAAAAGAAGTAGCCAAACCATCAGAAGTAAGTACTACCTTAACACAATCGATACACATTATTAGTACATTGCAGTGGTTTTAACAGAAATCCAGCTGCACTAGTATTTTGTCCAAGCAGATCTATGCTATGCTTTAGGGTGACCGACACATTTCAGGTGATATGTCTGAATAAGGTGTTCCAAATATTCTGCATTCAATTATTTGCAAGACTGTTTGGAAATAAAATTCATTTTATCTGTGTGTAGTGTGTAATTAAAAGATGTTTATAAACAGAAGCAGCTTGAAAAGAACCAAAAGTAAAACTTGTTTTAAAAAAAAACAGCAAACAAAAAAAAAAAACCCAAGAAAAAAACAGCCAAACAAAAAATCCAACAATAACACACCCAACCCCAGCCCTTCAACCAAGAAACATCCTTCTTGTTCAGTCAGTGATGCTTAGCTGTAGTCTATGAATAAAAAGATAATGTTTAATCCTTTTCAGTGCACATAGCTTTTCAAACTCTTCTGGTTTTGATAAAGGTGTTCTTTTTATTGAGGCTTAGAAATATTTCTAATCTCATTTAGCAAGTAAATGTGTTCTTAATAGTAAGTAAATGATAGTACAGTTCTGAATTTTGTTATGTGATTCTGAGTGCAGATTTTTAAAAGGTCATGGTTTATTTTTCCAGGAAGAACAGAAAGAGTTGGATGAAATAACAGCTAAGAGGCAAAAGAGAGGAAAACTGGAAGATGATAAACCTGGAGAGGAGAAGACTATATTACATGGTAATGGCATCTTCCTGCCTGTTCTCATTTTCTTGCTCACTGTGTTTTCTTGCCTGCTGTGTTAATTAGTAAGTATGGCAGACAGCCTCAGCAGTTTGGCTAAGGCACCTTGATGTTTCTGTATTGGAGATAATAGTGCTCACAGGCGTAAGCATAAAGGACAGGGAAAGAGATAAACTTGGACTGATTCCACTTCATACTGTGAAGAGCAGTGTGGAAATGTCATTTTTCAAGGTACTTTTTTTATATATTTATTTTTAATGTTAGTAGATGCACGTATCCCTTTCCTATTTTATAGAGCAAACGTTTTAAAGTTATGAGTTTGGCTTAGAGTTTCAGCTTCAGAATTACTGCAGTTTTATGTGTCAGTACTTTCATCAGCAGGGAGTGCTTTGAGTTATGGCTTACATGCAATTTAGAAAATCACTTGGACTTTATACTTCCTCAGTTCCTAATGTAGATGTTCTTTCTGTCATACTATGAATAATTGTGTATCAAATAATTACCCTATGGAAGCCTATAGCATATGGTGCCTTCAAAGAAAATGGTTTGGTACGTAAGTAAAATTCAGGGATTTTGGGGAACTGTTACTTCAGCTCTCCACCTGCAAAGTAGTCCTGCCTCATAGCTTGGCACAATAAACAGAGTCTCTCTTTGTTTACCACTTTCTAAGCCAGACTCACACGCACAAGCTGGAGCATCCGTTCTTACATGCATTAAAGAAGATGCTACAAGCTATGCATTGCTGACATTAGTACCTCATTCTGTTTGTTTGTAGTAGGTCATGACAATATTTATTGAATACTGATGAGCATGACAAACCTTACATTTTAGCCACTGAGCCTCTTAAGGAGTAATTATTTTGTATCTACCTTTTCATGGTCTTTATCTGAAGTTTCACAGTGAGCAACCTTACAAGATGAACTTCAATTTTCTCAAACACAAACATTCCAGAAGTATGCCATTTTGTAGACATGTGCAAACATTGATACTGTGCAGGAGGTCACTTGTACAACCAAAACTGCTGTAACAGTATCACAGAAACAGAGAAATTAATTGGTGCACAGCTTAATGTCATGGCTATCCAACACAAGTCTGTTCTGAAATACCCGCTTCTATGCAAAATGCATCTCTGCATGTCTGACTGTCCCAATAACTTCTTAAAACTAGTTGAAGAGCAGCTCTTGGCTACTGCTGACCAATATTGGTTCACACTGGCTAAATGGATCTTTTTTTTCTCTGATTTGTAATTCGGTTGATGTGACTGGTAGCACAGAGCTGGCTGGAATGTGAGTTGCAAGCATATGACAGGGTTAGCGTAGCACATTATAATCCATGTAGAGTTAGTGAAAGCAAACCCTTGTTGGCTGGAGGAACTGTCTTGCCGTTTGATGATGAGTAAGATGTGTAGGGGGAAGTTTATTATCAGATTCCAAGGAGACTTTGCTGAAATGACTTAGTTTGAGCTTAACTGGTGTCAAGTAAGATTCCACATCTGTATCCTATGAAGAGAGTTGTTTGGGGTTTTTTTCCTCCTGCTTGACAGCAGAGCAGCTGTGTTGAGAAAAACTTTAATTGTGCGTGGCTGTTGAGCCATTCAAAGATTATAACCTCTTACAATACAGGCTCTTGGATTCTCAGCATTCTGTGTTTGCCTTTTCAGTTAAGGAAATGTATGACTATCAAGGGAGATCTTATCTTCATGTCCCTCAAGATGTTGGAGTTAATCTCCGTTCTACAGTGCCACCTGATAAGTGCTACCTTCCAAAGAAACAAATCCACGTGTGGTCTGGACATACAAAGGTAGGAAGTCATGTTTGAGAATGTACATCATGAAAACCCACTTCACTTTGTGTTTGAAGCTAGTAACTTCTGTAAAACCGAAGTATCCATAGAAGGAAAGAGTATTTTCATCTTTACCACATTATGCATATAATTGGTTGCATTACATGCTTACGCAAGGTGTTCCGCTCACTCAGATGTAGTTGTTTACCTGCATATACTTCTTCATTAACATAGTGACTTCCTGACCTCTCTTAAAGGGACGAATATTATTCAGTGACTTCTGTGCGATTTGGAGTTACTTCCTAAACTACCGCGTGAATTAGAGTAAGGCTAATTCTAGAGATCCCTAAAAATGCTTTTTTTTTTTTTTTTTTAATGGTAAAAGTACTTAAGGGCTATTTCATATCAAACTTACGAAAAGTTATGTTAGGTTTTGTGATTATGGTGAATCAGCATTACAGGTTTCCTAAATAGAGCTATTAACCTTTGAGAAGTGTGCCTTGCTACGAGTCTTCTTTGATGGTACTACTTAACATCTACAGTCTCTTCTTGTGCCAGACCCTGTAACTATGTACATACTTTTGGTATTAAAAAAGCATTTCACTGATCAGGTTTGTAAAGCTTATACTCAATTTGCTGCTTCTTTTGTCTCTTAATTTTCAATATGGCTTGAGGGAATATGCTGTGCTGCAGTGAACGGCTTCTTAATGATATCTGAAAGATGGAAGAAAGGAGGACACAGAGAACACTTGGCTTTTACCCTTCTTCAGTTGTCACAGCTGTGAACTCTTCTTTAATGATTACTGCATCAAACAGCTTGTTGCTGCAACAGTCAGTTCTTTCCAGAATAACATCTCTTCCCCAAAGCTCTAGTCACTCCTCTGCCTATTATCCTATTAGAACAGACTGATGCATGAAACAGCTTTTTTCTTCAAACGAGATGAATAACAATATTGATGAGAGAAGCAAAAGAAGGATGGGCAGAAAAATGTAGAAAAGCTGAGGGATATAAGTACATAGTAATAGGGAGGATAAAGCACCCAACTCCAACCAGGTGTGGGAGGAACTGGATGAAATATGTATAGAGTAACTGATACGAAACGTGAAGAAGGGACATCAGACCATGAGTACTTGGTGGTTCTTCGGACTTCCTCTGGAAGGAGTACCTGAAATAGAGAGAGGCGGGAAGCTGCCGTGTCTAGGGAATCTGAGTTCAGTGGGTAGAAGCCACTGGTAGTACATGTAAGAAATGGAGTTGGCCAGAAACATTTTTTGTGGAAAAATTCCTCACCTGCCCCACCTGAAAAGGCTTGTTACACAGAAACAGTTGCCCAAGCCCACAGTTTGTATTTCTTTGCTCTGTTTACCACAGTAGTGGTATGAGTGTTGAAGAAGGGTATATATACAGTTGTTGAAGTGAATCGATTTGTTGCCAATAACAATTGTTCAAAAAGCATCAATGTTTCTGAAATGGAACCTGAGTAGGTTATTTCTTTTCAAGATACAGTATCTGTGTATTTTATGAAGATAAGCTTTAGCTTTTTTCTTAGAAAAGAGGGCAAGTGAACTTAGGACCTATCTAGATGCTCCACTTACTGTTTAATTATGTCCTTATTTACAGGGTGTCAGTGCAGTTAGATTGTTTCCTCTCTCTGGGCATATACTGTTGTCTTGCTCTATGGATTGCAAAATCAAGGTGAGTTATTTTTCTGGTTTCACATATATGTTTTATACCATCGTTGAATATAGGCAATGCATTTTAGAACACTTAAACATTTGGTACCTCTACCAGGTAGCTTTTGTCTGTGTTACTTGTAATTTAAAAATCAAGTGAGAAAAATAAAAATTTGTTGGATCAAAGATAGAAATAATACACGAGGCTGTGGGTGTTAGAACAGTGTTAATCATTTAGTAACAGCATTTAGAAGGTCACAAGTTCCTTGGGTTATTGCCTCTGTTATAATAATTCATTTTCTGTGAAACCTAGTTTTACAACTAACAATAGGTTTCTGTTGAAGTGTTTTAGTGAAGCATTTGTGGTCTTGAACTAATCACATTTTAGTCCAGCATACATCATACCAGAAAGCTGATGATTTATCGATTTATTTATTTATTACTAGCAAAACCTTAGGGCTTTAAAGTTGGAACATGCTGGGGGGGAGGTTAGTTATTCGAAGCGGGGGTTGCTAACAAGATAGTGACAGACCATTCTTGTGAATTTCTGGGTAGATAGTTGTGATGAATCAGTAGATGTCATATGTTTGTAATTAATTTCTTAAGAGATGTTGCCATATATGTTTGCACTTAATTTCAGCATCATTATTGTTTAACAATTGACATCTTTTCTCCCCATCCCTTTTTTTTTTCCAAGCTATGGGAAGTATATGGTGATCGAAGATGTCTACGAACATTTATTGGTAATAGTCTGGTTTTTTAAATTTATATGTATTTAAAACAATTTCATGGAAGGATATGATTTACGTTATCTTACTAATTTTTCATAGAGAGGACTTGCAGGCATCCAAGGCAAATGGTATCCAGTATGATCTTGGCAATAAGAACTGAAAAATGTGCAAGTTTTTAGTGAACCTTTGTAATTACTCCAAGCAATTTAATGTTGATGTATAACATTTTACAACCTTTAAAGTAAAAAATTAAAGTACTGCAGTCATCAATACTTTATGCAAGACTCCTTTCCAAAGGCAAAATTAGGAAATTACATTGCCCCATCTTCGTGTTGAGAATGTTGATGTATAACATCTTACAATCTTTAAAGCAAAATATTAAAGTACTGTAGTCATCAATACTTTATGCAAGACCCCTTTCCAAAGGCAAAATTAGGAAATTACATTGCCATCTTCATGTTGAGAACAGCAGCCTGCTGTTATTATGCAGTGAGGGCATCTCACGGTGTGATGATTCCCACCTTTAATAGGTCATATCTTCTGTGTGGAGTTTCTAGTGCAAAAGCTTGGGAAATTTTATTATTTTTTGGGGGGGGTTCAGGTGTCATCTTTCTTCATGTAACAGGTGCTTTTTAAAGCCGATAGCTGAGAGAGAGAAATACAAACTTCTTAGCCTTGAATGCAGAACAAAAGCAGCTGATTCTCCTTTTGAAATGGGAACATTGCTAGAACACTGAGTGAATATATGTTGAGTAACAACAAAGAAGTCTTTTTTTCACATAATATATCATATGACAGCAGTGTGGCCAACATGATGGCTCAAAAAAGGGTCTCTCTGAGTAGACTGCCCTTTCTGAACAGTTTGACTCTCTTTCTCAAAAGGTCATTATCAACCAGATTCGCCTGGTATTTTGCTATATTTAAGGCACTGTGCCAGTATTTTAACTTAACAAGTCTGATGCAGTGGTCAGATTGAAGTATTGGGGTTAAGGGTTAGGAAGGTAACACCAGATGAAAGCATTCTTAATTTTCTGATCTAATATTTCCCATATTTTGTACCTGTTTTCTAATTATAAATGTTTCTCCTTTAAATATGTCTCCTGTAGTGTTTGTCTCTCCTCTCTTTCATTAGATGTTGGCATTTATTACAGTGTTTTATACTTCTCTTGCAGCTCTGAGAAGCATAGAACAATCTTTGAAGCTAGCAGTACTTAAAGTTCTGCTTCTGTATCAATTCATGAATGATGCACAGTGGTTGGTTCTGTGCAATGCTATTGTTTGTCTCTCCAGTGCTTGAGAGGTGTTGAGGGTTTGGGGATTTAATTCTCATCATTCTTTATGAGTTTGGGTTTTTTCTTTCTCGCTTGAATCATTCTTTACTAGGGTTCATGAAGAATGTCAGTAAGTGATTTCCTTGTTCTCTTGGTATTGTTAAAGACTGGAGTATTTAACGTGAATAATGTTTTGTTAAAAAACATTAATTCTAAGCATGAATGGATTCGTTTGTCATCACATTTTTTCTATCTTGTAGGACATAGCAAAGCTGTTAGAGACATCTGTTTTAATAATGCTGGCACTCGGTTTCTTAGTGCTGCATATGACCGCTATCTTAAGCTCTGGGACACTGAAACAGGTAGGCTTGTATTTATAGACACTGTTATTTGGCACTGTGTTTAATTAATAGTAAATACCAAGATACGTTATCAGTCAGGTTGTTTCCAATTATCCTTAATATTGTCTTGTAGTTCAGTATTTATGCTTTCGTTACAGGATGAATAGTAATTTTTTCCCTAAATGTTTTGCTGTTATCTGTAATAGTGCAGTTGACACTACCTATATACCTGTATTTCATATACCTTTTTATTTGAGGAATTTGATAGTTATTTGTAATGCTAGAAAAATTTTGGGCGAAAGACAAAATTTTACCAAATCACTTAATTGCATGTTTACAGTTACAGGCATAAAACTAGGTAATGAAATCACAATTTAGACCTGAATATGCTTAATTTAGAAGAATTGTTTCACTTGATCTTTTGGTTAACCTGAACTTGAGGAGCACTGCCAATAAGAAAAGTGGTGGAAATTGAGCTGCTGGGGCAGGGAGTTGGAGGGTAGGTCTGTTGCTGTCACAGAACTGCCTGGGAGATACTCCAACATTCTGATCCGTATAGTTTCTTAAGCTAAAAAGATGCAGGATAGGTGTTGTCAATATTCTTTTAAACTTAAGTCTGTTCCTAAGACAGGAAGTTCCCATGTTTGAAAAAGTTGTTAGCTTTCTTGGTTGGCAGTGCCTCTGGTCTTATACAGGTGACAGCCAGTAAGGTGTAAGTCATTCTCCAGTCTCAAGTCTGAACTCAGTTATTTAGACACCTGAAAAATGTGTTGAGCTTTCGGATTAAAACGGGCTCCTGTAAGTTAAGGCTAACATGTAATCAGGGTATGTATGGCTGAGGCTATGAAAGTTGGTCAGTGGTTTGTTTTGCAGTTGGATTAGTTACCCTTTTCTGGGCTTAGGATTGAGGAATTCTTGCCTGAGTTTAAGTCTCTTGATGAGAAGACCTCTGATGCTGAGGAGGTGATGCCTTGCAAAGGCAGTGGTCAGCTTGTGATAGCCTGACCAGCCCTGATGTCCTTGATGACATATAGGCTACTGAGCAGTTACACTGTTTGGAAAGCTGCAGTAAAGGTATGGAACAGTTTGTGTGTATGTATTTATACAGGTCTGTGCATACAAACGTGTGAAAAAAGGTATAATCAAAGAGCAGGGTAAATTCTACCCTGTAGTCCTCTCAAAGGCTTTAAAACAAGTGTTTTCTGCTGTTAGTAAAATAAAAGTAAAATTAATGTTTTTTATCAATATCTGCAGAGAACCGATAAGCCCATAGAACTTCCAACTTGATGCACTATGAATGGCTTTTCTGTTGCAGGGCAATGCATTTCAAGATTCACAAACAGGAAGGTTCCTTATTGTGTCAAGTTCAATCCTGATGAAGACAAACAAAATCTCTTTGTTGCAGGAATGTCAGATAAGAAAATTGTGCAGGTATGTCTATTTAATATGTCTTCCTCTAAAAATTCAGATTTTAGTAAAAATAAAAAGGTCTTATTCTGACTTTTTTATTTGCAGTGGGATATTCGAAGTGGTGAGATTGTGCAGGAATACGATAGGCATTTGGGAGCTGTCAACACCATTGTGTTTGTGGATGAAAATAGAAGGTTTGTGAGTACATCTGATGACAAGAGTTTAAGAGTCTGGGAATGGTAAGTTTAAAATTTCGAATATTAACTTAAAGTATATTGTGAGCAAACTGAGAACATAGTTTATTTTTAAAAGTATACATAGCACATAGGACACTGGAGTGTACTGGGTTCTAGCTATCTGAGGAAGTGCAGGCTTTACAACCCTGTTCTGGCCTAAGGCTTGAGGCGCTTCATAAATTTCCTTTTCCCCCAAAGACAGCCCTGTCAGCCTGAAGCACACTGCACTGTATTAGTGATCTCTGTTCTGTCTTCTTTTCTCAAGGCTGTATTAGCCCTTAAATTAACCCTTTAAAGAAATGCCTCCTCTATTACATTACTGTGTGTCAGTTTTGACTGCTTTGAATTGGGCTGTGCATAGTATTACATAATATTTGGCCCGTGTATGAAAGAAATAGTTTAGTGTAGCTTCATTTCTGGTTTTCTGGTAGTCGGGGTTATTTTGGCAATCCTTGGTACCCACAGTATAAATACAATAGATGACAGAAAAGTGAAAGTATCCAAGAAAAACTTGTAAGAAATATCATCTTAAATAGCTTCCAGTTTTTAACATACCTGGGGAAAAAATGTATCTCTCCTATCTGAAATGTTTTCCACAAAGTTCTGGGTACTAAGATTTTCAGCTTAGGACTTTTCTCTATGATTTCAAATTTCATTATGAAATAATCACTGCTATATCTTTAGGTTTCAATTTCCTTTTGCTGTTCACACATCCAAAGCTGTTGCACAGTACGGACACTAGTTCGACAGCTCTGTGACTAATCAATTCCTTCCTAGATTTTTTTTTTTTTTTTTTTTTTTAAACCTAGACAAGAGACTCCAGTCTGTGGTATTTGAGTGTTACCCAAGAAGCCAGCAAAACCTTCAGTGTATCTGTGATCAGCTGCTGTCATTGCCAGTTAGCAGCAGTGGTAATGACCAAAGTCTGGGAACTCAGGCTTAGGCTAGACATGTAATGCTGTCACCATATGTCACTCCAAGAGAGCCTCTGTTCAGTATTTCATAATTAGGCTCATACATTTACTGAGCTCCTTAAAGAAAAATCCTTTACGGTATCATATCTGCTAAGGGATGTCTCCTCTCTGGCAAGTGGGAGGATGATCTCACTTGCACAAATTTGTTATTTCCTTGAAATTGGATTGCCCTTGTTTCACGAGCTTTGTGTTGATAGCTGAAATAAATAGTGAAGTGGGTGGATTTAGTCACTCTGTGGGGAAGAGAGCAAGAAAGGCAAAAAGGTTCTGGCATGGGAACATCACAACCTGATTGTTCCAGTAGCAGAAGCTTTTTTTTTCCCTTCTGAAGAAAAAATATGTACTGTACTTGCTGTACACTGAATAAAGAGCTGCCTTGTTCAGATAATAGGGAACTCAACTGTAGGCAGTATTCTGTAATACAGTCGTCAGGGATTTTTGGGGGTTTTATAAAAAGCAAATGTAATGCTGTCTTCCTAGGCACAACTTGAAAACCTGTCTCCACAACGTGCCATGATATATGTTAATTGGTCTGCAGGCACAGTTCTGTAATTTTAAGACCCAGATTTCTACAATGCATTAAAACTAAATTAGTATACTCACTACAGAAGCTTTTGGAGCTTGAAAACTTCCATGGCAAATTATTTCATGCGGTACCTCAAATCCTTGTTTTCCTAAGTTCACAAGGAAAATTATTTGCAGCTTAGGGTGATGTGATTACTATACCTTTTGCATGTTTCTTCATATGTTCTTCAGCACAATATTTCTTCAGTATCCTTCAGAAACTAAGCAGAAGTAATTACGACCTGAGTATGGCCTTAAAAGCCAGTAATTAAAGCTGTTCTAATTGCTTAGTTTCAATTGTCTAGAGGAATTTTGTAGTATGTTTTGTAAACACTTTGACTTGGCCAGAGCTGGTAATGGATGCGGTGTCAGACTTCATCAGAGTGAGGAACTTCTCCCCTGAGAATTTAAACCTCCCTTCCCCGAGAATTCATCCCATGCATAGATTTCACTGCGCTGTACACTGAGTTACAGTTGGTTGATTGCTGAAAGTTCAGACTGCAAGTATAGCACAGACTCTTGCAGATTAAATGGTTTCTTTAGGAATCTTAATGGGAGTACTTTAAAACTGTCTGCTTCTGCCTTTAATGTGATTGTATTGTTACAGCAGGGACATTACAGTTGGCAGGGGTATCATATTCTGTGTTCTTTCTTCTAGAAACGCAAAATGTTATTTTGTCTTTGCTTCATATGCGTCTGATCCTACTTGGATAAACAGTGAAATGGTTTGGGCAATTGACCTTGGAGATTTTTGTTTCCATTTTTTTCCAAGTTAGCTAGCAAAGCAAGAACTGTACAGTGGTAGCCTGGTTATTATCCTGACACGCTTAGGAGGCTTATCTCTGTAAAGCTGTACTCCTTAGCAGGCCTTTTCTCTCTAGTGTTCCTGGTACAGATACTGTAGTCTCCTGAGAGAGCTCTTCATGATGTGTAGATCCCAGAATTGGATTGGTTTGGGTTTGGTGGTGGGTTCTGTGGGGTTTTTTTCACTTGTTTGTTTAAAAGGATTTTTCTCTCTCCTGCTTGGGGAAGAAGTTGTATTAGAACCCCAAAGTATCACGTTTCCGAATTTTGGCTAGCGGATACTACTGTTGATATTTAAAACTTTTCAGCCTTTGAAATGGTATGAAGTGGGGAAAGGACTTGAAGATCTTTAAATTGAAAAACTCGAACGAACAATAGATCACATGAGTTTTGAGGCCAGGCAACCACGACAGCACCTTTCTTGGTAATTTTTTTAAGAGAGCAGGCTAATATTACTTA
The DNA here is from genome assembly GCF_023634085.1 of Falco cherrug. Classification (NCBI taxonomy): domain Eukaryota; kingdom Metazoa; phylum Chordata; class Aves; order Falconiformes; family Falconidae; genus Falco; species Falco cherrug. Next base: position 65,363,207 of record NC_073702.1, on the reverse strand, counting down.
TTTAGCAATTTGACTAGAAGCAAATGTGAAACATGGAAGTATCTCTTTATTCTGCCTAATAGTTTAATGCAGTCTATCCTGCAGCTGTCCTAAGCGTGTCTGGTAGGTTTCAACATAAAGCAGAGCTGTCTTGAATAAATTCCGGTGGATGAGCTTGCCTTCATTTGTAAAGAGAAAGAAGGCAGGACAACCTGTACTGCATTTAAATTTCCCACTGCAGTACAATTCAGCATTGGAAATGCATCTTCTGTGATGAGATGGTTTTTAATGGGGCTTCCAGTGGGATTGCTTTTACCTGGCATCAAGGACTCCACATGACCAGTGGGCAGAGGGAGTGTTGAACGGTGGGAGCTGATCAGGATCAGGATCTGGCCTCACTGCAGCGATGGCTGTGTGTCCTGTTGCAGGTGGCTTTTAAAGCTGTTTGGGTATTGATGCGAAAAGGTAGGATGGGGCACGGGGGAGGGCTGCAGTTCCTGTGCTGTCATGCTAGTCAGCCTCAGAGATTACGTGGACTTTTTGTTACTCCTTTACAGATGTACTGTCCAACAGCAGTCTTAGGTCTGCCTGTTTGGAAGCCAGTTATCCCTGTGCATGCTCTTATCCACAGACAGTATTAAGCAGGTTGTCCTCCTTATTCTGAGGGTAAATTATTTTAACATTTAACTCACAGAAGCATTTTGGGTTGCTTCCTGACAACAGAGCAGCTTCGCACCCTGCTGCCCATGTGTACGTTGCTTAACCCAAGATGGCAGTAAATCACTTACTGCACAATAAAATAGAATTGTAATTACCTGGCTAATGTCGCCTGTATTGCCATCCAGCAAGGCTCGGTCAGCTAGTACAAGGCAGCCACCCACGCTTTCTACTCCGATAGTATCCCAGCAGCCCTTCTACTGTGTGAATTAGACAATGAAGTCATAACCATCCCCTTTGTATTAATTAATGTTGCTACAGAACATTTTGCGTGTGTTTTCTGCTGAATACATTAACCAAATCTATTTGTTGCTGGAGATTTCTTTTGCTTAATGAGAAAGACATGTGCATGCCTTCCCTCTTTACTGGTCTTCTAGAGCAGAGTATGAGGAATACTGTGAATATGCATGGACCGTTAGTAATCCAATTTATATAGTCAAAACCAAATGACAGTTCTGCAGAGTAAGGATTAGACTGTGTTTGTTTTTCCCTAGGCCTTTGTACAGGACAGTGTATGTTCTTAACATACACTGGCACAGTGTTGTATGCCATTGAGACCAGAGAGTCATGGTTCAGGTCAGCTGTGAACATTTGGAATTGGTTGGCATCCCATTTAGGGAGATCAGGAGGAAAAGGGCTTTGTCAGAGAAACAAGAGACAGACTCCTGTTGTCTTTTCCTTTATCAAAAAAAAAAAAAAAGGCAGAAATATTCTAGTTAAAACTTGAGTCAGTGAGACGTTCCAATAAGACACATGCTTATATCAGTCTGTTTTTGCTACCTATATTAGGATTTTGCAGGAGCTGCAGTTAAACTGGAAACTATTAATAGAGTATCTTTTTGTTATTCCTTAACAATTGGAATTACGATTCTGCATTATACTCTGGGTCGTTTGATTGGGGTAAGCTCACTCTATCAGAGACCATCCTGCGGATGGCTCCGCAGCTGGAGATCTCTAGGTGGGCATTCATAATTTTGAGCTTTTGCGCATTCTTCCTTTGAACACCACCTTACAGTCTCTCTGGTTCGGTGGCTGAGTAAATCGGCTGACTGCAGGCAGCCCCTTGGAACATCTCCATATCTTCATAAAACACATACGTCTTCCTTTTGCAGGGACATTCCTGTAGACTTCAAGTACATAGCTGAGCCAAGTATGCACTCCATGCCAGCCGTGACTTTGTCTCCAAATGGTAGGTTAACACTTTAACTGCCTTCTTAGCCCTAGTTTATGTAGGCAAGTCTTACTGATGATACCTCTGTAATACTGCCATCTTGCATCCCCATTACCCCTGTGTTACACCCTCCCCCCATGGGTTTTGATTTAAAAGTTTTAAGAACACGTGTGTCAAAATGGGGAGTTACATCAGAATAACTGCATCAATTTAAATTTAGACCTTCAATCCAGACAGGGCAAAAGGATTTTTCTTTTCATAGAGCTACAACGTGCTCTTTGCTGTATTTAAAATATTAAGAGAAACAGTGGTGGCAACTGACGATGGCTGCAAAGTGCTAGGCCGGTTCAGCAGCCCTTGTGGTGCCATTGTTAAAGCAGAAAGTGATAATGCTGTTCCTTTCTCTTCTGAACGTAGCCCAAATAACTCTTGCATAAGACAAATCCCAAGTTATCTCAGTGATTCTGTATGTTAATGTTTCGCGCTTATGTTCTTCAATTAGAATCAAACTGAAGGAGGATAAAGTTTTAGTGCCTCCAGTAATCAGTGAAAAATCCTTCTAACAGTTACTTGTTTTGGCCAAAATTAAATAGGTTCAGTGTCAACATTATTAAAGTGTTGCCAGATTACAGTTAACAGTCCCACTGTGCTGAGTAGTGGCTGATCAACTTGTTGCACAGCTGACATTTTCAGCTGGCTATCAACATCAAATTGTATTTGCTTTGCAATGTAAATATTCTTAACAGTACAAGTGAGTTTCTAGTGTAAAAAGGAAGATTCTGGAGAAGGAGATGGCTGCATTTAAAAATGTTAGCTTCCCAAGCTGGCCTTTTCCAGCTCCTGTTTCTGAAATTGCACAACTTGCTGTACTCTGATCCAGTTTTTCAATTCATCTCATTCTTCCACATTGAAATACTGGGTTTCTCGTTCTTTTTCCAGTTCTGGCTGGCCAGCATTTGGAGTATTTGATTTCTGAGATGAGACAGTAAATGATGTGAGGAATGAAGTAGTCATCTTTTCAGCTCAAGGCATCACCTGTCACATTAACTAACATTATCCTGACCTACAGTAGTCCAGTATCACACAAATCAAGTTTTCTTGGATTACTTACACTACAGATTGTGCCAGACACGTTATGCCTCATTTTGGAGTTAAATGAGTCCTTTGAAGAAAACTAAATTGAAAGTTTTACAGATGTGGAACTTTTCTGCTTGGGGGCATTGATTTATGAATCTCATCAATTAATTTTTTCCTCCTGAGCAATGCAAGATACTGAGCTTTTAAAAACTAAGAGGAGAATAACATGCGTGGGGTACACACGTGATTTGTTTCTTTGGGAAGCTGAAGAAAAGCCTCAGATTCCAAGCTAGTAGCTGGAAGTTTGATCAGATTTACAGTCAAGTTGGCACATTTTATGTTATCACTGTTTGCATTAAACACTGTAAAGGCAGTGACGATATGCAGAATTCAGGACAAAACTGTCTGTTCCATGGTGCTGTGTAGCAAATCATCTTTATTGGATTCTCAGACAGGAGTTAGTGCACTGCCAAGACATAAAATGAGGTAGAATTAAGATTAGAAAAGCCTAGGGGTTTTTTCTTTCACTCAAGTATCTTTATTAAATTGCATTCCATTAGGGCAGAGAATACTAAATAGTTGCAAAAATGTATGAATTTTCAAACTCCCAAATCTACCTTAGACTTGGTTTTCCCCTAAAGAAAGTGAGGTGACCATCTTAGAATACCCACAAAACAGGTAATTAAATAGGTTGCAGCTAGATGGGATTTTTTCCCCCTCATCTGAATTACTTGATTATGTGCACCAGCAAGCTTACTCAGTAACTTACCAACTTACCAGTAAGTCAGTGGGGTTGATGCCACACATTTTTGTGACAGCCAGAGCTTTTCTAGAGTCCTGAGTGCATTTTGTAAGACTAGGCATCCCAAATCCTGTCAAATGTCTGGTTTTGCCTCTTCGCAGTTGTACCAGACAGAAGCAGTATCAGGTGCTACCTTAGAACCCTGATACATAATGAAAATCTGAATTAAGATAGTGCAAGAAAAGTTATAAAAATCCCTTAAAGTGTTAGAGTTAAGTCTGTTTCTTCAGATGCAGCACTGATACTACCTCTGTTTATTGCCTTTATAGGGAAGTGGTTGGCTTGCCAGTCGATGGATAACCAAATCTTAATTTTTGGAGCTCAGAACAGATTCAGATTAAACAAAAAGAAAATTTTCAAAGGTCACATGGTAGCTGGCTATGCTTGTCAAGTGGATTTTTCACCTGACATGAGGTAAGTTTTTGTGGGAATGAGCTTCATTGTAAGACTTGCTAGCATGGATGCTACGTTTCTTTCTGAATCCTCTGCGACATTCATCGATGCACAGCCATCCTGTTAACCCAGCGTCAGACAAGAGTTCTGTAGTCAAGCAGCAGGATGGAAAGTTTACTCTTGCCATTTGATAGAACTAAGCTATACTCGGTGGTTGCTCTGAGCAGCCTTTAGAAAACAGTCCATGTAGTCCAGACTTCCCATTCTGCAAAGACGCTTTGCACTGCTGTTAAACCATCCAGAGACTCCCCTTTTTTTGCCTAGTCCTGGTGCAGCACAGGAGGCTTCTGCACCCGGTCTTTTGCGCATGGTCTGCAGCACAGGGTTCCACTGTATGTACTTGTCTAGAATACCTGCGACTCAGGTTTGCCCAGCTTTTTCCCATTTTGCAGGTCTGGTGTGGGTATCCTCATCGATTGTTCAGAGCACCATCTTTTTCATCCTCTTTGCTTAGTAGCATGCTCACACATTTATCGCTGTATGTACTTAAGATAATTCATTACTACAAAATCCGGAGAATAACCTCAGCAGAACTGGAGGAAAAAGTGGAGAAAGTGTCTATAAATTTCAGAGAAACTTCTGGCACTTTCTCTTTTGCTGATGTATTCTCTTTAGTTCCAGTAACAGTGTATGGTATAATCGCATTGCTTAGCACATTTACCTCGCAGTTGATGAATCACCTTCTGCAGGACTTGTGCGTTAGAGCGCAGCATGTATGCTAATTCTCTGGTAGGTGTGTTTGCAGACTGTCAAACAGGAAGCTCGTTGGGTGAAGCTCTTTTCCGTTGCTCAATGTAAAAGTATTACAATACAAGCAGTCTTCACACATGATACAGCTTTTATTTTAATCCTGTTAATATAGCTATGTGATATCTGGAGATGCAGATGGAAAACTTAACATCTGGGACTGGAAGACAACAAAACTCTACAGCAGATTAAAAGCACATGATAAAGTCTGCATCGGCGCAGTGTGGCATCCACACGAAACATCTAAAGTCATTACATGCGGCTGGGATGGTCTTATTAAACTGTGGGACTAAAGAGGATGCTACGAAGATCTGAAGATCTAAGTCCTGCATACATCTGAGATAAGAGTGATTTCTGCTGTAAGGATGGGTAGATGTTTGTAATACTGCAGTTTTCCGCTGTATATATGCACTAAAAATGGGAAATCTTCAGAAGACACAACTGAAAGGATATAGTTCTAAATACGACCTCTGAGTATGAGAAGCTGAGGTCATCTGAAGCATGCAGAATCAAGTGTTAGTTTGTCATGTCACTGTTCATGCAAAACACTCTTGTAAAATAAAATGATTTTAACGAAGACTATTGTTGTGGTTCTGGCTGTCAGAAATGTGGGGAGTTAAAGGAAAAGACCAGCAATTGTGTAACTCTCTTACTAAAAAGAAATCTTTGATTTCTACTGCAATAGAGCTGGAAATACATGCATTTGTTTACCTGGTTTTGGGTGGTATTTTATTGTCCCAAAAATATTTCTACCTTTATAGAACAGAAACCCACTTCCTAAAATCTGTTAATCCACAGTAGAAATTAAGAACTAATCAGAAGCTGACAGTTGTCAGATAAACTCTTATCAGCTGAAGACTGTATTCATAAACTCTTGGTTTCTGTCTGTATTTAACAATATCATCATGTTGATCACTGAGTTTCATCTTTGCAAGTAGTCTTCAATTTCAAGATTTTGCTTGTATTGGTTGGTTGTGTGTGTGTTAAGTGTTGGATTTTTTTTTTTCTCTTCCCATATGCTGTTACTTCCAAAAAGCATGACATACATAAAAAAAAAAAAAAAGCGGATGTCTCTTGTTCAGTTTAGAATACATTGTATTATAAGCCCCATAAAGGATTTGACAGTTTAATGTATATACATGTCACTTTCTCTCTTTAAAGAACTTATTTTTAATAAATCTTTTTATAAAAAGTCTGCTTCTCTTCAGTCAGTTCTTCTGTCTAGCAGTGTCCTTATAAAATACATCTTTACTATTTGTTATTTTAATTTGCAGCTGAATTAGCATTTAGATAAACTTATGCTCTTGCACTGTTCATAAAAAACTAATGCAGGTTGGAAGCAGAAGAAAAAAATCCTTTCACCTCCCTGTCTGCTCTCTTTTGGAGCACATAATGGAAATAAAGTGTAATGAATTTATCCCATTGATTAGTCTTTAATTACAGATTTGAATTACATTATATTGTTTACTGTAGATCCAATCACTGCTCATCAATTATAAACAGTAGCAAAGGAGTAATTGCCTTAATTGACAGCAGGATAGAAGGTAAGGCACTTCTGTAGATGAGATGCATAGAATCTCAGATCGTGTAAATGGAAGGAAATGGATTGGTGGTTTTGTGGGTTTCTGGTTGGTTTGGGGTTTTTTGATCGATTAGCAGGAGAATGCTGTTCTTTCAAAGAGAACTTCCTAAAGTTTGGCCTTCTGAGTGAGCACGGAGCTTACACATTTTTAGAACAACTTTTCAAAGCTGAGTTTGAGAATCTTTCCACTGTCTATTCATGCCATTGCATAACTGCACTAAGCTTACATGTTGCTGTTTACTTTCCCATCTCAGTAGCCTTGCGCACCTGAGAAACACCACACGCTGTTTTTGCAGGTGGGGTACTGGTGGTAACTGGGCATTGCCTGGCCTGGCACCCCTGGCAGGTACAGGGGCAGGAAATGGCAGAGCCTGGAGAGAAAGGGAAGAGCCAGGCCCGTGTGTCCCGAGGCCCATCCCCTCTGCTGGGAGAGAAGAGGCTGGTCCTGTTTCGTGGCTCTTCAGGGCACGGGTGGGAGTGAGCTGGTGCCATGTCGCAAAGGGTGGATTTCTGACATGGTGCTTCTCACAGGGAAGACTCGAGCCTGAGCTGGGAGCTGAGCTCGGGTGTGCGCTGTGCCCTGGGAGCCGCTTCAGGAGAAAGTAAGCTCAAATAATTTAGAATGGTTTTCTTCCTTCTGATACGTTTCCTAAATGGGTATGTGGCAGTGTGCCCTGATCATTAGCAGCTTCCAAGTACAGGGAGTGGGGAACGAGAGGAAGAACAGAGCAGACACAAAAACTTCTCACAGGAATGTATGTTAGCTTCCACATCAGAAGCACCTTTCCTAAATGCTTAAAAGCCTTTAAACCACCATTTACAAAATGCTTGGCTCTGTAGTTGGTACTGTGTTTTTCCATGTGTCACCTACCAGGCAGAACTTTATATAGTATATACAAAGTAAAACATAAGTGTATAAACTTTTGTAGTAGTATACTGGCTGTTGTATTTGGATAAAAAAATAAGAAAAGTTGACTCATTCAATTCTGCTGGGGTTAATCAATTTGGATTAAATGGTTGCAACAAGCCCAGAATCAGAATTCCCCATGAAACTTAGATAAAATTCTTTGTCCCTCACAGTTGGTCACCGCGTTAATCTTTTGTGGAATTTCTCACATCTGTATGGAAGCCTGCGGGGGGGATTTTTATGAGGATAATTCCCTCTTGTCAGCTGGAGAGTTGCAAACTCCAAAGCTCATGTCAGCTAGTTTGCTGTGCACTGGGATGGACGGCGTGTGTCTGCGTGGCGCAAGTCTAGACTTGTCTTTCCAGCAGCCACCTGGGAACAGATGTCTTGCTGAGCTAATTAACTCAAATCATGGCCTTCCCTTATCTTCCCAATTTCATGTTTTGCCAGAAATTGGTCTGTTACAAATGTTGGCCAGAACAAGTCTAGACTGAGACCCCTAGGCTGAACTTGGTGTGTGAGCAGACAGAGCCGGGGAAGAGGCAGCGCTGGGGGAAAAGGAAAGAGCAAGTTTTGAGTTCCCCAAATGAATTCTCCTCTAACGTTAGGCAGAGAAGGCAACAAAGTGATTCAAGCCAAAAGGAGCTACCTAGGAGAGCTGGAGGCAAGCAGAAGGAATATGTGCAAGCTGGACTACAGGGCTGTTTCATAGTTTTGTTCCCCTTGATGATGCATCTGTAACTTTCAGAAATGATGTGCCAATATGTTGCCACTTTCATTAATACCAATTACCTTTACAGTGGAAGTTTTACAGATAAGCGAACTATCTTCATCATTCTTGGAGTTCTGCCTGGGAAACATGATCGTTCCTTTGGCCTTGTGCCATCTTTTTCTTGGACTTTTTTCATATGTGAGAGGGGGAAATAGCCCACATATCCTCATGCAGCTTGCTGGTAAGAAGGCTGTCTTTCTTGAAGCAGATGGTCTTGGCATCTGTCTTGCTCAGAGTTTATAATTGTCCCCAGTAAGACGAGGCTGCTCAGTCTTTGCCCTCATTACGAGGAACAAATATCCAAATTACTCTACATCCGAAAAAGTCCAAGATTGTCTTGTAAAAAGCCAATTTTTAGCAACAGGCAGATGTTCAGCATAGCATTCAGCACTGTGGTCTTTAAAGGCTGATTTAAACAGGGAGCCTCGCAGCTCTGACAGCCCAGAAACACAATGTACTTTCCTTCTTTCTACCAGCTGGTCATTACAAAACCCTGCTCCCGTTTGCTGGGAAGACTCCATGTGACAAGCAGCCTGCACGAGGGGGAGCACATGGAGAGCAGAGGAGGGAGAGGAGTTTTGCTGGGCAGAGTTTGAACAGTTGAACCTATACACAAGAAAAATCAGTTGCCAGGGAGGTTGTTCCTCTGGAGACTACTTCAGGACTTGCTACTGTAGGTTGACTTCACTAGCGTACGCTCAAAATTTAAGTTGCGTATCTTGCAGTAAAATATGTCTTTTCTGACAGGCTTGCTGATAAAAAAAAACACCAGACACACCACGGCTGTCCTGCAGCACTCGGAGAAAACCCTGCTTGTGGCAGAGTTACCTTTACAGAAGCTCCTTGCAGAGTTTAAAGTTTTTAGAAACAAATTTGCAGTAACTTTCAGTGGGGCATGGACCTCTAAATTTGCCAGGTACACTGTAAAATCGACCTCAGACCTGTTTGTTAGCTTGTGCGATAGAACATTTAAAATCTGCTAAATGCTAAAGCGCTGAGCCTTTCTGAGTTGCCTTTTAACCTGCTGTGCTTTGTGGTGCTGGGGGGCTGCTCAAACGAAATGTTGCTGCCTTGGGTTTGCCATTCAGAACGTTCTCGTTAGGCCTTGGGATTTTTTGGTTAGTCTGAAAGATGTCAAGACTAACTGAGCATGCTGCTCCTCTCATCTGGGGAAGGAAGACAACACAAATCCCCTAGGGGGGCATTTTGGTAAAAGGAACTTTATGGAGCTTCAGTTACCCAGCCATGGCTCTGAGAGCTGCAGATCTTCCCAGTTCTCCCAGTGTTAATTGCCCCGCAGTTGGCGTCTTGCTCTAACTCGCCAGCTAAACTTTCCACTTATGAAATAAGCCTTTTTTCAGTGGTGCTTAAACTCTTGCAAAGCAACACTTAAAAAAAAAAAAAAAAAAAAAAACAAGAAAAGAAAAGGAAAGAAAAAAAAAGGCAAAAATGCCCTGTTCTAGAGAAGAGCTGCAACAATTGTACTACCCTAGCTTGCCCTGGGCAGATTTCCTCACGCAGCCAGGACTTTGTTCAGCCCTAGTTGGTTGCACTTTGCTTCCACACACTTACACAATCACCCTCCTTCAGCTCCTCCCTATATACTCTGTAAAATGTCACCCCTTCCAATATTCCTTGCTCAGGACACAAAGAAGGCAGTCAGACTCCAAAGGAAGTTAGTTGTCAGGCCAGACATCTACAGGAAAAAGAAGTAAAGCCCGTTCCCTGCAGCTTTCAGAACCACCTTGAGCTTTGTCAGAAAAGCTTCTTGGCAGCCAGCTCCTCTCCCTGGCTCTCCTGGTACCGACCCTCTGGGAGTACCGGGGGTGGGGGAGCAAGCTGGTTTTGTTTGCTTTTTGTCATTATTCCTCCAACATTAAAAGAGTGGAAGACAGTCGGGAGGCAGATCCATCTGAAGGTGGAGGCAAGGGTGGGATTCATGTTGTTTGGCTTTGATCCAGAAATGGAACTTCAAATACAAGGGGGGAAACAGCAGCTGAGGCACAGCAGCATTGCAATTACTTGCAGAAGTTTTGTACTGTGCACACCACGGCACTTACTTTCAGGAAACTTCCGAAAAACAAACACATCTGGTGGTCATCCACCAGAAAGAGCAGGGATATCGTGTTGGTATTCACGTTTGGGTCATGGTTTCTGGGCAGCACCAAGCAGGCTCCTGTTTTCCCCTTGTGTAAGGTCCTGCCCGTCGGGATAAGGGATGCAGCACAGGCTGTGTCTGCAAAGGTCTCTTTCTGAACCAGCTAATGCTCTTTACAACAAGCAGGCCAAACTTCACTGCGAACAGGGACTTCTGTTGAAGGGCAGAGATCCGTTCATTATCACAGGCGGTTCCCTTCCAGCGCCAGGCCTGCTCTGCAGATGCTGCCCTTGGAAGCCAGCGGAGGGAGGCAGGTATAAATACGCCTCTGAATGTAGGTCAGCTCTGAACATCCACCGGCACTAAACCAGGTCTCTACTGACTGCAATTAAATGTCACATTGTGTTAACAAGCAGGAAGAAATCAAGAGTGATTTCCTACTGAATAACCCCGAGGATCCTTTCAAGGGCAAGGGAGCGGCTAATGAAGCTTATGAAATCAAAGTTTTTGAATGAACCAGATGGTCTCAGCTGTTGAATAATTCACCAGAGAGAATGAGTGCTATTTCTTCAGGTGTGCTATTGGGTGATACGTCTTCTTGGCATCTGCCAAGAAAGGCCAGACATATGTTCCCTTTACGCTTTCTTTGATCTTCCACAGTTGAGAGGTGCTTGTGAAAAACAACCCTTCACAAGTCAGCGATGGGATCAAAGCCTGGGGCCAGAAGTGCACACCAAAACAGCAGGTTTTGGAGTGCAGCAGGAGGTCAGACCTTCCTTTGTTCAAATTTTGGGACTTGCAAGGAAGCCGGCACGGCATTCGAAAAGGCACCAGTTTCCCCGGAGAAGTGTGTTAGTGTCTGTGCTGCCATGGACGCTCCAGAGGAGCCCATGTTGCAGTATTAACTGCGGTAGTTTGGGGGATTCACATCTGTTGCTGCTCTTCATCTTCCCCAGGTGACGGGCAGCACCTGTGAACTCTGGTTCACAAGTGTGTGTGATTTATAAATCACTGTGGGTCCCTCTCAAGGGGAAATGCCCTCGCCCACAGGAGGAACCGTACAAATGAAGTTGCCACTATGCAGAGGTCATCCTACTGCAAAGATCCGCTTTACACCGAGCTGAGACATCTCCTGGTGGAGGCGTCCGACTAATGCAATAGACTCCACTTCAGGAACAAGACCTGGTAATGATGTCCTTGTTAGCTGGGGCTGGCCCTGGCCGCGGCCCGATGACCTGAGGGTGGGCAGTGAGGCGGCTCCCGGGCTGGGCTCTGCCCAGTGCCAGGCTGGAGGCGCTGGGCCGGCTGTGCTGCAGGGTCTGGGAGTGGGGGAGATGCCCAATGCACCCCGGGGCCAGAAGCCTGGAGGGAGAGCGAAGCTGGGCAATCCCTGTGATGATGCTGCCGAGCAGATCTGAGGCAGCTGAAGGTGCCAGGAGCACCTGGCAGATGCCATAATATGGAGATACGGCTTAGGAAAGGGGCCGCGCTGCTCTTGCAATGAACTCCTGTGTGAGCACGTTGCTGAGCGTGTTGCTGGAAGGTCAGTCTGGAGACACGTTTGCCAGCTGCCACCTGGCGACTTGGGATGATTTGGCCCCTGTGCTCCTGCCCTGCCCTGATTTGGTCCGGGCACCTTCCTGTGCTGCTCCTGGCACTAAGTTTGAAGGCTGAGCCTGGCTTTCTCCCTCAGCTGCTGCTGCGAGCAGGGCCCTGCTGTGAGTCTCTGAAGAGCCGCATCTCCCTCTCAGACCAGCCAGGGGGAAAAACAGGCTTTACTGCATTCTCTGCAGGAGATGCTGGATGCTGCCCAGACCAGGCAGTCAGGAATATTTTAGCAATGCCAGGACAGGCCAGTGGCCCTTTCTTCCTGCCTGGGCACAGCCAGGTGGTTACCAGCCTCCAGGCTGTGGCTAGTAGTGGCAGAATGCCCAGCCCACACTGGTTTTAATGGTGCACTCTGTACTCAGCCCTTGAAGAAGGAGGCAGCTACCACGGTTTCTGTGTGGGTCTGATCTGGGAGGAGATGAGGAGTACGACGCTGGCACGCTGTTACTGCAGGGCTCACTGCAGGGAGATGATCTCAACAAGCTCCTCACCTGCTTCACGGTCTCTCCAACAGTTTGCTGTCCTGCAGAGCTGCTCCCGGGCAGCGCAATGCTCCCTGCAAGGAGCCGTCCTGCAGGAACGAGGCAGGCTCAAACACAAGCACCATGCATGTGCGGCTGTCCCCAGGGCAGCTGGTGAGGCTTGAGAGCCAGCATGTAGCAGTAAATTGGGGTGGGCAGGGGTGCTGGCTGGTGGATCTTCAGCTCTGGCTGAAGCAGCATCAGCCTGTGGATGCCAGCAGTCCCGGATCCCTACCTTTCTCTCTCAGCACAGTCCCTAACAGGCTGGAGAAGATACCACCAGAGCAGGGTGTATGGCTGGGACCCCGCAGCAGGTAGGGGCTGATGGCACCGGGGTACGGCAGTGGGTGCACACCAGCTGACCCCACGCAGCGTCCCTCAGCGCCAGTCTGTCCACTGGGGCAGAGTCAGCCGGCACTGGCCTGTGCCCCCGTGTACCTGCCCGGCAGCTCCGCTGTTAGGAGATGGGAACTGAATCCCTTTAAGACTCTCTCCTTTAGGTAAAAGAGATCAGTAAGAGAGAAGGGGTAAGGGCACAAAAGCAAGAGCTCAGAAAGGAAGGCTGTAACCGCTTTAAGAGATGCGAAGGAGAAAGGCACAGATAGTGCATAAAATGAGCGCTGCTCATGTTCTCCCATAATATCACATAACTGCCTCCAGAATGATAAACGGCTTTTATCTATCCTGTATCTGAGATAACATTTCCTTAAAAATTACCATAGTTATTGGAATCTTTTCTTGCAGATGTATTTGCTACAGCCCGAATTGTTCCTGACAATACCTGGCAATCCTGAGCAAGAGATTATCTGAGGGTTTACTAAGCTCTTAACCAAAGAACCGGGATGGTCCACTACTCTATTTCTGTAATTTGCATACACATCACGATTTTTTCCTCAGGGCAACAGATGATGGAAAATGTGCATCCCTTTGGAATTTTAACATCTGAGAGAGATCATGTGATTCGTTTTTTAACCTGTATTGGTTTCTAAACAAATGACAATAAGCTACAAAGCTAGTTACCCTAAGACTAATCAGGAGGAAAAACCTGTGCAATGCTAGGGCCCCTATTTTTATGCTTTATTAATAAATCAGGACTTGCAGCTGGGCTTTTGCCACACCATTATTTGAAAAATAGGAGTTGAGCCATTCTGCGGTGCAGCAAGCGTAATTGTTCCAACGGGCTTGATACTGGTTTAGGAAATCCTGGCACCTGCTCAGATTTTAATGAATCTCCTCATGGCCCTGCATCGTTAAACAACTTCAGTACTTAATGTAAAAGGGTTGCAGCGAGCATGGCTGTCACAGAGAAGGCATTTCCTACTCATTTTTAGAGCTTGTGGATCTCTTGGGTTATGTATTACGTGGCTCAGTGACGGCAGTATGTAGCTTGGAACCAAGAAAAAGTGCTTTGCTCAATGTCTTGGACACAGGGAATCCAACACATCTGCAACAGGTCATCTTGATCTTGAGCACTGCAGAGCTGAACCTCTTGCTCCCTAGCCCAGGCGGTATGTGCAGAAGCAGAAACAGAAGCTACGTTTACAGAATATCTGAAGTTGGAAGGGACCCAATAAGGACGGTGTCCAGCTCCCTGCTCCTCACAGGACCACCTAAAACCAAACCATATGACTAAGAGTCATCCAGATGCTCCGTGAACCCTGACAGGCTTGGTGCCACGACCACTTCCCTGCGGACCCTGTTCCAGTGACTGACTGCTCACAGTGAAGAACCTTTTCCTAATGTCCAGTCTGAACTTCCCCTGACGCAGCTTCATTCCGTTTCTTTGCGTCCTGATGCTGGTCACCGGAGACAGAAGACCAGTGCCTCCCCCTCTGCCCCCCCCGGAGGAAGCTGCAGACTGTGATGAGGTCACCCCTCAGCCTTCTCCAAGCTGCACGAACCAAGTGATCTCAGCCGCTCCTCGTAAGCCATGCCCTCGAGACCTTGCACCATCTTGGTCACCCTCCTCAGGATGTCCTGCTTACACTGAGGCGCCCCAAACTGCACAGTACTGGAGGTGAGGCCGTGCCAGTGCAGGGTGCAGTGGGACAGCCAGCTCCCTTGACCGGGTAGCTGCACTGTGCTTGATGCACTGTAGGACACGGTTGGCCCTTCTGGCTGCCAGGGCACATGGCTGACTCGTATTCAACTTGCCATCAACTCAAACCCCCAGATCTCCTTCTGCAGGGCTGCTTGCCAGCCTCCCATCCCACAATTTGTATGTATAGCCAGGATTACCCAGTCCCAGGTACAGAATCCAGCACTTGCTCTTGATAAATTACACCAGAAAACAAAACAGTACCAGGAGGTATTCCCCAGCCTTGAGGCAAGCTGGCAAAGATGGCCTGGCCATGTCCATTTACTAAACTCTTTCAGCTTCCCAAGCAAGGTGCCTGCATCCAAGCTGTCTTTGGCTTGGGCTAAATCCATGGCTGTGCCTTGGTGTCATCTGGCAGAATCCTAGATGGCCTCAGCCAAAGTTTGCCAGGGATCTCCTTAATTAACCGTAGCCATTCCTGTGCATGCTGCCTGCCCTGCTTAATCTACTAGCACAGGCACAGCCGGGATCATCACCTGGTCAGTAGTCCCGGTCCAGCTGTCTCCTTCTTCCCTAAACGAGGCATTTGATGTGCAGAAGCCCATGTTAAGTCCCCTTAGAATTAAACTCCACTTGAGCAAATGCTAGTGTAACTAAAGAAGTAGATGGATTTCTTTTTAAAAGGAAAATAAAAACAGTGAGGTGGTAGATCAGGAACTCCATACAGCACAAGGCACCGTCAGCGTGACTGAAAGGCAGCAGATTGAAAACCAGCATGCATTTGTTAAAGAATAAAGGGTTTGACATTTAGCCACACGTCAAAATTTCAAATGTGATTAGGAAGAGCGATACAAACCCAAACGCATGAGGGCACAGAGCTGGCTTTCAACTGAAGAGACTGAAATCCCCTCCATTTCCACTAGCCCTTCACCCCCCTAATCCTTCATCATGGGAGGGGGTTTTCTGCATCTTCCAAAGCAGCCCGAGGCCTGTAGCCTCTGTAGCCAACATGGATGCTCAAAGTCTGATCCACTGCAGCAGTTCCGAGCCCCACGACAGGCTCTGCAGGTCCAGGTGGGGGGCAGGCGCTGGGGCCAGGGCAGGCTCCTCTCCACGGCCCCAGAGCGAGTGTGGTGGGAGGACGGCTGTCACCCTAGCAGTGTCACCCACCTGCTGGCCTGTTCTGGGAGAAGGGGAGCTGAGCTGAAGGGCCGAAGCAGCTTCTGCTGGGGACAGCGGTCCCCGCTCACCTGGGGCAGCAGGAGCCCTCAGAGCGGCGGGAGAGCAGGGAAGCAGATGCTTGGCTTGGGGCAAAGCCTGGCAAAGGTGAGGGGAACGGCTTGATCCACTGGTGAGGCAAAGCAGTGGCTCTGGGAGAACGCTGACTCGCCTGCCTGGAAGGAAGAGCTCCTACACTTATTTTCCCCACTCTGGCTGCTTGCTGAGATCCTGGGGGCATGTCAGGTCCAGCACAGGGCCCTGCTCTGGGAAGGAGGGGATAAGGGAACTGAGGCAGCAGAGCGGGTGAAAAAGGAAAGGAGGGTATGGAAGGAAAGAAAGAAATGCCAGGATTACAAGAGAAGGAACAACATGAGGACAGAGAAAGAGCAGAGACTTGTTAAAAACACAACTCTGGGCTGAGGCACACCAAGGGGAGGAACACTGAACCCTGTGGAAGCCAGAAACTAAAGGCAGTTACAAAGGCCATATATGAAAGACATGGACGTGGTGTCATCTTGTATTTTAATGCAAAGTTTAATGTCAAAATTCTTTTAAAGAGAAGAAAAAGCCCAACCTGCTACGTATTTTTTTGCTGCCCCTATTCCTTAGCTCCTCAGGGAACAGCCAAGGCTACTGCAGACAACCCACACGCCATCCTGCAGAGCACCAGCATGGCCACAGATCAGGGCAGCTGCCTGCGCCAGCCGCCTCTGCCAGCATCGGTGCAGACCCAAGGTCTGGCCTCCTTGTGTCAGGAAGGTAGTCAGGAGATAGCAGGTGTCCAGGAGCAGTGCTGGAGCTGCAAAATGTTCAACTAAACCCCAAAACAAGCAAATGAAAAAGACCAGGCTTCACTTTCAGCTCTTTTAGATAAGTATTTCACTAGATGAAAAACCATTTGCTACAGCCATTGCAAGAGCGACCTAAACCAAGCCATTCTTTGAGCAGAGGAACTAGGGAAGCCCTGACTTCTGTAGCTGAAGCCTCCAGAGGGTGAGGAGGGCGAGTGCTGACAGCAGCTTTTCCAGCAGCTGAGTCCCTCTGTTGCACCATCTCCTGTGTCAGAAGTGCTGAACTCGCTTTCCCCGCAGCCAGACTGCCTTAAAGAGCACTCAGAAGCTGCTCAGCAAAACAGGTTTGAATTTAGTTTGGTGGCCGTTTCTGCCTCTGCCAAATTCAGCTGAAATTTCCCAGTGGGTTCAAGAACGTACTGTTCTTGCCTAAAATTTGTTCCACAGGAAACAAGGCCAAGGTAAAGAAGGTGCAAATCAAAGATGATTGCCTCACAGAGAAGTAACACCTGACCCTTCCTGAGAAAGGCGCTTCCTCATGAGCAGCCTCCTGCCCGAGGGCCAGCGCAGGTCAGTGAGCAGAGCTTCCTGCCGCAGCCCCAGAGGGATGCTCGGGCACGGGGCAGCCCGGGATAGCCATGCCGTTAGCCTCCGAGACAAACCTTTACAGAAACCTCTGTCCTCTGAGACAGGGTACCCACCGGCAAATATACCGCTAGACAAATTTGCACCACATACCTTCTCCCAGTGCCCGTTCTTTTGACAACGTATAAAAATAAAAGCCAGTCCATTTTTTAAGCAGTCAATGTGTGCATATTTAGCAACTTTAGCCAGCGATGCCCAAGTCCTCTTCAATAACGCTACGGGGCCAGATGGCTCCCAGTCACACATCATAAATTCCTTTCTGCTATGTCCATCTTGTATTTACCCAGCTCAGTGTGTAACAGCTACTGGCGTTGAAGGCTTCCTTTTTCAGAAACATCTGTGGTTTTGATAAGTCTTTGTAGGTATGGAAAAGCTTAAAGTCCTTCAGCTCCAGTTCTCGGAGCAGACTGTACCAGTACCGCACCACGGTGCTGTCATTGCCGCTGACCTCAAACCCAGGCCAGTGGATGTGCACCTCAAAGACCAGCTGTCCTATCTGCTCAACGACATCTTCCAGGATCAGGTTTTCCAAAATTTTCCACTCAGCACTTTCCACATCTGCCTTGAGGACATCAATCTGCAACAAAAACACCATCACTATGTGAAAATGAGAGGCTCGCAATCATTGTCAGTAACGTTTGACATCACAAAATCCTGCAACGGAACAAAACACACTAACAGTGATTACTTGCATCACAGTAGAGTGGGGTCCTTGTGTGCCAGATGCTACATGAACCACACAAGCACAGGAGAAGGCCAAAGTGAAATGAATACTATGGGCAGCTCAGGTCACCAGCTACCCACGGCCCTGCTGCTGCCTGAAGCTTTTGCAGGCACCCCTACGGATGCTAGGTGAGGAGGAGCAAAGCAAAACAGACTTGTGCAAAGAGTCTGCCGGGTTTTAAGGGCAGCTCCTCCAAAGAAAGGGATAGCAGGAAAGCTGTTTGAAGGGAAAAATACACCTAATAGAAAAGCGCTCAGTTTTAGACTGTTATTTGATTTTGTAGTGAGATATTCAGCAATCCAACCCCTCACAGCCCAACACAACGGCTGGTTGACTTTGCTTGGAGGTTAGCTGGGGGAAGGGAGCTGTATGCTTTAATAAAGAAAGAGCACTTCATCACCATTTCGCACCTGGTACCAAACGATGACTGCAGGAGTGGTCACCAGCTGCAGAGCTCAAGGGCCTGTGTTTGCCAGAGCTGAACAGGGGAAGGTCCCCCACCCTGAGAGCAGGGTTTGCCTCTGCCAGTTCCCCCTGAGCTGCTGCTTCTGCCCATCTGCTCACGCTCAGGATGAATTTGAAGTGAAAAATGAAGACTTTATTTAGAGTCAAGAATAGTTAAAAAAAAAACAAACCAACCAACAACACCTAAAACCCAAAAAACCCAGATCCTCTCCGGCAGCCTACCCTAACTGTTGCAGCCGTGTCAGAAAAGTCACCTGTACAGGACAGGTACAGGAGAGAAATTTGGGCGGGTGACGTAAAAGCATTGCCCAGGCAACTGTTTTACTAAGCCACAGCGTGCCAGGCTGCCTTGCTGGTGCCAGACCATGCCAAGTCCATGCGGGCTGGGCCCTGGCTTGCAAACCCCTCTGCCCAGGGTGCAGGGCAGGGCTTGCGCTGTGAGCACCTCTCCCATACAGCCAGAGCTCTGCTTCATACGGGCCACAGCCAAAAACCACTGGGCCATGGGAAGGGGTGGCCATATCTACCTTCCCTCCTTCTCTGGACGGCTGACTGAAGGCACCCGGGGCTGAGCGGCTGAGGGGCTGTGCTCCGGACCTATGGGCAGGCACGGGATGGCAACAATCAGAAGGTGTTTAATGCTTGCCGTTTCTGGTCTCCATCTGTAAAATGAGGGTATTAACCACTGTACACCCTCGGCAGGGTGCAAGGGTTGTGCTTGTGAAGGGCTGTGAGACTTCTGTGACCAAGCTGTAGAAAAGCTGAAAACAAAACACTGCATTTTCAGAGCGGACTTGGAGACTGGGACTTGAACGAGGTCCATGGTCACAGACTGAATAATGACAAACCAAGCCACTGCTCGTCTGCTCATTAAGGCAGCACTGTGCCTCCTCCACACTGAAGGAGGCAGGGGGGCAGTGGAAAATGGCCGAGGGATTATGGAATCAAAGCCCGTATTGTAGCACATCCGCATGGGGAGCAGAGAGGAAGGCTGCACAGACAGCCTTAGCTCTGGCATTTCCTAACTTGACTCTGCAACAAAGAGCCTGCCAGTCTGTCCATCCCTGGGTCAGTGAAACAACTTAACATAGCGCTCCTCTGGGTTCAAGGGTAGGCTGAATGTAAATGATGCTGCTCGCGACATTTCAGTGGAGAAGTAATTCGCGGTGAAGCTCACTTGTTTTCCTTTATACCTTTAAATAGGTTACTTATTTTTCAGATACCAGCTTGCAGCTCTACCTGTAATGTGATTTTGTAGGTAGTTGATTCCGCATGGGTGCAATTGCCATAGGACTGTGGTGCCACACTTCAGAAACCACAGATTTTTTTCTTTGGGAGACTTCCGTAACTTTGAAAGGAGACAAATTATTCAAAAACTTCTTTTCTTTTTTTTTGGCAGGGGTAGGGAGGAGAAATGTTTCTACATGTTTGCTTTTGTTTTCCCATGATCTTGCTTTACGATAACAGTAGGACATCTTTTTCCCATGGTAATGTTCCAGTCATCATCCAGGTTGGTTTGTTTTTCTCTTGTGACATTAACTGCTGCTCTGGCGGCTCAGCAGGCTCTCTGCATGCTCTGCACTGTATTTGCAAAACTGACCCAAAGAGTGGCTGCTAACCAATGTTTCAGTAGGATAAAAACGAGTTACCACAATAACTGCTTAAATACGTACTGAAATGACCACGAAAGAAACACAAGGCTAGTGGGGATGTGCTGTATACACAAACCAGAGGCTCTTTGTTGCCTTTAGTATCCCGCACTGCTGAGAGACCTGGAGGCAGGAAGGCACCTGTCTCTGCCCACCAACTTCTACGACTGCCTTCCAGGCAAGGTGTCCATCTCACCCCAGAATCTTCATTTTATGCCACGGATAGGGTAAAATAAATGGCAGAACAGCTTTGTGTCGCTATATCTGAGTGAGTAACAAGCATCCTGCTAACACCGAATGCATACTTTGTGATGATCAGACTGTGCAGGAAATATTTGCCATCAATATAAGCAGCACACTACTGGTAAGAAATGCACTAGTACCCTCTAAGCGCCTTGATTCAAAGTGCCAGTGAAAGGCTTGGTGGACAAAGCTATACATTCAGAGCTCTAATTCACCTGGGAGCACAGCTGGAGTCTGCTGCTGGGAGTAAATCCTGGAGGGCAAAGATCTACAGTGCCTGAAGGTAAAGGATGGCAGATGACTGGCCACCAGTTTCATGCATTTACAGACGAAGGCTAGTTCCTCTTATCTTCCACAAACTAACCAGGTTAGCACAGAAAAGTAAAAAATGTGATTTTTAAAATGTTTTCTTAGTTTAGATACCTTGAAAAAGTGCTACAGCATTGTACCAGTTACACTCAAAGAAAAAAAAAATGCTTTTTCTCATGCACAACCAAGCACATCAAACAGCTGAAAAAGAATCTGGTTTAGTTAGTGAAGGTTAACACATGCTGCATGAAGGCTCATTTCTTCTTCTTAGGGTAATGACTTGTTACAACTGTGCATCATTTCCTAAAGCAGAGATCAGAGCTTTGTTTGCCTTGATCGTTTTTGAAATACCAGGGTTAACAGGGATTTCAGGCTCTGCGCTGCCCCGTGGGCACCATTTAAAGCTCCCGGTGGAGAAGAGTCAATTGAGAGTGAGTAGCTGGAGGAAGCAATTTAGCTGTATTACTTCCAGCACGAACTCAGCATGTGGAAGCAGCAGCCAGGAAAGGCAAAACCAGCAAATGCAGTACAGGTCAGGTAAGGAGGATCCCTCCCTTTCTGTGGGAGCAGCCCTGCGGCATAAGCTGGGAGCAGGGAAAGGAGAGCTGGTTACAGCTTTCAAAAGCAGAGGAGCATTGCACAGAACTACCCCATCCTCCTGAACCACACGGCTGCACTCAGGATTTCAGGCTGTGAGAAATAACCCTCTGCTCCAGCTCCCTGGTACTGGGGTTTTTTTGACATCAGCTGTACAGTAAGACAAACTCTGCTTGTTTACGCATCAATTTTTCCCCTCTTCACCTAAGTACAATTCCCTATTTTCAGCAAACAAAACTCTACAAAAAGCTGTTTAATTCATATTTTGATAGCACACAACTTTGCAGGTAACAAACAAGGTTAAGTGTGGTTTTTTGCAATGTAGCTTTCCTCTTTTCCCACCTGTGACCTTCCAGCGTGATACTTCCCTTTCTTTCCCTTCAAAATGCACCCACAGCCTCTCCTCACCAGCAGGCTACCATTCGGATGTTACGTCCCTTTCATTCCCTTTTATTCCAAGCCGAGGCTGTAATTGATGGCAGACAGGATGCCACGTAGCCTAATAGCAAGTCACGCTCCCAGCAGCTTGTGACCGCCTGTCCCCACGCTCCCTGCAATCAGCGGGAGGGGGAACCATCCTAGCTCGCTCTGAGCCACCCAGCAGGAAGACCAGGACTGCTGTAGGCACCGTCTGAGATACACAGATACTAAAATCAGGAGGCAAGTCCATCACTGCTGGCCAGTGATGCACAGCTCCAAACAGCAGCAATTCTTCAAATTACTTCCCTTCCTTACTACTCACATTTACACCTCCCTCTGTGACAGTCCATATGGCCAACTTCAAAACAACTCGGGACAAATGTGTCATTTGAGAGTATTCACTCCCAACCTGACAGATCGGGCACATCTTCAAGTATCTGCTTAAGGCAACAAAGCCACAAAGCTGGTTTGTGCAGTTGGGTGCTTACACAGTCTTCGGTCTTTTTTCACAGTAAAGGGCAACTGTCCAGCTGAAATCACTCATACAATACAGACATCACCAAAACAAAACCGTCAGCGAGTGCAGATGAGCTTTGTTCCTCTACAGGCTTACTGCTGATCCTTGCTCGTACTTGCGAGTGACAGAGAAGTCTTTTTTTCTCCCAGTTTCAGTGATGCGCTTCCACAAAAATGTTACACAGCAGGGGCAGGATATCAAGTCATTTTATGCTTACCACTTCAGGTGGAGAAAATGTTTCAAAGTCATATTAAGAAAATCTATTTAACTTTCTCTGATGGCCAACTGTCAGTATAGTAACAGCTTTCCAGAAGCGGTAGTGGCCCCAGACAGACAAACATACCCATTCAGAAAGCCCACCCTGTGCAGGCAGGAGGCACCAATCTCAGCTGAGTGCTCAGGAACACTACACGCACTTTACTCATGCTGTCCCATGGGGAACTGGTCCCAACAAGGACCCACGCGGGCACCCTAAGTGACTACCTCCAACAGCCACAGCGCCCAGGCGTGGGGGTGACCTAGCACTTTTATTCTGCACTTCTTTCCTTGGTTGTTGATGCCAAGACATTTCCCACATATTCTCTCCGTCTGGAAGCAATTTCTGTCTGAAGACTCATTACAGAAAGAGACAGACACATACCACTCTCCAGTCCAGCCCAGTTAAATGATGCCACTTACTCTAGTGGATAGGCAGAGAAGAACAGACCTTTGAGCTGGCAGGAGGTTTTTTCCAATGCCACTTTACCAGAGGACCAAAGTATCTCTGGACAAACAACCGTCACCTGCCTAAGGTGGTCAGCACGACCTGAAACCCTTTTTCCCTGGCTGCATTGGTTAGGAGGCTGCAGGGTTTCACCTGTGGCCCTCCTGTCATCACAAACATCTTTCTTCACCATAGGATTAGTTCTTGGCATCTTCCCATCTTAAGTCACACTTGGGCACTGGACCAGCCAGAGATGGCAGCTCACTTGTTAATCATCTTCTGGTCATAAAATAATACATGTCCCCAAGCCTGAATTGATTTTCAAACAGGTTTGATGGGTTTAGCTACCACTATGCTATAATGACCTTAAAGCTACAGGTATTGTGCTTAACATCTTGTCTAGCTTGCCATCCAGCAAGACCAAGGTTCCTGTACAGTGAGCCAGAGAACACAGTCTACAAGCCCTCAGCATGGGGCAGGCCAGCACTACACACAGACAATGCTGAGGGAGAGGGCCTTCCCCTCACAAAATTCCTGAGCATCAAAGATCTTGGTTCCCCGTCTCTAAACCAAGACCAGTCTCTAGAGCAGGCAATGGGAACCTTACCACTAGCTAAGGACTCAACATGATGCCTTCTCAGAGGAAACAGGATGAAGAGCCAGCATGAGGACATGAGCCCCCAAACAGTGACCTTCTTGCCTGCTCAGGGTGGCAGCAGCTCACAAGTGTGCATCCCTGCTCAGAAACACTGTGCCCCAGCTCCCATTTGCACTGTGTTATCTTTCTCAGTTTGCATGGCTCTTCTGTCGTACAGAAGAAGATGAAAACGACATCCCCTCACCGGGTCCCTCAATCCAATGGCCAGATTGCCCAAGTGGGAAAAAACCCCACAAGGGAGCTGCAGAAACCCTGATCTTAAATTATTTATCAGCCTGATCATCAGCAAGAGCTCTGCTCGCCAAAGCCCGTGCTATAAACAGACACTTTAAACAGCGCATTTATTCCACCAGCAGCCAACAGCCCAGGGCTGGAAGTAGAGCTGCTCCGCACACAGCCCTGGCCGAGCGCATGAGTTGCTTTGCAAAGGACGCATTCACCCATCTAATCTCACAGGAGATGTCCCGCTGCCCACTCCCCTCACAAAGGGAGGAAAATCCTTTCATTTCTGATCTTTTGATCTTCTCTGCCAGACGCTGCTGGATGCCTGTGGGAACGGATGTTTACTCAAAAGAATAAATGTTGTACGCTGGACCCTCAAGTCTCTTCATTAAAGGGGAACAAACATTTGCAGTCTGTTTGTGTTGCCCCAGCACCACGCAAGGACAGTGGGACCTAGCTCTGTGCTTACATAAAAGCCACGTTATCCCGGTCTTGCTAAAGGTGAAAGCCAGCAGCAATATAACAAACGCATTATGACAGGATGAGAGGGCAGCTGGGGCAGGACGTTTGCGTTAGAAGGCAAATAACCAGCAACTGATCCCGAAGCCTGAGGAGGAAGACCTGTGGGTGTGTGCACCCATGCAAGGGACAGAGGGTTCAGGCTACTGTAAAATGGCTTACACAGTAAACAGCATTTTGGCTACAAGACCTGCTGTTGTTTATTAATAAAGTGCCCATGGGGGCCTTTAAAATGCAAGGAATTGAAGAAAGGGCTCAGAGTCCCATCTTAATGTTCACCACACCTTAAAGAACATCTCTTGCAGGATGAGAACATGCAGGCCCACTCTTAACTGCACAGTTAAATCTGGTGGAGGACCTGGATTACATCTGCACTAACCACTGCAATAAACTCCTTCAAAAGCACACCCCTTCACGGGGATCTACCTGTTTTACTTCATTTCTGGTCCAGGGTGCCAACCTGCCAGACCAGATCTGCTTCACTGTTTGCCCACCCTGCTGTTTGCCTGCAACCATGGCAGGAGGAAAGCCGTGTGTTCCTGAAAATGTGAATAAGGAACACCCTGAACTGGTGGCATGACTATCAGATTTCACCTTGGGACAGGCAGTGAGGAGGGGAAAGGTGAGCTGCTATGGCTTTCACCTCCAGATCTCAAATTTTTGAGAATGGAGGGATACCTTAAACTGCTGTCAGGTCAAAAATGAGACCAGAAAGGATTCAGACACCAAGATGAAAGTATTCAAACAAGAGATGGCCAATTCCAATGACAAGAATTTGTAAACAGGGACAGGAAGAGGGATAAGCTACAAATGACATTTTTTTAGAGAGTTCTTAAGTGCTCTGGATAAGGCACTTTTCTGAAGGACTTTTTAATGTCTGAATTCTGAAAAATCTGAAGGACTTTTTAATGTCAATTACTCCCTGGAAATTGTGAGAAAGATGGGTAGCGGCAAAAGCCCAGGATGCTTATGGAAAAGGGTTGCTCTCAATTCTCATAAAACCAGTGTCACGTCCTGGACCAGCACCCTGAGCAGACAGCACCTTAGCTGAATCAAAACCAGACGGATTCACATTCCATTCCTGTGCTGAAGCTGGTGTTAATAGCTTAAGCAGGACCTGGGGAGCATGAACACAGGTCTGAGCTTGGCAGGTGCCATGCACCTGGTACCACCTTGTGAAGCAGGGGAGGTTCCCCAGGCTCCTGCCGAACTCCGGTTTCAGCAGGAGGAGGGAACCAGGAGTGACTGGCTTCTTACAGCAGCAGCATACCAATGATGGCTCCGTGGTGCCTGCGGCAAGTGCCATGCTCTTCTGAACGCAACTGTTTGACACTGAAATAGCGGTACACTGCTGCTGCTGTCGAAGAGAAGGTGGAACAGCATATTAGTGCACCAAACTGTGCTGGGAATTGAACACAGCTTGTGCAGCCCTCTTGTAAAGCTGAGGGAAAGCAGATTTTTAATACCTGATTTTTTCTAAGTGTCTTAACAACCACAACAAAGGCAACAAAAAAAGAAAATAAAAGCCTAAAAAAAAAATCCTCCTTCCTTTCTAATTTTTAGCAGACGATAATATGCTTTGAAAGTGCCTTTTTTTTTTTTTATAAGATGACCTGCATAAACTCTGTTTCGACAGCAAAATACTTTCATTACAATTCAGACATTGCACTAGCCATTTTCCTAGAAGAAAAGGTTATGGATCGCACCACATTCAGCCAATGGTATAATTAAAAAGATCTTTGCTACATGCCTGAAAATTGCATACTAAACAGCACCTCCAGGTCACTCCCTAGAAACACCACTATTCTTAACAGTATCTTGAGAACTGCTCCTGGTGGACAGAATTTAAATGAGGCAAAAGGAGATGCAAGGGACCAAGAGAAAAGCTTGTAAGGGAATGTGTATGAGGCATTCCTTGCATACGACACAGACAGCGAGAGAGGTGGTGAGCAGTAAATCACTGTCCAAAGATCTTTGCTTCCAGAAACATGAGGATGTCAAGCCTGTTTCTCCTTGCAGCCAAATTCTTCAATCCAATTACAGTTAAAATACTTCATGCAACAGCAGCCTCAGCTGACTAAGCAAATACAAGGCAATTACCACCTTGATTTCATTATCGCTAAAATTAAAAATATATACATCCAGGAAAGAAGCACTGTGTGTCAGGAGCTTGTAAATCACTTAGGGGCAACCATTACGAGATTGCAGAAGGCAGCTTTGGAAACATCTGCACCAGTTTGATTGCCCCTTTTCAGCAAATGGAGTAAAATTCATCAGCTCATTGATGCACTCCCAAACAAAAGGTTCATACACAGCAACAGCTAGTGCTCAGACTGCAGCTCTGTGTAACTCCAAGGAAATTGGTCACATTACACAGAGAATGCATCTGGCCCACCATGTACAAACACAACCTCGAAAGGACTGAATGCCTGTGTTACGGGCAGTAAGTCTCACAAGAACTCATAAATCAAATTACAGAGCTAGAGGCAGATGCTCATTGCAGAATAACATGCTCTCCAGCACTCTGAGCTTTTGCTCTAATGGAATGACTTTAAAAAAACAACAACCAACAACACTATACATTTTTTGGCTAGCTTGCCCAATGTTATCATCTCCGGCATTCTCCCTTTCAGCACAACCAGCACAGAAATCAGCATGTGAGACCTTTTTGCAGAACTTTGAAGTCCTGATCTTAGGATTCGTCAGACAGATGCTGAGCACAGACAGCATCTTGGACAGAAAGATGCTGAGCATCGAGCTGAGTTTGTGGGCAAGTCACTCAAGATAGGATGCACCTCACCCAGCCTTAGACATCTAAACCCAAACCAGTTGTCCAAACTCCCTTTATAGACCACAGAGAACAGGAACTTCTGAAGGGCTATTTCAGATATGCAGGTCACATCATCCAGGCTGTTTTAAACATCTGCCCTTGAACGAGATAAACTCAAGAGAAACCATTAAGATGCAGTTCATGAGGACCTCAACAGCTATCTCAAATTTAGAAATTTAAATTAATGGAGGTGAGTTCCATGCTCCTCCATCCACTGGCAGGTCATTTATTTATATCAGAAGCTCTTACAGCTATGGCATTACATCTGCCTGGTGCAAAAGAGTCCCATACTAATGTGGGACTTTACTGTGCAGAGTTACTCCTACTACAAAGAGGCCAGGGTCAGCCGTTAACACTTTAAAAAAATCAGTAGTCTGGGACAAAACTCCCTCTTCTGTGCCATGCAGAATCTGATACAACAAAGAGCCAGTCTGATGCATCCACGTAAAAGCCAATGAGATGACAAGTGGTAGCAGTGCAGACGTTTCAGGGGAAGAAAGGGAATAAGGCGGTCGCAGCCTGAGCCTTAGCAAGAAAACCCATTGGGAATTCTGAATAGTACTGATTGCTGATGCCCCAGCTGCAGGAGGGGCAGCAAAACACTAGTAAGATGTTATGGGAAATACAGGAAACTTAAAGAGGCCGGTATGATAGCCCTACCAAAGCAAAGGCTGTTCTTCACAACTATATCTGTATGGTACACATGTATCTGGACGGTAAATAACAGCTGCAGAAAAAGGGCCACTTAAGCCTAAAGACCACTGATTGCACAAGAAAACTTGGACACGAAAATAATGAGGCTAAAAATCAGATGAAGGTTGGGCTTTTTCCTGCTAGAATTGAAATTCTGGAAAAGCCCCAAATAAGCATAATAAAGCAAAGAAAAAAATTAAGCCCTTTCAAGACATAATCCCAAACATTTACTTAAGGATTTGTATGATGTGGCAATTCAAGAGTTGGTCTCGTTTGGTCTTTCTGACGCTAAGCCAGACTCAGCAAAGCACAGATCTGAACTTGTGCCTCTCACTCCAGCAAGGTGAAGGGGCTGTTCCCCAGGTGCAGCAGCAACAGTGACAAGGACTCACCTCCTCTGAAGCAGTTCCCAGGTTCCTGAGCCCCTGGCTTCTCATCCCAAGCTCAGGCTTCCACATCAGCACATAAAGCAGTCTGCAGGCACTTACGAGTTGGTACCGAGGACCTTCTGTGAGTTAAGACGGCAGCTGAGCTGAGTTTATAAAACACTGGTGGCATCCCCACATTGAACTTGGGCATGGCAGCCCCCTAGGGAAGTTATCACACCAACTAACTCCTAGGCTCCCCGTGCAATACCTAAGCCTACCCTTGGTAAGGGATAATCAAGGCTACATGATTTTGTTTAGGCAGGGTCAAGAATTCAAAAGACTATTCCGGCCCCTGCAGTCCTGAGGTGTGCATAGTAAAGAGTAACTGCATGGATTTGGTTGCTCCAAAATTTGAACAAGGACTCTTCCCAATCTGGAGAGTTATATTTTTTGTTTTGTTAATCAAATCTCCATGCACAACTGTTGTTATACAGTTTTCCCAGGGCTTTTATTTTACATTTATTTGTGTATTGCCAACAGAGCCAATTTTAAACCAAAATGGTAAATTGATTTTCTTTAATCTTTGCCCTTTCACACCAGTCTTCACAAAACTGAAAGTGCAGCATGAAACAGAACCTACGTCATCCGCTTTAGGAGGGCAGCAAGTGATAAATTACTTGGCTAGGAGAAGACGAGGTTATTATCAAAATGGCTTCAGGGTGTAGTGTTTTGAAGTTGTGTCAAGTATTAAATAACAGGTGAAAGGGAGGAGGTTTCTCCTTTTGAAACCCTAAATCTCGGCCTGTTCAATAAAATGAAGCAGACACCTGTTAGCCAGGTTGTCACAGGAAAGAATCTTCATGAAGGGCTGGTGTAAATTAAAACCTTCAAATCAAAATCAGGACTCAAAGACTGCTTTGCATTTCTTTTCATAATAAACAATGACACAGTTTGGTCTCTTACACAATTTGTTCAAGATTACTTGAATGGCAGAAGCTGAACACAACTCCGCTGTCCCCTGAAAATTACACCTATGAGCACTTCCTGATTAATGAAGGTTTTACTTTGTGTTCTCAAATTCTCCTTTCCACCTTAGTTTGTTTTCCAAGAAACCATCTCATCCCCTGCTGAGCTACACTGCTAAGGAATGCATAGTCACCCCACTCACTGATGGCACCGCATGAGATTTGTCCTACAGAGCTTCAGAAAGAAGAAAACTACTACTGAAGTAAGAGTTTGCATGTGTGAACACGCATGACTTACTCATGCATGCCCACTGAGGACAGAATGAACTCTTGCTTCTGCTGCTCAGAGCCTTTCTGTCAAAGGTTTTTAATTTTGCTTTATAGCGTAACCTTTGGAATACAGAATACACATAGTAGCTTGGTTTGAGTTTCTGGTTAAGGGTTAGGACTTTTTGTAGAAGGGATAATGTTGGAGTGGGAAGAGCTTACTTGCATTTCAACATGGTCTTCCCCCTAAAGTTTTATTGCATACTAAAATATGGGCTACATGGAACATCGCAACCTTCTGAGAAAGACATTGATACCACACACAATGCAAATCTATGCTGGGACTAGGCAAATGATTTACTCAGCTGAATTGGCCTCCTTGTAATTGAAATTCAGACTGATGATCCCCTTGCAAGACTATGGCACTGGCTGTGATTAGTCTAGAAGAGCACTGGGATCTATGTTTGACACCGTCTCCCACAGTAATCCTGTATCCAAGTCAGAATGTTATAGCCTGGATGAACAGACAACTACATAATTAAGAAACTAGTCGGATGGCTGGGCTCAGAGGGCAGTGGTTAATGGGTTGTACTCTACCTGGAGGTCAGTTACAAGTAAAGTGTACAGGGTCATTACTAGGATTCATCCTGTTTAGCATCTTTATCAGTTATCTAGAGGAGGCATTAGATGACACTCTTGCTGTGTTTTGTGGATGACACCAAATTGGTGGGACCAGTCAATACACACAGTCAAGGGCAGAACTGCCATTCCAAAGGGACCCAGACAGGCTGGAGAGATGGGCCAACAGGAACCTGATGAAATTAAACAAGGACAAATGCCAAGTCCTGCACCATGGGAGGAAGGACCCCCTGCAACGATACAAACTGGGGATTGCCTGCCTGGCTGGGGAGCAGCTCTGCAGAAAGATCCTGGGGGTCATAGTGCAAAGAAGGCCAACAGCATTCCAGGACTGCGTTAGCAGGACCACGGCCCATAGACCAAGGGATGTGATTATCTCCCTGCACTTGTGAGACTGCATCTAGATACTACATCCAGTTTTGGTCCCCACAACACAAGACAGGCAATGATAAACTGAGGTGAGTTCAGCTGGGAGCCACCAAGATGGCTGGGGACTTGGCCTCACAAGGAGAGGCTGGGGGAACAGGGCTTGCTCAACCTAGGCAGGAGACAGCTTTGTGGGGGACTAACATCAGCCTGTAGAGTCTACAAAGGGGTCATCAAGTCAGCAGAGAAAAGCTCTTCAACAGTGCTTAGAACAAGAGACAAGAGGCATAAATTGAAACCGGGGGCTTTCAGACTGCATATAAGGAGAAACTTTTTCACGATGAGGACAATCAACCAGGACAACAGCTTGCTCAGTGAAGTTGTGTGGTCTCCATTTTGGACAAAACTCAGTGGTTTTCAAGACCAAAGTGGATCAAGCCTTGAACGACCTGGTTTGACTTCACAGCTGGCCTTGCTTTGTTTGAGCAGGGGATTGAACTACAGGTCTCTCAAGATCCCTTGTGACTTGAACTATCCAGCAACTCTGTACAAAGGAAGTTCCCCACCCTGCTGTCACTAATCCACGGGAAATACCAGCACTGTAGCATCCTCACCCCAGTAGGTAGGTAGAGAATATAAAAGTGAAAGCTTTCATAAAGGTGAACTCCACTACAATAAGAAAGAAAATGTTGTGCATTCAGTGGCTTTCTCCCATTCCCCCCCTGTTCATCAGCAGTCTACTACACAGTGCATATTCAGCAAAAAACTGGGGGCCAGGGGGGGCAGAGATGAGCAAGATCGATTTTTACATCTTTATCTTTTCCTATGGCTGATAAAATACTGCTCTTTTCAGAAGACAGACCAGTAAATTTTCAGTTTAGACTTCTGTACCAGGAAATAGGACTCTCATGACTTCGGGGATTATTCCAGGGCTTAAAAGATTTCACACTCTAACAGTTCCCCAAAACACTCTGACTACATGTTTCCTCTGTCAGTCTCATCCTAATATAGTACTAGATAAATCCTCTACCTCCAGGGTATTTACTCTCCCCAGAAAACTGAGGACTGTTACACCCCATAGCCAATTAGAAAGATAAGTTATTTTAATCTTTCCTCAAATCCACTCTAACACCAAAAACCTGTTTGTATTTCTTGCCATAATATCAGGATAGGTTTCCCCTTCTGTGGATGAGGTCCCAGTACTGACTGCAGAACACTAGGTGTGCTCTCATCTGAGCCAGTGTGTAAATGAGCCTTCGAATCCCTTGCACACAAAATCCCCAAACTGCATGTTTTCTTGTAAAGGCTACAACAGCAAGAACTCCAGGAGGCCCTGTCTGTCCTCTCTTCATCATCCCAATCCAAAGTCTGTGACGTCAGTGGAAATAGTCTCAGTAACTTGGATGGTCTTGGATCAAGTCCCAAATATTAAAGAATAAAAGCAAGGAGAAAATGAGGCACTAACTTCAAATGCAGCTGCCTGAAATTCCTGCCTTGAAGTGGGAATGGAACAACTTTGAGGGTAGGCGGAAGGATTTTTAAAATTAAAAAGAATGGGATGAAGAGTGTGTTTTAACTTTCTAATTTAAAAAAGTGCTTTGGAAAATATTCTGTGAAACTGTTTTGAATTAACTTACTTATTGAGTCAAGGGAACATTCTACTCACATTCACCAGAAGAATGAAAACATGAATGTCACAGCATTTACTTTGATGTGCTCTTCATAAATCGGAGCTTATCAGTGTCTTTACGCAACACACAACTTCTCAGGCTGCCTTCTAAATTAAAGAAAAATTAAACAGAACGATGTGAGGAGAGTCAGCCCATTCAGGTATTTCACAAATAGGAAGTAACAGGAGATCACAGAGTATATAACACCTTTATCTTCACCAGAAGAAAGTCAGCTCCTGACTTCACTAATGCCGTAGTTTTGCACAGGGGAGCTACCTGAATGTGAATAGAGCAAGAGGCTGTATACACTGTTCATAAAGTGCCAACACACCAACTGAACCAAGCCTATGCCATGGGTAGGCAGCTTGGGGAAAGCCTAATTGCATGTATTACATGTGCATTATGTTCCTGGGTAGCCCTCCAGCCGGCTGCTTTCATGTCAGGTAACTTTCACCCAGAAAGTTACACACATACTCAGAATTCATAGCTACACCCTTCTCATTCACAGGTCTTACAATCACTCTGTATAACCATGATAACCTGAGAACTGACTGTTCTCAGCAGGTCTGGTATATCACAAAACTCATACGGTTTTTCTGGATCGGGTCATTAATCATTTGCTCTATGACTAATTCTTCTAAAATCAAAACAATCAATGTAAGGCACACATCAAAGGAAAGCCATCTCTCTCTCTCTCCCCCCAGATGTTTCACTAATGCACAGCCCAATATAGTTACAGTATGACTAAGTAGTAGAAAAAAGCCTTTTTCTGCACTTATCTTCAAAATGGTCCAATCAGTAGAGCTGAACCAGAAGAAAATACTGAAGAAAAGCAAGAAGTGAACTGAAAAGACATCTTGCATTTTATAATATGAAACCAAACAAACACTACACTGCTTGCTTTCTAAATCATACAGAAGAGCTCCTCCTTAACTCACACTGCCTATTTCTTAAAAAACAAATACAAGCACAACTAGCTGCAGGCAATGAAGTATATTCGCATTTGAATTCATGCTTGTATACCCTCTGAAGGAAAAACTCAAAAACAACCTAAGGAACTTCCTCAAATGTATTCTGGCAACAGTTATTTGAGGCTTGAAGATTTCTGATGTCTTTACAGTTTCTTAAAAACAAACTGGGAAATGTTAAAAAACTCCACAGACTGCTGCCAATTTTAAAACAGGATGTTTTTGTTGTGGATGACTGTAATTAGGAGCAGTGACCTTGAAATTGTAAACAACCCGTCCATTAGCTCTTCTCTTCTAATTATTCCTGCAAATATTTTTTTTTTCTCTTTATAAACTTGGCTGTATGAATAGTTCAGCACTCATACTCAGGCAAAGACCAAAACTTCCACAGGACTGAAAATACTAGTACCCAATGTCACCAGCTAGTTGAAGAGAAAAGGAAGGGAGGAGGAGGAAAGTATTTAGTGTATGGCTAGCGACTGAAAATCAAGGTGGCTGTTATCAGCACACAGAAAAAGCACGACAGAAAAGGCATGCCTACAAGAAATGCATTACGACTATTGCTGAAGAAAGATCCATTGTCAGGAGATAGCCTTGGAAAGTGCCCAAACTTCTAAGACAGCAAGGAGAAAGCTCTGCAGCTTTCCCAACACCTAAACCTGCAGTCAGAAACCTGACCCCCCAAGTCCTTACCTTCTGATGCCCAAATTCATTCAGTATTGTGCCCAGCTTCTTCGTGTTGCTGTGAAGTTTATGAGCAGCAATGGCTGGATTGGGATCCCTCCAGTCAATGGACAGGCGATGATACCAGAGGTGCCGACCCTCCTGAATGTGTGCTGACTTGATGCTGGGGTCAAATCGATGAACCTCACATCCACTGTTGGCCATGCTGATCTCAAACTGGTTGTCATCATTGCCTAGCCTACGAAACAGAAAAGATATAACTATTAATGCTGCAAAAAGAACTATTTGTGAGTAGGACATTTTGAGGATTCACAGTAAAAGAAGGTAAAAATCCAACCTATTTGTTTCTGAAGCAAACTGGAGGAGCTGTTGTGCTCCTTCTTGGGATATGTCCACAGCACTGAGCACAATCTAACCCTAATTCTGATGCGATAACCAGAAATAAAGCTAAGGGTCCACAATAGTACCTGCTGAAGACTCAGAATAAGTAGTTAGATAAAGGAAATTTAAAGGAACATTTTCCAATGTCACATTCATAACTGACCTTAAGAAACTTCTGATGAAATTTTTCATTTATTGAATGAAACTACTGGAGTGGATTAGACAAACTAACCTCACCAGAAAATTCAAATTCCATGCAATATACTGCATTAGAATGAAGGGCTCCTTTCAAGGCAAGAACTAAACCACCTTTAGCCAGGGTGATAAACTTTCCAAAGAGCTTTTTCTTAATTCAGAAGCTGACATAATTTATAAAAAGGAAATTAAATGTTTAGAACCTTTGTGCTGACATTATTCCTCCATTTATGTTTTGTATATATACGTATATATTCTCCTATTTTCAACTTGCTTTTTCTTTTAAAGATTACAATACTTTCCTTACTACCCACTGCAAAAAATTCCAATAACCAAGCCATAAGCAGAAAAGCAAACATATTTAAAATTTATACAATACCATTTTGTGAAAATCAGGCGTATTTCCCACGGTGCCTATAATCTACTGTTACCATGATGAGTCACAATGACCACCAACAGGGACAAGACACAAGAATCAAATGCCTCTTTTCCTCTGTGCACAGGAAGACACAGATAAAAAAGCAAATTTAAAAATAAGCTGTTCACAACAGTAGCAGAGCTTTTACACAGACTTAAGAGAAAGACCGCTGGTAATTTGGAAAAGATGCCAAAGAAGGATAAAAATTAATAGCCCCATCATATAGCAGTCTTTTCTCAGTTCCTGTCTTTGCAAGGAGATGATGTACTTTACAAGGCTGTGCCATATTCCCACCTCCTACAGCCCACTGGTTCACACAGAATATACTAAAACTAAAAAATTCTGGTATTGACCATTGCCATCACATGTCTGGACCACAGACCTTCCCTACTGTGTAAAACAGGACATTCATTCCTGCTCCTCTGAGCTTGTTCCAAACGTGGTTCAAATCATGCACTAACCCTTAAAGTTAATCAAAATTATGCTGTTGGATATACACACATGTAGTGCTGGGAAGTCAATCAAGTGTTTAAATCAGCACTTCAACCAGTTTTACTAATTGAGAATATCCACTATGTACTAACAGCATGGCATTTATTTATCACACACAAACCATTATAGGGCAATACTCTTGGATGCACTGTCAGAGCACCTGCTACACTACACCACAATTACAAATTAGAAATGGTGCGAGACTGAAATAATTCTGGCTATTTGCATCAATATGTAAAAGATGGTATGTTTTAAATCATGCTACACTATGCTATGACATTAAGCTAACACTAAATATTTTACATAGATAACATACTGATAAAATAAAATGAATCCAACTCATGAAGCAATGTTTGGAAGAGCATATGTTTTGGAAGTTACCGCTACGATATGATGCTTGCTGTAATATTGGCTAAGCACAGTGTAATGGTAGCCTATTAGAAGGTCTCCTCTCAACCATCCTCCCCTTTAAACATCCTGAGAAAGCAGGAGGAGACAGGGTTTGCAAAATCAGGCCAGTGTGCTTTTAAGAACAGCTCCACTTCACAGGATTCCAGCTCATACAGCTGTGTAGGAGGACAGGAGAGGAGTTTTCTTTTAATACATTCAACACACATTAGGAAAAAAAGTTCAGAAGTTAACAAAATGAATCAATGTGTTTGTCTGCATGTGGCTTTCTGAAGAAGGGACAATGATGGACAAAGACCAGTGTAATCCCTTAGGAATGAGAAACTGGCAAAAAATGACAAAACATGTGAATTGTTGGGGACAGTGGCAGCATTAGAGTGATGAGCCTACCAGTGACCGATGGATACATGTACCCATAACACACTTCTAACAGTACCAGCTGCTACAATCCAGAGGGCCAAACGGTTTTGATGTAGACAAACCTCAGGCTGCCTCCAAACAGACTGCTACTTATGTGGACTGCAAAGGGAGGTTCACAGTGGTGCAAAACAGAAAAAAAAATACAGATGAAGGTGAAGAAGGTGCTGATATATCTTCTGGCACTCTAGCTATCGGCTCAAGTTTATGCCTGAAGAGGGATCTAAGAAAAAAACAATATTTAGGAGAGAGAAAAAAAAACATCTCCAAAAGAACTGGTTTGAAACGTTTCTGGCTTACAGGTGATTGTGCTAAGGGATAACACAGCATGAAAAAGGTAAACAAATTAGGTCTCCTAGGAAAGATTTTGTGGTTTTTTTAAAAGAAAGGTGTGGAGGTCACAGAAGACTAGAGAGGCCCTTCCCCACCATCAGGAGAGAGTAGTTGCTGCCTCCAGCAACAGCAAAATTAAAAGTGCTAAAGACACCGACCTATTTTTACTGTAAAGGAGAAGACAGCTTAGTTACGGAGTTGGCAGTCACACACAGTCCCCTGCACTCTGGGCAGAAGTGGGCTTTCAAAGCAGCAGAAACAGCATCTGCAAGACCAGCTCTCCTAGCCTCCTGCATGTGGGAAGGAAGGGCTCACTGGCACTGCTCCCCACCGGCACTGCTCCCCACCGGCAGCAGGGCAGGGACGCTGACCCAGGACAGAGCACAGCACAGCAGGGAGCAGTGTCCCTTGGCTGTCCCCTGCTCCCAGGGTTTGCAGAGGGTCACGGTACACAGAGCCTTGCACTCAGAAAAACCACTGGGCTGCAGCTTGCACCGAACGGAGCATCACAACATCCCCGTGTCATCCTGGCGTGCAGCCAGCACACAGGCAGTACAAAAGATGCTTTGTCTCCTCCAGCACAGCTCTACTGGACACCTGTAGCTGATCCAGCCTGATAACTGCAGGTACTCCAGCTCCCACAGAGGCCACAAGAGACAGAGCTGTAAAACCATGCATGTTTCAAATCCAGCTTTCCCTTTCTGTGTTCCCCCTCCTCCCCTTGTTTCTCAAAGGAAGACAATCAAGCTCTGCAGCTCAGGAAAAAAAGAAGCATCCCCTGCCTGGATCCTAAAGACCCTACACTTTGAGATCCACCTGAAAGGGCTTTTATACAGTATTGCAGCAAGACTCTCTAAGTCTCAACTGGTAAGTTTCTGAAATCCTATTCATTTATATTATCTCAGCTTGAGTGCCTGCCTGTGGTGTTTGTAACAGACTTAGCTTAATCTAAGGAGATTTAGCACTAATAACTAGAGCTCACTAATGCATATTGCAATTACATATCATACTGGGAAATTCTGTCCCCAAGCAAAAACACTGCTGATTCTCAGTAGGGGAAGCAACTAATACTAATCTAAAAAGATCTCCAGATGTTTCAGATGCTGCTTGCTCCCATTCAAAAGTAACCTCTTCTATAGCATCCAAGAAGGCAAAGCCTAAGCAGCGTGTTTTGTTCCATTTTTAATGATATATGGATTTAATTCAGGATTCCCAGTAAAACACACACTGAACTTTCACATTTGTCCTCCATCCACCCTCTCCACAGGGTGTATTCTTCACTGGAAGCAGCTGCTCCCCCTTTGCTTGTTATGAAGTGTATGAGATAACAGAAATGTTTAAAGGGGATTTTTGTCTTACTCAGAACAAAATTACTTTTCTGCCTGTCGTAAACTAAAGAAAGTGAGTCTGAGAAAAGAACTATGCAGCAACAAGCTCCAAAGGCTGCAGAAGTAAACCGGAGGACTGAAGACTACCCCTCCTCAACATCAAATATTTCCCTTTTACTTTTTATCTGCTTCATGTGATGCATCATAGTTGGGTACTTACTGCACATGTGTATCTGATGATTAATGGGAAAGCCAACATCAATTTCAGTCTCTGCTAAGCCCTACTGTTCTATCAGTACAGCAAATCTGGCATTCAGGCTCCCTGTACCATACCCAAAGGGGCACCACATATAGAACACTGGTATACATGCACTAACTCAGATTTATTCAAAACCGTTCGCAAATTACCTCTGGGTGGCCAGTTTTGTGCCAAATCTGCATTTACTAGTACAGATGAAATCAACTCTGTGTTGTGCCTACTGGCCAATTCAACAAAAATACCATTTCAGCCCACACTTGGTCCATAGCAAAAGGCAAGAGGGACACGATACATGAGCTCAGGTCTAATATTAATGATCATGCAATCTGAAGGTCTAGATTAATTCCACCGAACTTTGGATACTTTCCCAAAACATCTAAAGTCAGCAGCCACATTACACCAGACTTCCTCTATAATCGAAGGAAAGCTATACCTACCTCCAGAATGTTATTTAGCTTAGCTGATTTTCCACCCGAATGTGCCTGCCTCTCCCTACTACCAGGAGCCTCAGGCAATGAGCCAGTACTGTACAGTCAAGCAGGTAGTCTGGACCTGAGCATGGAGTATAACACAGCATCTCTCCTAACTTTCATGGGAATGTGAAAAACAAACAGAAAACCTTGTAAACCTGTACTTTGCACTAAAACCAGCTAAGTAGAATTTGAAATAGATTGCTTTTTGTGGTCTGAATGTTCTTTGCAACAGTAGTTGAAAGGAGTGTGCTCTCCATATACGTGATTTGTCTTTAAAGGGCATGTTATTGTTGTTCTGCCACAGAGCAATGCAGCTGAACAAAACCTGAGAGCCCCTCACCCTCTGAGGTGTTTGGCCTTTACAGCTCAGTATAAACTTGAGCCAAATGCAAACCCACCCAAATTAACAGAAAATACTCCCTTGGACTGCAGCGCACTCTGCGTCCACTTTACATTAATTGCTGGTGTTAACTGCTTATCACTGAGAAACACCACCCCGACACAGTTCCTTGATATCCACCATTTGTCAGACCCACAGCAGCAAAATCACAGAAATAAACTGCACTGGTTTAAGGACATGAAGCCTTTCAATACATCTCTGACCTAAAGCTGGCTCCCAGGACAGCAGACAGTTTTATCAGGAGGCAGCAGTCATGTGGTGATCTGTGTAAAACGAGCTCCAGACCCCAGCAATCACTTTCCTAATGCACCTGCACACTCATGGGTAATGCAAAAGTTACAAAAAAAAAAAAAAAAAATGCCTGACAAACTGTAAGAACTGACTTCCGTCAGCCTTCCAGGAAAGAGTGTTTTATTAGCAGGGAAACAGGCTGCACTTGTGGTTTTACTACCTGTGAAAGCAATTGTTCTGTGATGAGTGAAAACCTCAATCTCAAGTGCTGTAAACATCATAAACACTACAAACATTTTTAAATAAAGCTGCAACTGCCTTTATTATTAGCACTTCGGCACATGTCACCCCTTAAGTGCTTAGCAAACACACTCTCATATGGAAATGAACCGTTTTGTCCCAGGGGTAGTTAATGAAGTTTTCTAAGTAATGCTGCTGAAGTACCTGACAATTATGCAAGTCATTTCTGCTCATAGAAGATGTTGTAGGCTTTATGGTTTATCTCATTAATTTTCATCATCCTCTACATGAACTACCACTCACTACTCACCATTAAGCCATCTGTTTCCATACCGATATTAGAAAGGCAAAGGAAAACAAAAACCCTCATGGAGAAAGGTTTTTTCCTTAAAAACAGTTTACAGAAGCAAATCAACATATAACAGACACACCCGAACTAAGCATGTATTTCAAAAGACAACTTTGTTGCAGACTGTGTTGCATTTACAGAGCTTTTTGAAGCTTGGTGTCATGAAAATTTGCTCTCTTTTACAGCTAGCACTTACCCAAGGGAATAGAGACGGCATTGCTTGCTTCTAATTCTATGAATGAGGCTAAACCTCTCATCAAGACAGATCGACCAGGGCTTCTTTGTGGTTTCAGAGTACTCTCTCAGGCTGTTCAGGTTCATGCGTTCACATGAAATCTGTTGAAACCAAAGGATGTTTCATTTTAAGACAGGATTTTTAATTTGTTTTTAATTTGCCTTCTGGGGAAAGAGTGGAAAGCAGAAAAAATGTTAATTGGTTTCATTTAAATCTGATTATCAATCTGATACACAGCTATGGAGATTTGATGACTTTTTTTCCTTGTTCATCTGTTCTGCTTGGTGAGATTTAAGGCTTACATAATCACCCAGAGAGCAATGTAGTTTGAAAAGCAAATAATTAAGCATTAGTACTATACCCACAAATCAATTTTCCCTGAGAATAAGTTATTTCAGCACTAAAATGTTTAACTTTTTTCTTTTCAAACCTCGGAGTGGATTTTGCATCCTGAATAATGTTAAAATCACGTCATGATTCAAGATCGCAATTACAATTTGCAGTGTCACTGCAATATACACTGTATACCTTACCTAGAGCGTCCTGGATCTCAGTTCCAGAAGGGACATTACCCCAATCCATCCCCTCTACAACAACGAAGGGATTGAAGTAAGTGCTTAACTAAACGGAGGAATCTTAGCACCTCTGTCTGTGCTGGGCTGGCTTAGACATCTAGAGTCTAAAGCCAGGATAAAAGAGATAAAGACCCTGCAGGAAGGAACACTGTAAGCCAAAGTCCTTGTAAAGACCAAGAAAGCAAGGACCAAAATGTTCTAGATTCATCAGAAACCTGGAAGTGTCAAAAATCACTTAACTGAGAGGTGAAGTCAGCTTTGCCAGCAGCTGAGCAGCAGCCTGCAACAGCCAAAATACAGCGGTGACCGAGCCAATGAAGCCAGAGCCCTGGGAATGACACCCTGCGGAGGAGACCCTGCCTGCAGCACCAGCTCTGCCTACCCACCCAGCAGCCTGGGCCAGCGCTTCACCCCCAGGCTCTGCCACACCATTCTGCACCATCCCGTTCTCCTGACCCGCTCTGGAAAAGGCAGGCATGGAGCTGGGGGTGCTGCAGCCTTTCAGCGTTCAGGACGCAGGGCACAGCAGGCGATGGGAAGCCAGTGCAGTTTGTACAGCTGTCACCGTAGCAGTGGTAAGGAGGTAACGGGAAGAAGAAGTAAGCACCAAAGCTGTGGCTACTTCTGCCCAGGAGAGGCTGTGCCATGCTGCACCAGCATCAGCTTACAGTTGCTTGTTGAAGGGCTTTTCAAATCATGTGCAGCCCCGCCATCAAATTCAGGGGTTGCAGGGCACAGGCTGCTAACACACAGATAGGAAAGCAAAGACTGAGAAGAGTTGCAGGAACCCAGCTCACCCATCATGATGAAAAGTTGTTCTTTGGGCCCAGTACCAGCCCTGGCTGCAGGGATGGGAGCTGGCACTGTCAGAAAGCCAGCAATAAAATGGTGGGAAGAACAGCAGCAAAGACAAAACCAGGTTAAACATCAGCCCTGAACTGACTGTTCTCATCTCGTTCCTTCCTTCCTCTACAGCAGACTACCCAGGCTCAGCCCGCAGTTTTAGCCAACCCAAGAAGCACAGGCCTGCCCCACCTGGAACCACAGAAATGGAACAATTTTACACAGGGGTGAGAGTAAAAACTGGGCTACCACTAGCCATTGCTGTGGTAGGCACTCTCCACCATGTGCCTTATAATAAGTAAACAAAACTCTCATTCTTTAAGAAGCTTAAGCTCTGAAAGATCCATTACCTGGAGCATTAGATCTAAAGAACTGCATGCTGCATCACCACCTCCCTGCTCCTGCTCAGCTCATAATTCCCATGGGAAATTCATACCAGCTAATATAGCATCTCTTCCTGCTGCTCTCAGGATTCACTAAGTTTTAAGCAATGATTTGCACTGCACCCCACCACCCATTTCCCTTCAGTCACGTAACAACCAAGGAATAAATGGCATTGCAATAACGAGCACTAATTTTAAGACACAGAAGCATAATGTGCTCTCTACAGAAAAGTAAGATTCTGCAGTGCTGCCACTTAATTGACTCACGGCATTATGAGCAATTATAACACTCAGAATTTGGAGCAATTTTCAAAGCTTTTGCTACTTAATAGCTCTTGCTATCAAAAATAAAAA
The DNA here is from genome assembly GCF_023634085.1 of Falco cherrug. Taxonomy (NCBI): domain Eukaryota; kingdom Metazoa; phylum Chordata; class Aves; order Falconiformes; family Falconidae; genus Falco; species Falco cherrug. The sequence goes on along the minus strand of NC_073702.1, from coordinate 65,321,288 downwards.
AACCTGAACCCTGCCTTTAGCACCATCACCAGTCTGTTGCGTGATTTACAGACCCTGACGCACTGAGCTCACATCCTGTTCTGGGCTTCTGCTCGCTACTATGATACAAACAACAGCACATATAAGGTGGCTCTTCGGATCGCTAGTTACCAGCACTGGAAAAGGTTTTCTGGCCGCACCTTGACCCTGCTGACATGGCATCTTCCCCCTCCAGCAGTTCAAGCCATTCTACACTAATGGCAGGGAGCTGAACTCAGGCACAGTGATCAGTAGCCACTTGCTCAGCAAACAAGGAAAATGAGATCCCATGCTCATCTACGTAAGCAGGATCCCACCTCCAGAAGTGCTCATACCAGTCATGGTGTTATCCTGTCAGTTAATAATCCTATAACATCTGCCAGGTGAGGAACAAGGATTCCTCTCATTTTTTGTTTTCACTTATGCTCGTCCCCCTGACCAGGGTCAGCTCCTCTGGGAAAGAAACTTCTCGATTAGTGTGTCAGAAGCAATAAACTCTCTGCTAATTGATGTCCAAGTAGGCTTTGACCTAACTAGTGGAGTTTAGCAGCATCTGCCACTGTTTATTAAGTCACCAAGATGAAGGATGTTTTCAGCTTAATATGACTGCAGCAGCCTGAAGTTCTGTACAACAAAACAAGCTACACACATCTCTTGCTGTCTCCACATGCATCATGTTGCCTCTTGCCCTCTCAGTGCTGGCATGAGTGGAGGTAACAATGTCATTTTCTTGAGCATTTAGTCAGGGGTACCCACAAGTGGGAGGATAAGTGAACACTCTGCTACCCTCCCAGTTACCACACCATCAGCACAGCAGCATATTTTTAGACGTGTTTCAAATTAATCTTGTCTCAGCCTTGAAAGCATTGCATTAACAAAGAATTTTGTATGTGGATGATGTTTCAGTGACATTAGCACCTGAGGCTTTTTGCTGTTGTCCAGTGTAAGTGATGATGCAGTTAAATCTGTATTCAAGAGTCAGCTGCTGATAGACCTGGGTATCGAAAGCAGCTGCCCTGTCAGAACTGTGGACATCCAGCACCTTTTCCATTTTTTATTACAGGAAATGTATGCGTAAATGCTGTTGTGCAGGAGTGATGCCTCCATTAAGACATGACAGCTCAATTTCTGTATATGCTGAACCCCAGAAGTATCTGTCAGTGCAATCTGGATTTGAAAATGTCACCTGTGAAAAAGCACATAAGAACACTGATTTTTCAGGTCATCATTTTTGTCCTCAAAATATCAGGATTCTATTGGTGTTCCTGGGACAACCTGTCCAAGTTAGCGACCATTGCCCTGTTCTCATTTTACTGGGAACCTCAAATGCATCCTTTTTACCTAAAATTAGACTGTTTATCACATTATTATTGAGAGCTGGAGTGGCAGAATACACAGTCCTCTTGCTACAGAGTGCTCTGTATTTTTCTGTGTCTGACAGAGAGCGAGAAAGAGAGCAGGAGAGGAACCATGTCTGGAATTTCAGTCATAGTGTACTCCTGTCAGGAGATAAACCCATCTGGAAATAAAAACCAAGGAAATAATGCATTTTTTTTCTACCCTGTGTTTTGACCTTTACATCCATGTTGACCATTGCTGCTAGGTTAAGCACCTTTAGAAATAAAGCAGTTCCAAAACCAGTTTGGTGTAAGGTTAATTTCTTATCTGAGAGGGCACAGCCTGTACCAGGCAAACTGTTTTCTGAACAGAGGCTGAAATAAAAAACCTACCTGAGAAGTGCTAATGTACTTCAAGAACCTCAAGGCCTCGTAGTTGAGGGAAGGAGTCTGACTTGCCCATGGCTGTAGTTCAATGTGCCATCTTACAGTCTGCAAAGCAATACAAAAAACACTTTAAAGGAACAGGATTCATTTCTTGGTACAAGCACAAAATGCAAGGGCTAATAAATTAAGGAGATTTAATTTCAAATAAAAAGAGTTTCTGAGGGGCTTGTCTACACATGAAAGTAATTTCAGAATAAAGTAGGGTTTGAACTACAGTGAAAGACCATCTAACGATGATTTATTATGATCAGCTTTGAAAGCAGATGTAGGTAATTCAGAAAGAAAGGGCTCTTCATCCAGGATACATGTGTCAATACAGTTATTCTAGGACACCCAAGTAAGCTCTGGCTTGTAGAAGTGCATGAAGAAAACCAAGATGTAACTAATTCCTTTAGCAAAACATCTGAAAACAGTAAAATACTTCAAATTTTATATCTACCATGTATCTCTGCTTGAATGTCCTCTGAAACAAGAACTTGAATTGCACTCATCATCACCAAAGGAAACGTCTGCAAACAATCTTTCCCTTTTTAAAATACAGATTTGATAGAAAAGAAAGTTTGTTGAGGTCTTTAAGAAAAGCTTTTTTCCTCTCCCATGCTTGCCTGACAAGATATACCAGAATTCTTTGTTTTCCTGAAAAAACATCCATGTGGCTGTCCGTAGCCCTATCACTCCTCATTTTCATAGCCGCAGGGAAGCAGTTTTGGTGGATGCTTTCTGCACTCCCTTTGAGGCCCCTCAGCTCTGAACCACAGGGATCCTGTCAGTTTTTCCAGCAACACTTCCCACATAGAGTGGGACAGAAGAGGTCTTTCAGACATGTGCTTACAGAACAACGGGGCTCCGCGCTCCCATCTGCTCCACCTTCTCCAAATTCTGCCCGCTTTTGTCGCACTGGGAAGTTTAGATGTGTTATCTCTTGCCCTCAAGTAGATAAAAATACAAGCACGGTGTTAAGTTGTACTAAATTAAGATTGATTCCTCATGGCTTTTCATCTTCAGGCGCCCTAAGTCACTTCTATGGCTGGGCAGGTAGTATCAAGCTTCCCTTTAATCATCCCCAATTAACTGAGCTTCCATAATGAAGAGGATGGGGGTTTTCCCCCACAGGTTTATCCTGACATTCAGTAACATACCAAACAGGAACCTCATTTGAGGTTCCCACAGCACTGTATTTCAAACAAAGCCCTGGAAAACATAAAGGAAATAGCTACTGAAGAGGATGGAAGCAGATCAGAGAGGCAAGGTGCTGAGCCCCCAGACAGGACCAGTCTGTGGTGCCAGAAGAAGAGCCAACATGGTGACAGTGGAGATCCTCTGAGGAACACAGGAAAGAAAAAGAGGCGGCAAAACTAGAAAAAAAAGAGATGATTAAAGAGGACCATCAGACCAGATGGAGTTTGCCTTGAGCCGATACCATGAATTGATATTTTTGCAGCCTAAGTAAACATAGTCAGGAGTGAACATGAGCCAGAAAGTCTGTGTGAGGTTTATTGTTCCTTTAGCGTTTGCTCTTTGGGCTTTTTTTACTGTAAAGAGATGCTGAGATATTTTTTTCCCCAGCAGACAAAAGTAGCATTTCCCACCCTGAAACTTGCTGCCTGCAGCAAACATGGGTTCCTACACCCTGCATAGCACAAGGCTGGAAGCAAGCTAGCAAGTCCTGCAGCAGCACGTACCCCTGACCCGCTGACTGCAGAGGCAGCCTGCAAGCAGCTAACAGCAGGAGGATAGGTGCATGCTGGGGAGCAAAATGCACGTAATTTTTCAGAATGAGTCACAGTTCACACAGCTGAATAACGTTTGCAATGTCAGTAATGCTTTTGTTTCAACAGGCTTGAAAACCGAAATGAAAATGAAGACTGACAATCATTTTCAGGGAAAAAAAAAAAAAAAACCAACACAAAACCCAGACACCTAAACATCTGTGCCCAGTTATTCTGAATTCTATTTGTGTGAGAAGTAGCTCATTAAGTAGGGGAATTGCAGGGTGGCCATTGTGGCACTGCTCAGCAAGAATTCCCTCTGCACAGAGTTGACAGGGAAGAAAAAGAAAAAAATTCCCTATAATTAACCACGTGAATGAGGTTCTTTTTCAGTAGAGTGCAATATCCAAGAGCTACTGTGTCTTACTCTCAGATTCTTAAAATCTTAAAGATGACGAACTGCCTTCCTACTGACTCCAAAAATATATCAATAAACACATAAAAAGGAAGACTAAACACCACTCACCCCCACCCCCCCAAAAGAGGGAAAAATCAGAAAAAGGTCAACCTTTTATATAGTTCTTTAAATTCAGGAGCACTACATAAATGTTACTTTTGTGAAAGAGATCAGACCCGAGCTCCTGTTTGAGGGCACTGCTTTTGAATAGCTTTTGAAACTTCACACTTGGGCCCTGGCTCCTTACTAAGCAGCAGCCTATTTCCATTCATTAATGAATACATCAGAGATGCCTGTTCCTAACACCTACTAAACACCCCTCCGGGGGGCTTCAATAGCTGCATTACAATAAGATTCACAGATGACAAAGAGGGATGAAAACGATGAAAACCCAGTACATCTCTTGGACAAGGTACACCCTCCCAGCAGGTAAGTCAGTGATGTTGGTGATGCAGTTTGGGTATGTTCAGGACTCACAAAATATCCCCCTGAAGAAGCTACTCCCTATGTACATCAGTAGCCTTTGTTTATAGTTTTTCAGGTAATTTTCAGCCTGTTCTATAGTGTTTCCACATAAGCCCTCTCAAATTAACTCTACAGATAAAAGGCACCCAACCCCTGTGAACCAACTGCTTTGTGAAAATAAGGTTTACTCCTGATAAACGCATGTGTCTTATTTTAAGGAGTTTTTCCCTCTAGACTTCCCAATTTTGTCTATTCAGAGCAACCTGACTGTGGCATCATGAGTTGGATTTTCTCCCTTGTATCACAGAAACCTCTAGAGTAAATAAGCAAGAGCAGGCCCCTGAGGCTGCTATACAAAGCAAGCTGTGGAGCAGCTCCTTTCACAGGCGGCTTCTACAGCAAGTGCACAAGAGGAGCAGAGGAGGTATTAGAGTCCATATTATGCTGCTCTGGATAGGACATTCAGACAGACCTCCCCAAGGTCACCCAGGAAGAGCCAGAAAATGGTTTGGACATTCTGCATCTCTGGCTATCGCCATCAGTGTGCTTTGTCCCTAGGGTAAGGACTTCCAATGAGACACCATGACGGTGTTTCCCAAACACCAATATATCCTGATTCCATAATATAAAGAGATGACAGTACCTGGGAAGTTATAATGCCCCTTAAAAAACAGCATACTGAATTATCTTGAAGTATCTCTCTATATACATTTTTTCACTTATAGACACGTTACCTGGAATTAGCATTGTAAGAAAAATCAGACTTCAGCAAGACTTTATCACAGGCAATGGTCAGAGACTGACTTCAGGTGCCCCAGAAGGGTAATGGATACCAGATACCGTTAATGTGGAGTGATGTCTAAATTTTCACCACATGAGATAACCACAGAGCGAAGAAAATCTTAAGGCAATGCCATTGCTTTGTTAGGAAAACCGGGATGCATTTGAAGGTCTGACTTTTTTCCCAGGTACATCACAAGGATAAGGACTGATGTTTCCTTCAAACCAATCTGACAGTAATCCACAGTGACTCTTCTCTGGAGACCACACCCTTCCAGATTTTTCTCTCTCATCAGCCATCTATGATAGTCATCTAATAATCACTTAATATCTGTAGTAAACATATGGTATCATTTATCCTAAAAATCTGAAATCATAATAGAAAGTTTAAATCAACATAAGCAAAGGACTCACAAACGAGCAGGTATAAAATTGTAGGTTTGCTAAATTTCTGGTTTTCTTAGCATAAACTTGAATACATAAATCATTAAACTCTTTCCAGATCGATTCTAGTTTCAGTGCACTAATTCAAACAGCCCAACCCCTCCCTTCCCTTCTGTTTACGTTTGAAAGTACATTTTCCATACTTCCACCTTTTTTAATTCAGTAACTGTTTCTTCCCCTCCTTTCAATTTCCTTCCTTTTTAGCAGCCTATTAAAATACAGAAACATATTAGCCATGTTTACAAACAAAAATTTGGGAACCCCATTGTCCTGCCAAGCGGTCTGTTGCTTCCAATAAAGAGACAAAAGACTTGTCAATACATACACAGATGTCTTAATCAAGGAGGAAATACTAAATCCTCTGATTAAACTGTGCAACAATGATTTTTTACATTTGAGGTAGGACCAAATGTGAATGGAAAGTACTTGTGGCAACAAATTCCATCAATAGCCATAAATATTTGCTAGTCATAGAAACAAATGACACACATCTTCACTTCCAACCATTCTGGCTGTACTCTGTGTACCATCACACTCACCCTTTGTGGAAAGCTACAGCAGAACAGAGCTTGCTTGTGGGTAAAGTTTTGCAGGGGTTTTATCAGTTTCAAATGCAATGGGTGGGATTCAAATTGCAAATTTTCAGACATCTACAAGGCAAACATGTATTTGCTGGATTGCACTCCGGAAGGCTCACCCTTGTAAGAGTAGATTGTTCCTAGATATGATTTACAGGGCTTGGACATCATTTTATTAGGGCTCCCTCTGAAGCACCTGTGGCCTTAAGCACGTTATTTTGTAGTGGGCCTGTTGTTTTGTTTTTTCCCCCAGTTCAAAAGTACCTTAAATAGTGAAAGCAGCATGTGCAGCCCACCCAAGTACTGGCTTTACAGGACATGCCAGCATGCCTCACGAGGGACACGCAACAAGTGCAAAGCCTGTCAAGATGAGTGGGAGGGCTGCTGAGGGTGGAGGCGGCCAAACCTGGCACACTGCTCTTCTCGCTGACAACACAGAGCTGCTCCAGTGATGAACAATCCCTCGTGAACGCCCACATTTAGTTTCAGAGGCAATTAGCCGGTCGACTCCAAGGGAAAGCCGGGAATGAGAAAACATTCCTGCAGTGCAGACAACCAAGGACCGAGCTCCCACAGCGGGCTGGGAAGCTAAGTTAACTGACAGGACAAGATGAGGCAGACAGGCTCTTTAAGGGAATGATTCATCTCACTATAGAGTAGAGGTCTAAAATAAGAAAGATGAGTCATGCACTGGAAACATCCATGTCTCTCCATGGCCCGCAAAGGAAGCCTGGAGGACAGGCTCAGAAGTACCTACACTGTAGACATTCAACATCATAGAAGAGGAACCCCAGACCACACTATCATACGTGCCACGCTGCGGAAAAACTTGTATTTTAGAGGGCTGACACTACTCTTTATTTCTGAGCCTCAAGCAACACTTAATTGCACTTTATTCTTCAGCAAGGTTGAGTAACTCCAAATGTTTTATGTTTGGAGCAGCAATATGTGGCACAAGTCAAAACAAACTCCACCTCAAAGTGGAGGTGTCAATAGGAAAGAACAAGTATGCCTCAGCCTTGGCAAAGACCTCCTTGAGAAAGGTCAATTAATACAATCCCCTTTAGCTAAATGTAATCAGCACCATACTGAGGGCCACAAGAGGTACCTTCGTAAAAGCATGTATGCTACGTCGTTAATTTAGAAGTGGCGGGGACACGCACAGGCTCAGTAAGCTGTAATTTAAAATACAGGTTTACAAAGTGACTATGACTCATATTTAAAGCTCTGAATGAATAAATTTCTAATGTGGCTGGCTTTATAGGTATCCCATCCTACATGTCTGAACTGTTTCTTTCCTTTTTTTTTTTTTTGTATTACTATTATTTTCTATTTTTCTTTGCAGTTTGGCTTTCTTAAACATGAGGTTTTTGCTTAAGAAACCATATTGCAGAAATTGCTGCATACACTCCTGCTTTGTATGTGTGTGCCTGTACTGAGAAGAGCATTGGTTTCCCTCCCAGGCATCAGGCATTGGGAGTATCACAGGGACACACAGCTGACACCTAGCCCTGCAGCCACCTGAACTGGGAATTTCCACTCCACCAGTTAAACTTCCACGTGCTGCACAAAGTCCATAATGAACTGAAAACAAATTAATACAGGAAACCTTGCCCCATTTCTTACTTTTCTGAGTTTATCTAGAGCAGAGGCATCTCTGACAACACTGCAGGCAAGCGCAAGTCGTCTCCATACCTAGCCACCGAGGGATTGCTCCATCGGCTGTATGGGTCGGGTCGGTGCAATGGAATAAACAGGCCACACAGAGAGTCCCTCCCACAGACAAACCCCTGCACTACAAACTGCCCTGTGTGACAGGATCACAGAATGGTTTGGGTTGGAAGGGACCTTTTAAAGATCACATAGTCCAACCCCCTGCCATGGGGTACCTCTTCTACTAGATCAGGTTGCTCAAAGTAAATGGTATTGGTCCCCGTATGGACTCTTGAGGGATACCACTTGCTATTGCTTTCCACTTAGACGCTGAGCTATTGACTATAACTTCTTGTACACAGCCATCCATCCTTACCCATCCAACAGTCTATCCATCAAACCCGTATCTCTCCAATTCGGATTTAAGAATGTTGTGGGGAGTCGTATCACTGCCTTATAGAAGTCCAGGTAGATGACAGCCGTAGCTCTTCCCTTGTCCACTGATGCAGTCAGTCCATCATACAAGGCCACTAGATTAATCAGGCGCAACTTGCCGCCCTTGGTGCAGCCATGTTGGCTGTCCCAAACCACCTCCCTGTCTTCAGTATGTTTTGACATATCTTTCAGGAGGATGTGCTCCATGAACTTATCCAAAGATGTGATGGCAGAACATTAGGCTGAGGAAGTGCCAGGATGAGGAAGCAACGTAACACATACAGTCAGGCTCTCCTGTGCAGCAAGGCTACAGAGTAAACCCTGCCTATGGAAAACAGTCCTGTGACAAAAGTGTTTTCTGCATTAATAAGTGGATGTCTCCAATCTAAATGAGTTTTCAACATGACTTGTGTATGACAAATTATTTCTATGTCTGGACATGTGTGTTTTATTTTACTGAAGAGGGAACTTCGAGGATGCACTTAAGTCTCCCCTAGCTCCTTGTTCTCTATGCATCACCTCCTCCAAGCCTCTGCAGCACAGCACACATTTATCTCCCTGGGAGCAGGATGCAGTTGCTGCAAAAGCCAACTTACACAGCTCTGAGCATCACCCAGAGGGCTTCACTTGAGAGCAATTTAACAGCACTTGCTTCCCAGGGTTGCAGTTTGCACCATAAGTAAAACTCTTCCACTTAGCAGGGAAAAGGGAAAAAGCAATACATCTTGAATGCAAAGTTTTACATTGAAATGAAGAAAACAATTTTCTAACTTCAGTTCTCATCAGAAAAACTTTGAGCCACTGCATGGTAATTGAAACCAAAAGAGTCTTTACCCTTGTAGAGCAAATCAGTTTGAACATGCATAGATAACAACCCCTGGAAAGGCAGCAATCAGCAAGTGTTTCACCTCTGCTATCCTTTTGTTAATATTCATGTTTATTTTCTGCTCCTTTTGCTTCTGATTTCCCATCTGACGGTATGAAATGGAGCCACACACATACAAATTACAGCTCTCACACTCATGGGGGAACTGCTGGCCTAACAGGCAGGCAAGCCACACCAGCAACCTCGATGCAAAACACCAACAACTTCAATGCATTGGGAGGTTCAGTGTTTCATGCACAAAGCCCACACGTAAGCCCATCTCTCCAACTCTACTTTTAGTTTTGTGCCTTTTCTCCCAAACAAATGTATCATAAGAAAAGCATATGCAGAAAAAAAGGGTGCTTGGCACTGACTTTAAGTGACAGAATTTATATTTTTCTATGAATAAAGAAATGGCTTTGGAAAAATAAAGAGCTCCTTCCGAAATTAACAGGACATTGCCACCTCTGTAGAGGAATTTAGGTGTCTAATGCTCCACTGAATGCAAATCGAAACCCTGACTTCCATAGAAAATAGCTATTGGGAACCAGCTTACCAGGTTTAAATTAGCTGTTGAGGACACCTGCCACCCCCTCACCCATAAATTCACCAGATCTGGGCTTCAGTGACTACTGTGCATGACCCTGGGTGTAGGTTTGTGACTTAGAGGAAGCATGTGTTTCAGAACACCTGCCAAAATATTAATTTGTAGGCACTTAGAAATTCGGAAAGCATTGCATCTAATTTATTATTTACATAGCATAACTACCAACTCTCACTACCTCTGAGGAATAAATCCACTGCAATCAAAGCAGCTGGGACCTGCAAAGGTAGGAAAGGGCAGCGTTGCACCAGGGAACCCCTCCTTGGACCTTCAAAGATAACCAAAGACTGACAGCTCTGCCACTGGAAATCTCCGCAACATCAGGGAGAAATACACATTTATTGAAAGGAAGATTTATTTTACTCTGCTAAGAGATAAATGGCTTTAAAAACAGTCAAGTGGTATTTCTTTGCTATGGTAATAAAATAAAATAAATAAATTGGGCAGCAGCATTCTAGCACAATCCAGAGGCTGACAGTATGATAATTTATATCTGATGGAGATAAAACCAGGAGCCAGAACAGATTGAAATTTATGGAAGCAAGTTCTCGAAACTGCTTTAAGCAATGTAATACTCAATCAGCTGATTTTTTTCCAGTGCCTGCATGCCTTTGCCAACACTCAAGAATAACAGCAAGAAATAGTTACAGCAACTACTGGTCATTGCTTATCAAGTTCAGAATTTAGCTAAACAGAGGCAAGACCACAGTTTCAACCTCTATTCATAACTGCTTTAAACAAAGTACTTTGGTTGATGAAATATGGGAGATGTCATAATCCATACAATTAAAAAAAAACCCCGAACTATTATCCTCTAGCACAGCATACAACAAACAGAATTCATCAGTAAATATGCAGCTAGCCAGATAAAACGTGTTTATTTTGTGCAAATTCCAGCACTCTGATTTACAGATATGGATGCCTCTGGCAGCCTGTCCACTGACTTCAGCAGGCTCTGCCTGAGGCTAAGAACTGGGGAAAAAAAAGGTGGTTTAAAGTAAAACTTAATGCTTCCACACAAATAAGAGCACTTCACAATTGTGCAGCTTTCTCTCTCATCCAAACAGAGTGCAAATGTCTAAACAGAAATGATCTGCCACACCTTCCAGCCTACAGGGAGATCTGAAGCACCTTCTGTGCCCAGGGAGCAGGAGAAGGCAGTATTTAAAACTAGGCATCTATAACATCATAAAGCAAGTAGACTTTATTCTTATCCATGGGTAAACCGAAAGGCCGAGTGACTTCTACAGGTAGGTAGATTTCATAGCGTAAAACCTAAGGTAAGACAGAAAAAAGTTACAATAGATAACCTTAGTGGCTTCCATCTCTCCAACCCACCATCAGTTCACTTAATCATACTGGGGTTTATGGGGAGCCAGGAAAGACTTAAAAAGCAAAACTTCACTTTTTTCTTCTTTAATTCCTTATTTCATACAAGCGTTAGTTAATAAAACAAGGTAATGGAGCTCCACAGAATGAAATGTATACTCACTTTAAAAGTCTACAAACATTCTCCCTTTCTTGTTTTAAATACAGTTATGGATTACTGCCCTTAGTCTACAGCTATGTAAAAGTCTTCCAAGGAAAATAAAACAGTGTGTTGGGCAATTAGTTCCCCATGTCTAGAAAGGGAACGAAAGCTGGCTTACAAGTTCTTAGGATTTTAAGTATAAGATGATACATTTATTTTCCAATTTACAGAGAAGAAAATCAAGCTCGTTTCAGAGCACATAATTTTGAAATATTTTTTGTTCGAGACAAGTATAGACCCAAGTATCATAAGCCCATGGAGGATTGACTTGGGCAAATACAATCCATCACCTTTAGTTAAGGGCATTTTCTAATGTTTTACTACTAATTCTGAGCATTATAAAGAATATAGCGCTGAATAGCTACATGGTTTGACCCTGAACTCCTGATGTACCCAGAATTCCTACAGATTTCATAATGAATAATAATTGCAAGATCAAACCATTAATCAACACATCTTACTAAGAAGAAACACATCAGCTCAGCAGCAGCCAACTGACACATAATTGCCTCTTGTTTAATTTTCTCAAAAGAGCAAAGGAAAAGGAACAAGATGCCGCTGCTTTGCTCTATTCAGGATGAAACAAAGTTCACTTCATTGGAAGTTTCAGTGCTGCAGAACCACCATAAGGAATGCCCAAAAAGAGACACAGCATCAGTATTAACAAATATTATTGTCCCTTTGGGTTTTTTTCAGGCAGCTCCTACCCTGCAGCATTCAGATCTAGGATAAATCTCAGTCCTCCACTAGTACCATCAACTCTGCAGGGAGCAGGATTTCAGACTGATTCTTATCATTTTCAAGCTTCTAACATGCCATATCAATAGACATTACCATCTCTCCCCACCAGCATTTCAAACACTGTCTCTTTGTGAAATATGAAAGAGGATGCTAAAGAAAGGGCACCGACTTTGAAGCTCCCAGTTAATTATTTGTCTTTGCTAGGAAAGGAATGAGGAAGAGGGCTAGGGAGGGATAGGGCAAAGGAGGGGAGGTTAAATCAGCAACAACAAAACTATAAGATGTTAATGTTCACTGGTTCTAACATAATATTCAGCTGCACACATTTCCCAACCAGGTCCAGCCCCTGGCACATCACTGGTGTTTGCTTCTTGGCTTACTTTTTGTCTAGGTTAATTTTCTCCAGCAGACCATGCTGTCACACACACACAAAAATAAAAAACAGTGATTTGCTACCTCAACTAAACCAACAGCAAGAACACAGAACTATTCTGGCTTGACCTGAAAATCCGGAAACTTCAGAAGCTAACAGCTCACTGAGAAGTCCTCCTGGTCCTATATTCCCAAAGACAAGAGAAGCCCCCACACTGCATGATGGGGAGAGATGGCAGCAGGAAAGACACTCCTCACAAGGGTCCCCCAGATTTGGGATCTGCAAAGCCAAAACAGTTCTGTGGTACCGAGTTTCGAAGAACACTGCAAAGCCATTTTATTCCTATCTGCAGAGCATACAGAGAAGAATTCAGTGAGAAGCAAGATCGCTGTGTATGTGGTAACAGCTGCTGGAACAATCACATTTATCATTGCACAAAGACATAAGGAAAGGTTTATTTATTGTATTTTATACATGTGTCAGGGAGGACATAAATTACAAGGCTACTTTTTAAATGTTGCATAAAATGAAGAAGAAAGCAAAATAACCACCAAGGGGCTCCTCCAGGGCCAGACTCAGGACTTGTGCTCTTCAGGGGGTCAGCAGTCACCCAAGGACACCCCATCCATCCATTCCCTGATGGTGCAGTCGCTAAGCACCTCACAGGCAGCGCCCTTCTTGATGGCACCTGAGCCTGATGGCACATTTAGAAACAAGAGTACTGAAAATGGGACAGATGATCAAGCAGGGGAGAACACATGTAACTGAGGATCCAAACTTTTCCACGTAATACTTCATAAACAGCTAGGAATGTTTCCGCCATCTCCTACTTAAATTGACCCAGTTGTTGCCGTGCGAGCAAGTTCAAAATCATGGCTTTCATCTGTTACCCAAGGCGTCGGTCCATTTGCACACATGGTTTCTATTACCCTTAGAGATTTGCTAACTCAAAACAGGACAGCATGTCACCCTGTCATTTATGTATACAGAAACACTAGCATAAACGACATAACTGTGAGTAATGCATGTTATGAATTCCAGGTATACCACAATCGAAAGAAAAATTAAATTAAACCTGGGTTTTTTCCTCCTTTTACTTGTTTCACTGAACTGAATGCCATTTGATCTTATGCTAAGCACAGAAGGGCTCTGGACAGTGTTTCACCTTACACAAAAGTATCTTGGTGTGTATCTGCTAGCTAAGAAAACACTTCAGTTGATTAAATGACTCACATCCACCACACACAGCTCTGGAGCACTGAACGGTGGTACAAGACAAACACAGCTCCAAGTTAATAATAGAACAAGTGATAAGAGTGGGCTGCTGCAGATGCCATCAGAGATTAGTGGTGGTTCACACAAACTTTCTCACTTATGTGTTAAGTCTTTTATCTAAGCTGTGCCATCAGTGACAGCCATCACTGCCAGGCTGCAGGAGGAGGATAGCACGGTCTACCACAACCAAACCAAACTGCTTTTGTGAAGACTCCAGGTCCCTCGTTAACGCTACCTAAACCTCCAAATTCTACTTCTATTTTGTAAGAGACATGATGCACTTGTCACATGTACAAGTCTGCAAGGCAGCTGTGAAGAGGGTTTTCTTCTTCACCACTGGATTTCAGAACTGCATCCCTGGTCAAGGGCCACTGGAATTTTGCTCTGGGTTCACACCAAAGATCCATCAGTTGCACCCCAGTCTGAACCATGCCCACAGTTCAGTAAAAATAGTATGAGAGAGATGTCTGGCATGTCAGCACCTACCGCGCAGCCTTGGAGCAGAAACACATCTCTGTTAACTGCCTGGCTGGATGGGTAAATGTTGATGTGAACTGACTGAACAAACTGGGATCAAAACCTTACTAGCAACAAAGTTAAATATTTGTCTCACAGGAAGGCAGCTAAAGGTCAGAGATGTAAAAGAAAAACCTAAGGACTTCTGGAATAATTTTACTTGTCCCAGATCTCTCTTTCTGGCCTCTTCTCTCTGCAAAGAAGGAAGTTTTAGAAAAGAATGAAGTAAGCTTGGCCACCTTGACAACTGCTTGAACAAGAAACGCTGCATATTCAGAACTGTCCTCACTTCTATTATTTCTAGTATAAAACAGGAAAGGTGACAAAAGATCATTTTTGGTACTAACTGCACTCACAGTCTTCAAGGTTGTCAACATCTCTGACTCTCAGGGACTTTTGCTCTCTTCCCATGACAAGACTGTGACTTGCTGTACAAGTGACTTTCATACAAGTGCTCACCTCCTCCTCGACAGCTGCTTTTATGCAGAAGACATCCTCCCTCCTCCGAGCACGTACACGGCACGTGGGTCCTGCTCATTCACTGTTAATGAGGTCTGACAACCAGCAATATACCAGGCAACACAATTCAGTGCCCCAAACACAGTGAACTGTGGAGGGGTGAAGAAAGAGGTGAGAGCAGAGGATGTCTTTACTGAACAGCAGTCCCGTTCAACAGTTTGAGCTGAAGACAGCAAATGGGACTGGATCAGTATGGGGTTTTCTGCACCTGCTACCACAGCCGTAAAGGATTCATGTTTAGTTCAAGGCCCGTGGACCACCTAGCCTGGTTCAAAAAAAGACGGGACAACTGTAACAGCCCTCATGGAGCAAGGCATCTGCAGTAGAAATTACCACCTCAGTCCCTGGGTTATGTCTGTCAATAGGAAAGGTTATATATCCTGAAAAACATCTTTTTGTGTGCCAGAGCTACCCAGAAAAAATTGTTCCACTCTTTTTATATGCTGAAAGAAAGCCTTTAGTAGGTATTTGAAAGAAATCTGTATTATTGGATATAATTAAGTCTGCTAAAGCTGTAATGACTTTCTGAAGGATAATATCCCCCAGCTGCTTCTCAAAAATTCATGAAGGAAGAATCTATTACAGGTAATAAAAACTGTGTAAGAATCAAAGTTATTCTGAGTGATCATTTACCTCACAAGCTCACAAGTGACATCACTGTGAGAAAAAACACTACCATCTCCTCTTTATGGTCTACCATAAACACATTTCATCTGCAGTTAAAATACAGTGAAAGCCCAGTATTGCCCTTGTTTGGCTGCTCAGAGAATGGTGCCTCAGCTGTTCCCACTTACAGGCAAAGCTAGCTGGTGCTCCCCAGATTTGGTCGTCTGCTGTTGAAAACTGCTATCAATAGAAGTTTACTCTTCCACAGTAACCTCCCTCAGCCTGTGCTATTAGCCTGAATATTTAAACAAAAACCAACCAAGGGTCTCACAGCTGTTCCCCAGGTACTAATGGCCTGAAGCCGTTAAGTTCCTACCTTGTGCTAATCTTACAAGCTAAGCAACTTTGGGTCGGTTTATATTTGGTAAGAGACCTCCGAGTGGTGGAGGGAAAAAAGCTGTTGAGTAACGTTCCTTCCTCTGGGATCTACTAAGTCATCATAGGACAATTACAGTAGGTTCTGGTCTCTCTAGTGAGATATTAAGCCAGGGCGAGGATTGCTGACAGTCTTCAAAGACCCCATTACCTCTTTTTATTACACTGACATTAGACAATTGCTCAGGCTAAATTCCAGTTTTGCTAATCACATTGTACCTGCCAGACTCCTCCTCTAATTGCAGAGCAGGTAAATGTAGACAGAGGGACCTCAGAAGGTAGACTCTACCTCCCTGCCCTGACGCACAGCTAAGGATACCTAGACCTTCCCTGTGTGGATACCCAAAGTTCACATTTTTCTAGGGAGTCTTCCCACTGCTTATCCAGCTGCAGAGTTAAAAGATTTTCCTAATATCTTGCCTGAAAATTAAGCCATTTACTTCTTGTCCTACTTGCAGTGGACCTAGGGAACAATCAGTCATTATGCCCTTCAAAAAAAATTATTTTTTTTAGTTTGAAGAGTCTTGGCACATTCCTCTCAAAACCTACTTTTCTCTATTCAAAACAAGTACCACTTCTGCCAGGCTTTTCCTGTAGGCCTGCCTTTCTGGACCTCTTAATGACTTTTTCCTCCCACTGAGACTCTCTCCAGTTTGTCTACCTGTTATTAGAGGACGTGCACAGAAGCTGGCACACTCAAAAGAAAAACCAATATCCAGCTCTTCAGCACTGCTCTCCTCTGCAACAGAATCACAGCCTGCAACTCACATTCAAAGCTAGGACGCTATTCACTCCTTGCCGCAGCATTTATACAACAGTGCTGTGCACTGTAAAGCTTGTCGTGTGTCATGCAGGTGAGGTGACTGGCATAAGCTGTGGATTTAAACTCACTAGGAGGTCCCAAAAGCTGCCTTGACCCATGCTGCTGCCCCAGCAGCTCCCTTGGTTTGGCTTGGTCTGGGCAAATCTCCTTTAAACACAGCCTGATGTGACTTCACTGCACAGCGTCCAAACCCCTGTCACGTTAAAACTTTGCTGTAATGTTAAAACATTGCTCCAGGCATACATAAAAAATAAACTGTTATAAAAGTTAAGTCCCAATCCAAAACAGACAAGTTATTACACCAAGGGATATGGAAAGACAAACGGATACATCTGTCTTCAGAATAACCAAGTTTACGCCAAGAATTTTGGCTCCTTGCTCATCAAGAGACAGAGTAGCTTCCTATCCAAGCAGTACCCAAAATTTACCAGGATTTTAAAGATGTGAAGTCAGCTTGAAAACGCTATACATACAATCAGGCAATGAAAACATGATACATTTTTTTTACCAGATTTGTAGAATTAAAAAGGACTCTTTGCATAAGCCCTACGTATTGCTGACATAAGCATAAGTAGCACTGTCATTTTTAAATTAAAATTCAAATGTAGAATCTAAGTAAAATCTTAGCAATAATTTAATGCTAAATTTTATGAGGTTATTTGGAACCTGCCACGTTATTAACTGCCAAACAATTATTCCACAGACCTTTGAAGATATCACTCCAAAATAATTTGTAGATTTCAATTACATTAAAGATAAGGCTGTGATCAGTCATTACTGAAGAGAAGCAGTAACCTCTTGGAAATAGTTTCTATTTAAAGAAAAACAAAACCTGCAATCCAACAAGCAACAGCAAAAGGCAGTTAGTCTGTATTTTTTAAAGCACCAAAACGCAAATGTATACCAGTGTAAGGAATGCCTACAAAAATATAATCTCACAAGATTTTTCTGTTTTGGGAAATCATACTTCATGTTTCAAAATATGTTATAACTCCAGACAAAACACAAATGGGCCCAGCAGCAAAATCTAACTCCTAGCTTCTAATCACTGAAGGCAAACATTTTTATATCCTTAGAGATGAGATGGAAGAGCATCCAAAATAACACCAGGTTAATTTAGGCAGCACTCCACACCTTTGGACAGCCACAACAACAAAGTCATGTCCAGCTGATACTACAATTTTCAAACTAAGTTTAGTTATTTGCTTGTTTTCCAGCAGGCATGCTTTCCAAAGACACACCTGTGGCTGCAGCCTAGCAGCCTCAAGCATTTCGCCAAGTCTGCCTTCCAGGAGCCCCCCACTGCACAGCCCTGGCTGCACTCCTGCAGACAGCAAGACCCTGAACCTCGGTTTTTAGGAGAGACAGAGTCACAGCATTTGCCACGTCAGCAAGCAGAACTGCAGGAACTTTAAATATCTGCCGGGACTAACATTACCCTTTTTTCTTTCATGCATAACCATGTAAAACTTTTTTTTTTCCTCCTCCATGGAAATAAATCTGTTCAGAAGGCAAAGGACTCCAGCTTTTCTTAACCGGACTCTCAGAGAGGGCTCCTCCCCATTTCAGTGCACGAGAGCCAGCATAACCTTGTTATTGCAATCACTGTGATAAGAATTTGCTGTTATTTCAAATTCCAAATGCAACAATTATTTTTTTTTTGTACCATCACACCCCGCAATAACATTTCAAAACTCGCCTCATGTCTGCAGCGCTATGCGGGTTCAGACCTCACTAACACCTATTGCAAGAGCAAGTTATACATGGTGGATTTTGTGTGGTTCCAAGTAGCTGGAGTTTTTATCTCCAGCATATGTTACCAGACCAGAGGTTAACAAAACTATGAACATAGTTGGGCATTTTATTAGCAACAACACAGGTTTAAGGGCTCCCACCAAAATACAAACTGGATTACAAACTTCCATTTGCTTTACATTTGCAGCACAACATGTAACATTTCCCATTCTTCAATGACCATCATATGCTCTTAATGCTGAATTTTGTTTATTATTTGTCAGCAAGAGCAGAAGCATCTGCTCTTTGGTAGGCTCCACCAGGAGCAAAACAGCTGGGAGCAACACAGCTCCCAAAAGCACCAGAACAAGCAGCTCCGGCAGCTCCCAGAGCTGTCACATCGCTAAATTACTTTATTCCCCGATGCTTTCAGTTAGCATTTTTCATGCATGCATCTTAAGGCACGAAGAGACACTTCTAACCTTGGTAGTCAAACTCTTCCATCTGCGCTCAGTCTCTCCGCTGAAGGAGATTTACCAGCGGTCAGGAATAGCGCACGACTGCACAGGCAGTTTCCCGCAGATGCAAGGGCTGCTTATGGATGAGCCTCCTCCATCTTTCCCATCCTGTCTGGGTCTTTTTTTCCCCCCTTGTGGTGTTGCTGGTTGGTTGGCTGCAGCTGTGCTTGGGAAATAAATAACTCTGCTTCAGGAAACTTTAAAGTGATTCCAAGTAGGCATCAAATAATTTCCTTGTGCATTTTTTGAATTAGTTTTTTTTTATACTGCCACAAAGTAGGATATTCAATTTGATCTCTGGAAATACTGTGTTCATCAGTCTTTTGCATTAATTCAATGATGTAAGTGTCAGCAGAGTTATAACCACGGTGTAGCACTGGGAAAACTGAGCGAAGTTTGGCCTTACTGATTTTTCATTACTGCCATCATGCTGGCTCACATAACACACTCCAACATCGCCACCATAATCAGCAGTAGGGAAAAAAAAAAACCCTTATCTGAAAACCTCTGCAGGCTTCAGAAATGGACTGACAATGGTTTATGGACAGATGGAAGACACTGAAAACATACAAAACCCACAGCAAAAAGCAATCCCAACCTGGTACAGCACAGAAGACCTGCATAAGGAGCCTGTCCCTCTCCCCCAAGCAGCATTTACACACATCAGCACATCACACTGGCAGCTGTTGCATGCTGCTGCCTTTCTCCAGAGCTGCCGGTAGAAGCCACAGACCGCCAACTTAAGCAGCCTTTTCTGAGAGAGGCATCCATCCTGTCTTAAAGCAGTCTACAGTGAAATACAATGTTACCTGACAAAAAAAAAAAAAAAAAGATAATAAAAAAAAAAATCACCCATTCCTTTTTTTTTAGCTATTGTGTATGATCACCACTTCCAAAAATGGCAGTACTCAGACCACTTCCACTTTATTTTCCCATCACTTCCCCCCCTACATTTTTATTTAACAACTCTATTTCAAAACCAGTAATTCCCAGAATTTTAGTCCCACTATCACCAAAGCCTTATCTTAACTTTAAGTAGATTTTTCTTAGCCTGAAGCAACACACTCAAGTCAAATAGCTGAACGCGGAAGACACTCGATGGTCTCAAACTTAACCTGGCAAATCCAACCTGTAATATATTTACTAATTGTTTTTCACTTGGCTTAATTAGCGGGATTTAAATGAGATCTCAGCAACAACGTGCCCAACACCACAGACCACAGCAGCGATGTTTCACACTCCCCCTGGAGATGCACAAAACATACTGTGGGCTTTCCAGAGCCTCTAGCTCTCCGACAACACAAGGCACTGCCAGTTCTCCAGTGTGACAAGCAGCCTCTCCTGATCCTACTTCTCTGCCGGGATTTCCTCAAAAATCGTTACATAAATTACGGTATGCTTTATTTTTGCCTCCTGTTTTTTGATGCCATGCTTAGCACATGTTTTCAAGAAACTATCTGAATCCACATGGGCACAATATTTTTCCCTGTGAATGCTGAAATTCTTCCATAATTACAATCTATTAAAAGCTGGGCTTTAGGAGAATAGCAAGTAACACGACATTGACAACAAGGATCACAAAAACTGACGCTGCAAGATCTAGATGCCTCAATGTGGTATCAATACCACAGCACATGAGGATGCCAGTCACTATCCTGAAGAAACAGGTGACAATCTTGTCCTCATCACTGCAGCAGTGGTGAAGGAAGTAAGGGATTATCTCACTCCTCCTTCTAGACCTTTCAGGAAACAAGGGGCAGAAAACAGCATTTTTATTTTTCCATCACAACCCCCCATGGAAGATGTGGCGAATCTAAAATTCAAACTATACAGAAGTTCATTGTTCATCTCTTTTTTAAATAAAAAATAAATTACTGGAGGCGCACAGGCAAAGAAAAGCAAGCAAATTTGCAAATGAGACCCCATGATCACAGGACATCTTCTCAGATGGTGGTCTGGATGTTAGTAAGGTCTCTTTATCATGGGAGTCTGAGCACACCCGGATAAAGCTTCAGTTTAAGGACAGGGGAAAGTTTAGCCATTCCACAGATAACTGTTTTTATTCTTGTCAAGGCAAATATCACAATTAGTTATTCACTTTGACCAGGAAGGCAGTCCTATCTCTAGCAAAATCCCATTTGCTCCTCTTCATGTCATTCCAGCTTCTTTACATATCTGCACATCTCCGCACAGACCACTAGTACTGCACCCTGACAGTGGGACCTCAAAATCGGTGCCAAGCTACTCTTTCCTGGCCTTCAAAAGCTGGCTCTTCTCCCTCTGGAAGACTGCAAAGAAAACTCCACAAAAGAAACACATGAATCTGTACGTGATTCCTGAGGGAGTGGCATCTGTCAAAACCACAGCCGGCATGGAGCTTGCTGAAGAAAGCAGCATCCCACGACTGGTCACACGTGGCAATAACTGGGGGGAGAAGTTAGTACTGACGCTCCTCACTCTTGCTGGACTCCAGCTGCTAATGATGGTCCTCACGTCTCCAGAAGGCTTTACAATCATTACCAGGACGGAACCTCATTACAGGTCCATCTACTGACTCATTAACTAACTCATTAATTCTCCTGCAGACCATGTCTTACAAACATTTCTTGACAGCTTTCGTCGAATAAAATGGCATTTGGATGCCAACAGTGCCAAGGGTTGAGGACTTTTCCCAAGCTTGCTCCTGTTGGGGCGCTTCAGCCTGCTGAGGCAGCGTGGTGACAGCGGGTCAAGGTCACCTGTCCAGACTGAGGTGTCTGACCTGGTTCGCCCCCACCCCAGCACACTCCACGCCTCCCCTCCCGCTGCTGGGCAGCATCGCTCGAAAAATCTCTTGACCACAAAAGGCCTTCCCTGGAAGCCGCCATCACCCCACCTCACCTCACCTCAGCTCACACCACCCTCCCGCCACCTCCCCTACCAGCGACACCTCGGCACGGGGACGCGGCCGCACCTGCGAAGCGGGGCTCCTACGGTGGGATGTTCTCCGGCGGCCACAGAGCGCAGCCCCGAGCGGGCCGCCACTGGGACCCCAGGAGCCCGCCCGCCCCCAGCTCCGCCTCAGGGGAGAGGGTCCGCCGCGGCTCCGCGCCGCTCACGACACGGGCGCCTCCCGCCCCGCCCCAGCCCGCCCTACCTTCCTGCGGCGGCCGCCCGGGGGCTGCAGGGGGCAGCAGCCGGGCGCGGCGCTCCCCCGCCGGCCGCTCCGCACGTAGGTGACCCGCCGCCTGCCCGCCGCCGCCGCGCCCGGGTGCTGCTCCGTGCCGCGGGCCGGGGGGGGCGCCCGCCCCGCCGCCGCTGGCGCCCGGGGCTTCTCCTCCGGGCACCAGGAGCGCCTCATGCCCAGCTGCAGGCAGAGGAAGAGCACGGCCGACAGCAGGCAGAGGCGGAAGGCCGGGCCCCGCCAGAGCGGCCGCTCCTTGGGCATGGCGGCGGGGGCTCGCCCTGCCCGGCGCTGCCGCCCCCCCGCCCCGCCGCAGGGCTCATGCCGCCGGCGGGCCGGGCCCCGCGGCCGCCGCCGAAAGTTGGGAGACCCCGCCCCGAGCGGGGCCGGCCGGGGAGGGGCCGGGACGCCCCTGCCCCGGCCCCTGCCCCGGCCCCGGCCCCGGCCCCTGCCCCGGCCCCGGCCCGGCGGGGGCTGCGGGGCGCCGGGGCTGGGCCGGTGCCCGGGCGGAGCGCGGGGCTGCCGTGGGTGGGTGCCCGGCCGCGGGCTCTGCTGACGTTGGGCGCTGTAATGCCACGAGGTAGTGGCGGTTTAGTGGGGGCTTGGGTGTTGCTCGTACCGAAGTAGAACAAAGTAAAGGGCAGCCCGGCCCTGCACCTAAGGACTTCGCTTCTTGGAAGGTTAGAGCTGGCCGTGAAGGATGAAGGACACCCCTGGACAGCCAAGATAGCACCAGTTTCAAAGATGTGTCTTTGAAACCCTCCCGGTATCATCTGGCGTTACAGATAAGTAGCTCCAGGCTGACTCCAGGGGTAGCTACATCAATAGACAAGCAGCATGAATGCCTCAAAATGGAGTTGCCTTGCAGGGTGTTACTACAGTCGGTAACCGGCAGCGGGGCTGTTAGCGATTAGTCTAATGCTGTTGGGCCTGGACATTTGAAGGTTATGAGCACCCTGTGTGAACTGCATTGGGGTGCCTCGATTTGGCTGGGATACCTCCTGCACACAAATAACTTTTTTAAGTCTACGCTCTGCATCCCAGCCTCTGGGCACGGGCCAGCTGTGAGTTTCCATGATGCTTCTTTGGTTTCACCCGTGAAGGAAAGGCTCTGGGTGAGCTGAGCAGGGCCGAGTCCCCCTCGCCTCTGCAGAATAACGTGGGGCTTTTTGTCCCGCAACAGGAATACGCTGCACAGAAGTACAAAGTACATGGGGCAGCTTTGGTCTTAAGCCACAACGCTAAACCATCGCTGAGCGACAAGCAGATAGCAGTGGCTGGTGGGATTTTCTGAAGCAGGAACCACAGTGGGGAGATGTGTCAGTGGCAGGAGGCAAGCTCTGCAGGAACAGGGAGGAGGGCAACGGCAGCTGGTTTGCAGCACGTGCAGCTTGTGAGTAATAAATTTGTTCTCAGGTGGGATGTGCAGGACACGGATGCACAGCTACTTGCCTTATCTTTGCTGAGTGGGGGAGAGAGGTTGTGACCCTTGTCCCCTGCGTGAGTACTGTGCTTCCAGCGCTCCCGCCTTGTCTGCTGGCAAGGGACACATTCTCTGCTGAGCTCCTTCTCCCTCCTTTCCGATGTCCTCTCTGGGGCAGCAGCCTGCACTGCTCCTCTCTAACTTGTCCTGTCTGTTCACTGCCTGGGGCAGAGCTGGAGCTGGCTCCTGCTGGGGGAGCAGGTCAGAGAGGAGTGCTGGGAGAAGCAGAGCCTGGCAGCAGCCAAGCAACCAGAGCTGCTGGCAGCAGCCAAGCAACCAGAGCTGCTGGCAGCAGGACAGAGGAGCTGCAGGCAGGAAGATAAGGGAGGGAGCAGTGATCTGTCTGGTGAAGTGGGATTTCAAGTGTGGCTCCAAGCACAGATGCACTGGCAGGTCAGGTGCATGCTCCCTGCCATTTAAACGTTGCCGTCCTCTTTACGTAAACTATTCTTCTAAATTAGGTTAAAGCAATGCTATAGTTGTTTTAAACTGCCCTAAACGCAGACTGCTCTGGGAAGGGTATAGGTGGCAGTCCTGCCTGCCATTCCTGTAGCAGGAGGAGGGACTCCTTTGTCTTAAGCTAAGCCAAACCAGGGCAATGACCCAGATGAAAACTAACTCAAGAAAAACTCTCAGTTTCCTAACAGACCTGGATGCCATTTTTGGTACCATCCTGTCTTTTGGTCAGCCTACAGCCAATATGGGACAGCCTCGGGGTGGCTTATGCCTCCAGGGAAATGCAGTGCAGATCGGAGCACTTCTCCCCCACCCCCCCCACCCCTGCTCAGAGGTGCCCATCCCATCCCCTTTGGGCAGGCTCTGGTGCTTGCCACAGGGAAGGAAGTTGGTCCTGGCAGCAAGTTGGTCCTGGCAGCTGACCTGTCTGACAACTAACACGTTTTTCCTCTGTTTGCACCCACTCCACCCCGCCTTAGGTGACTAGACAAGCCCTGGTGCTAGTGAAAGAGAGGAACACATTTATGAGGGCAGAGGGAGAGAGTGACTACAACAACCATGACCGGCATCAGCTTAAGAGACAGGCACCCAGCAATATCCATGAGCATTGCCTGGAGTTCATCAGCAGAAGGTCACCTGGGCTGGCACAGGGCCACCTATGCATCACTTTGCTCCTCCATGTGAAAGGGCGTCATTCATCTGGAGGACAGAAGTAATGCTGCTGCTCAAGGAAGAGAGGTTTAGACATACATAGAGTACACTAAATGTAGTGATAAATGTGACAAGACACAAGACTTGCAATACTGCTAGCCAAAATCATTATATCACAAAACTCTTACCACTGCATCACAAAATTCTTACCTTCAAGGCTGTAAAACAAAAAAACCCCATCAGCATCTGGTCAATAAATAACGGCGTGTGAAGGTCCTATTAAAAGAAAAGTTTGTGTTTGTATGGTTATGGAGAAAATCTTAAAGGCAGGAGTATAAAGGTCAAGACTCGGAAAATATAAAGTGCCCAAATACATTTTAAAACACTCTCTCTTGAAGTTTAATCCTTGAGAAATCAAAGCTTTCATAAAAACTTGAACAATGCGTATTCAAATAAAGGAGGTCTAACTGAGCAGAATAAAAGCCACAAGGTCTTTCTTAGGTTTAGTATCACAGGTTCGTTTGTTGTTCTTACTTCAACAGAAAGCTCAAATACTTGAATCCAGCCACTCTTCTTGTCATCAGTGAGCTGTAACTGTAAATGCTGACCTTGTACAAGACATTCCCTTCCTTGGAAGGCTGATCAGCCCCAATTTGTGAGCATGCTAGGAGTGGTCCTTATAAATAGTTCACAAAATTTAAGTCGGTGTTTTCATTTTGCTTTTGTGTTTCAACAAACGATTGAATTTCTCATGCCCTCCCCATCTCTTTCGAATGTAAGTCTGTCTGTTTAAAACACCACGGAGGGTTTCTAAAGATAGAGAAAAAGGGAGCAGTGGTAGAAAAGGATCTCAGGAAATCTCAGGAACAATGAGAAATTTTATCTGGATTAGCATGAGAATCGGGGGGAATTAAGATAGTACCTTAGCAGTCTCACCTCTCCATTTTAACAAGTGAATTACAAAGCAATTTCTCCCCCCAGGAATTGGCTGCAAAGACACCTGTATGTGAGCAGTGCCTGTTAAGAAGGAAAGCAAATTAAAATCGCATCTTAATGTGTGTAACTTCAGTTCAACTGGAGGATGGACTTTTTCGAGGTGATTGCTGGGAAACACAGCTTCTGCAATGTTTCACAGCTGCTGGAAAACATGGTCACTCTTCAAGTCAGGCAGCAAATAGCCTCCCCTCCCTGTTTTTCCCAAAGAAAGGTGGTTGGTGTTAGAAGAACATGTATCATGCTGGATCCAATAGGGCACAAAGTACTGCCATGCAATGCAAGGAGTAACTGAACCAGCAACTGAGTATGAGCATGCACTTTCTACTGAGAGTGATCATTATGCCCTGGTAACCAAAATCAGAGATCGGTCCTACTGTGTCTGCTTTTCATGTAGGTGCCACAGATTTCTGCAGCTCACTTCATTTCTCTAGGAAAAGTCTTAAAAAATTTAAAATTCCTTCCTCATTTACAAATTTGTCTACAGTGAGAGCACAGCGCTAAACCTCTGGAAGGAAAAAGTTTAACATCAATAGACGTTCATTGCTTTGGTGCTGTCTTTGCTGCTTATAAATTACATCTTGCCTGGGATGTTGTTGGTAGCAAAATCTCTCCTTTGCAACAGTTCTTCAGTGTTTTCTTTTATGGCCATTTTCTGTTCAAACATTTTGCTGTCTGTCTCCTGCCTCCACCCATTGTCAAGGCTTCTGTTTATCCTCTGGCTAGTCAAAAAGTCTGCCCAGATCTCTGTGCAAAATTAAACCCCAGGCAGGAAAAGCACCACTAGGAATTCCCTGGATTCTCCAAGGGCTGTTAATGAAAGTCAAACATTCCTCCTATAAAATGAGTAAATGAATAAAAATGGGGTTTTTTTTGACTCTGCTTAACAACTCTGGGTTTGGTATGAGCCACTTGGCAAAATCTACTTGACAGAGTGAAGGAAAGCTTTTTTCCCTCTACTCCCTCCTACACTCCTGGCTAATACTTTGAAAACCAGAGTGACACTGGTCCATACACATGAAAACAGAGAGGTTTTGCGCAGAAACTTTCACAAGATCATTTTAAAAGCAGCTGCATGAAGAGAAGCACGGTGTGTCCTTCCCCACAGAAGATGTGTGTGCCTCTCTGATCCTGAGTCTACAGAAGTCAGAGCTTTGGTCCAGGCCTGTTTTATTGCTTTGCACATTTATGTGCCAAAGCTCTGCCATAGCCCTGATGAATGTGGGATGAAATGTTTATAGCTCCCAAGGTGACTTCTCAGTGATGGCTTCAGTGCAAGCCTGGTCTCATTTCTGTTCCTTAAAATTGCAGCTAGAAATGCTGGCAGTATTTCTCTATGCACCAAGTAACAGACCTCCCTGGAGCCTGCACGCAGCCAGCAGCTCCACAAGGGAGGTAGGTGCAGCCCTTACTCCTTCCCATGCCTTAAATCCCACTGAAAACTCAGAGGAAGAATCTCTATTATCTTCTTGGTGATAGCAAAATGGAGAAGTAAATCGGCTGTGTTGGTCACCCACTTACTGCTGCTGAGAAACACGTGTCTGAACAGCTGTCAAAGCTACAGCTCGGCTGCGTGGATCATTACAGCCACTTCTCAGCTTGCCACTGGTAGGTTTGAAGGTAACAGCTGAAAAGACCCACGTCTGTTCATGCAGTCTCCCGTTAGCTCTCCTGAGCTCGTGGGCTATTGAGGCAGTTTAATACAAGACGGATCTTGCTGTTCAGCAGTTCAGCTCGAGGCACAGGCAGAAGCTCTCTTTTCCCTCCAGCTATGCAGAGATTCAAACACCACAGCCTAGCCGTGTGAATTTGATGAAAGAGATAATTGATAATTTATGGCCTGGAGAGGGGATTATAGATTAAGATTTACCTTTGAGTCACGTTCTTGTGCATTTGCACACACGCATACCTGCATCTGTGCACGTCACGTACATTTGCTGCAGGATGAGAAGAGGAATGAGCTGGCCCTTCAGTAGAAGATGCTTTGCAGCTTTCTGCTGTCTCCTCGGCCTTACCTTTATTTATTTAACCCTAATCTTTGTGGTATCTACAATTGCCTCCAGCAGTTGTGTTTCACTCCTGGAGAGGAACAACAGTGGTTTTTTGGTCTGCCTTTTACTAAATTGTCTAATAATTCTGAACAAGCAAAATTCTGCCTCCTTTTTAAAGGAAGAGCTGGCAATTTTATTGAATAGATACTGGTATAAAAACTGAAAACATGTATCACCATTTTAAAAATGGAATTTAAAATTTAAATGGAATTAAAAAATTAATTAAGCAGTGATAGCTCATATGCAGTTCACGTACTATTGCACAAAGATTTTTGTGATATTAGTTTGTTGTCTGTATTTCCCCCGTATCTATACTGTAATCCCAGACAGATGTCCATCTTTGCTTAAAAATTACCCTGAGTTTCTATTACAAAATCCTATTTTCTGTACATTTTAAAGATTACCTTGGTGTTACTCTGGCCTCGGCTTTCTCCCCTGTTTTGGATACAATCAATTTTACTGGTATTTTTACACTTGTAAGCTCAAAGATGAATAGCTTTCATTAAAAAATGTAATTGGTAAAGGGATTAATCTATAATGCTCAGAATTCTGCAAAAGACCACAGCTGGAGTAGTAATTATGGCTTTAAGAAGTTATATAAGCCTTTTTATTACATGTTTTTAATGGGTTTACATAGTACAGTACAAATGCCAAAGTATTTATACAGGGGATGGCAACAGCACTGGAGTAATGGAGCAGATGTCATAATCCGATCACTGAGAGAGACTTTCATCTGCAAGCGCTCAGGGAAAAGGGCTCTCCAAGGGGAGAAGAGATGCCAGCCAGAGCGCCAGGGCTGCTAGGGAGAAGAACAGCAACATGTTCCAGGTAGCAGATTCACCAAAAAATTAAGACCCATAATTAATGTGCTGTGCACTTTTTCTAGTCTGTCTTGCAACGTTATTTGATACACTGGCATGTGTCTGCACAGTTTATGCCTCATTAAAGGCTATAGGATAAAATAAAAGCTGGGAGTGGTTAGCAGCATCCTTGATGGACCTGATGGGTGAAAAGCAGCTTTCATAGGATAGGAGGTGTGCAAAAATGTCCTGGACGAGTATGCAGGCCAATATTTATCCACCTTTAATAAAGGTCTCACCCACATGTCTGAAAAGTGTCCCATTTTTGCAGGACACTAAGTTCACCTGTAACAAAAAGGTTGCTTTTCTGAACTATCACCATGTGGTCAGCCAGTCCTCTTCTCCAGCTGGTTGCATTTTAAATGTCTTAAAATCCTAACGAGGAGGAGAGAAATGGCCTTGCCCTCAGCAGAAAAGATGCCACAGCTCCCCTGCAGCTGAGCAGCCTGGCCAGGACCAGATGGTGAGGATAAAACTCAGTGCTCTTCCCGCAGGCTTCTTTCAAGGCAGTTTGTCCTCAATGGCATGTAGAGCAGCATCAGTGATGCAGTATCGACTGGAAG
The DNA here is from genome assembly GCF_023634085.1 of Falco cherrug. Taxonomy (NCBI): domain Eukaryota; kingdom Metazoa; phylum Chordata; class Aves; order Falconiformes; family Falconidae; genus Falco; species Falco cherrug. The sequence goes on along the minus strand of NC_073702.1, from coordinate 65,292,205 downwards.
TGGAATAACCTCCTTAGCTGAGAGTTTGTATATAGGTTACGTGTTACCACAGGAGTCACCCTTTTGGCATGTTCTTCCCAGTGTGTCTGCCTCCATCTTCAGCCATGGATGTGGAAAACAGAGGCCATCCAGACACTTCGAAGATGTGCTGGGAAGGACAAAGTGCATTTGTGAAGATACGGGCACTCTACAGGCATCGCTCCAGGTGATGAACACTCAGCTAGGCTAATGCTTGTGGTTGTGCCTCAGCTCCTGCCTGTCCTGGTTGCAGGCTCCTTGTTAGGACGAGATCTCTTTGCCAGAACGCACTGAATTTCTTCACGAGCACTCTGTCAGGAGATAAAGTGCATGTTTCTGAAAGCACAAAGGCTCTTTGCAGAGCTTGTGTGGTGCCTGCTACAGTCCTAGTGGCAAGGCTGAAGGCAAAGCCGGTGGTTACAGAGAAAAGCCTGCCCTGCCATCTCCCCACAGTCTGGTCAGCGTAGCAGAGGTGGCATAGAGCTGTTGCAGGAGACACTTGCCTCCCCCACAAGGCAAAGGAGAACCAACTACTCTGAGCCGTAGCTGGGTCAGTGCCCAAAGCTAGACAAGCCCAGGAACCTCCTGGCCGGGGCCCAGGGCACTGGCACAGGCAGGGAGAGACCCACTGGGGCCTGCAGAGCAGCAGCTGGAAGAGGCAAATTTTCCCACTAACTTCTCACTCCTTCCTCAGGCTTAATGCAAAGGAAAGAAGATGCTCACTGACATACAGTGGTGGCAGCCTTTAGGAATTGAGGGCTTTTTGCTCAATCTTTGTGCTGAACTGCTCAGTCTTACACTGCGAAGGCAAACAGCAGTAAGATTGCTCTCAGCAACCCAGACAAGAACATTTTAGTGCATAATTATGGATGAGATGCAAAAGGATGAAAAAAGAGGGAAAACATCTGTTCGCATAGAGTTTATTGCTGTTCACTTAAGAGGCCCATTAAATGCCAGAAAAAGCTATTTATCCTTCTGTTTGAGACAATTATCCTGCTGCAAATCTCTGTAGCAATTCGCCCTGTGATTATTCCTGGAGTGCTGACACTGTGCAGATACACTCACTGCACGGAAAAAAGGCATGGACATTGCCCATCAAAGCTTACAGAGAGACTTTCAGAAGCGAGGTAGCCAGTGCTTCTCCAGGTCTTTAACTTACACTTTACCTCTATGGAGAAGCGGGTTGTTTCTTGAAGTCTTTGCCTGGACTTCATGTGCCTCAGCCCCTTTCTTTCAAAAATCAAAAGGGATTTTTCTTTCAAAACACACCTAAATGTGAGATTGCTCTTCCTGTAGCCACTCTCTTGGTAATACAGGATGTGAGAAGTGCAAATCAAGTACTTGGAATGTTCAAAGGAGATCAGGCTGTCCCACAAACCAGAAGACAGTTCACCAGGCTGCAAGGTGTGCAGGGAGGAGAGGCTTCATCTCTTTGAAGCCCAACCCTGCACTCGTTTGGCGAGGAGGAAGGCAAGTGCGAGGCTCCCTCCATGGCTCTAGTGCATGCGCTGAGAGAAGGGTTGTTTTCCAGACCTTCACTTTAGCCAGAATGCTGACTGGAGGTGCCCATGCAGGTGCTTCAGAAACACCAACAGCTGCCTTGGTTGCTTAATTCTCTGGTGATACAGAAAATAAACATGCTTCATTTCCTCTGTTTGGCTCAGAAATGTAAGGAAGGGCTAATGTAAGACTTGGATATCTGAGACTTTGCAGAAGTTGAATAAAAAGGCAGGAGAGGTGACAGTGACAGAAGCACAGCATGTGGTGCCCATGGTGCACGTAGTGCACGCCTCTCACAATGTCAGAAATATACTGGTATGGTAGGTAATGGACATGAACAGGAATGGAGGAAAGTAACGTGGGACAGTTCTTTCCTAGTGCTGGCTGCTGTCAGTGCTGTGAGGCAGTCTCAAAGGAGAAAAACAAAACACAGGAAAAATACTCCCTTGAAACTTCTTTTATGTTTGGAAATACTATTTCTATGAAGTTGTTCGCTTTCAGAAAAGTTTCTTTCTGCTTTCTTTTCTCCTCAGCAACTCCCTTTCTTCACAAGGCCATTTTGACTCGTGTCTGCTTCTCCTTCTCCAAAATATTTGATGGCTTCATTGAGAAAAACAGACACGTGAGGGCAAAATTCCCAGAAAGAAAACAGACTATTTCAGATCAGTCTTAAACAAGCAATAGTTTCCAACACCTGAGCACCCAGAGTGGTGTGTGGGCTCACCAGGACCAGTCCAGGCAGCAGGTGCATGGACCAGGCTGCAGCCCTGTAAGGACCAGCCACAGAATGCCTACCCCACGTACATCTCGAGGGGCTGGGGACCCCAAGTCCCTTCAACACGAGGAACCGAGGACACCGGGCTACCCAAGACAGTGGTTTCCCCTCCAGCCTTTTGGTGGCAGAAAAGCTTTGGGACATGCTGCTATAGCAACAGCTTTGTCTAGAATTATAATCCCTTATTTTTACTAACAGCAGCTTCTGGTATGTTGCTACCTTCACGTTTCTGTTTCCTCAATGTACTTTTTTAAGCTCTCCCCATGACATTTTACGGCCCTAACTGATTCACCATTATTTCTTAAGCTCTACTGCAACACCCAAGTCCGCCAAGCCTTATAGGTATGTGGGAGCCCAACAGGCGCCCACATTTCCACCGAGTTCAGCATCACTGCATTTGCTCCGAGATGGTGCGTGGGTTTCTTTCAGCAACTGCTTGATCCAACATCTCCCTCTGGTGGAAAATAGGGAATAAAGCAGGATAAAACAAAGCATCGTACAACGGACACAATTATTTGATAGCTGTGACAGCAATACAAATCTCGGTCCAGCCCATGATGTTCTCTCTAGTTACTACATTTATTCCTAGTGAATTTGAATTTATCACACTGAAGTTTATCGCAAATAGTATTCAACTGGAAAATAACTGTGACGAATGGTGAATGCCAATTTTCTTGTATTTTTCAGAAAACTGGAAAATTTGCTTTAAATATGAGCAAAAGCCTATATCGAGACAATATGGCTTTATGGTGCTGTTTCTATGAAGAAAATCAACAAAATTCCACATTGCAGAAAACTATTATTTTGTGCTCAAGCTCTAAAATCCATCATACGGCCCATCTGCTGTCTGCAATCTCAAGGATCGATAGAAATGCCTCAAAATATAACGGTTCCCTTTCTATGCCATCACTACACCTTTGAAGTTCCCTGTGAGTGTGACAGATCGGTTGCCATCTGCCAGACGTGCCTCTTCAATGCAGATCAGAAAGCGTGGGTAAGAAGGAAATACTCAAGTACCGCCCAGATAACTTTTGTCTGGACACGTGTGGACTTAAGGAACGGCTCAAGGATAAAATGCTTTGCACAGGTGACAGCTAAGTCTTTCTTTAAGGGTGCCTTTCATCAGCGTGGAAGTCGGGGACATTTAATGACCTTCCACTGTTAATCTTCTCCCATGTGCGAGTGTTTCTCTGACACTCACTCTGTGTTTCCAGATGAAGGCTACAGTCGATGCAACAGCACAGACATTTAGGATAAAAATGGAGTTTTGCAAATTCCTCAGCTGCTGGCTCAGCTTCAGCTGGAGCTGGAGAGTTAACACACACTACATCTTTGCTTCAGCTCCTGGCAAGGGTCTTGTGTGAGGAGCAGAAACTCCGAGATGGCTGATGAGATATTGCCAGAGACTGACACCCGAAGCTGGGGCAGCTGAAGCAAGAAAATACTCAGCACACTTCAGCTGCCTAAAAGCCAAGCAGTCAGTGCCAGTGGGCTGGCTTGCAGGCACTGAAACAGTGTGACTCCCCTTTGTGAGTAGGTGTATAGCTGGCACAGGGCACCATCACTATGTATCTATGGATATATTTTAGAGTATTTAAAGTTTCCATGCCTAGGGAGAAAAATGAGAGAGGTATGTGTGATTATTCCCAAAACATTAGGATATATTCTTGGCAAATTGAAAGCTTCTGGAACAAAGAGCTGAGGCTCCTGAGTAGGATGCTCAGCCTTTGTGTGACATAACCCTATTGGGGAACAAAGCTTCTGTGAACAAGAGCAAGATTTAAAAAGGAATTTCAAGCTAGAGACAGGGGAAGCAAGCAGGCAGAGAGGAGCAGGAGTTCATGATGACATGTCTTCAAAGTTGCCATTTTGACCTCTTTGTAACCACAAGTAAGCAGGGAACAGCAAGGTGCAACCTGGACAAACAAAGCCCCTTTTAACAGACTACAGGAGCTGAAGCAAGCACACTGAATGTATTGCTTGTTTGTATTTGCTGTAAGTTTGAAAATAAGATACGGCTTTAAAATGCCTGATTTTTACATGAGGGTATTGAAATGTCAGAGACATGCCAGAAGAAAGATAATTACTGGCTCATTGTAATAGCATGATAAAAAATTATGTGGGAAAGAACCAAAATAGATCCCATTCAAATGAGGAAAAGGACACGAACTCTGTCAAATCAGAAGCAGAAACAGAAAGGCAGACTGAAAAAGATTTTGAGGAAATAACTTGCTAATAGACAAAAAACCTTCCTCTACCCCAGCAGAAACAGGGAGCTTGCCAGAGCATTCTGCAGGTGACCAGGGTATGCAGTCAGCAGAGGATCAGGATGGCAAAGGAGTTTGAGAGAAAACAAGCCCTAACACAACAGCTAAACATATTACTTGTGTCTGCATTCAGCACAGAAAAGCTTAGTGAAATTCCCACAGCAGAGCCATTCGTTAAGGGGATAACGCAGAGAAGCTGCCTCAGATTGAAGGGCCATTAGATGAGGTTTTAGAACAAATAGATGCAAGGGATAGTAACAAATTCATGAGAAGCAGATGTTACTTGCTTGTGGGTTTTTAAGGAATGCTAATGGGAAAATGTTGCACTGGTATATAACTGGTATATAACCTTTTACTTAAAACAGCCAAAGAAAAACCAGGATGGCACGTGACACTTCTAAGTGTTGTAAGGGCTCTAGGCAAAGCACTAAGTCTGGCACCTGTAGCAGACTAACGCTAAAAGCTACGGTAACAGAATAGTTGCAAGGGCAGATACAGACTAAGAGGGAAGAATGAGCAGAGCTTTGCAGTGAGTAGCTATGAAGCTGCTTCACCACTCCCTTGCAGCTTCAGAGGAAACAGTGAAGGTGCAGAGTAGAGCAATGCACTCGGTGTGATCTGCTCAGTTTCTGGAAAGCTTTTAATAACGTCTGTCACCAAGGTCTCTTAAAGAAGCTAATCTGGCATGGGATAAGAGGGAAGATCCTCTCATGAGTCAGCAACTACATATAGGATAGAGAGACAAGGTAGGGAAAAATTAGCCATTTCTCACAGTGAAGTCACCAGTGACATCTTAGAGGGATCCATGATAGGGCCAATGCTAATCCACATATCCATCAGTCAGGCTGCAAATGCTGAGGTGACTCAGTCTGCTGGTGGTACCATCTTATTCAAGGTAGCAAAACGCAAACTGCCCGCAAGGAGCTGCAAAAACCACCTCGTGAGCCTGGGCAAAGTAATAGCAGGTGAAATTCAGTGTGGATAACAGCAGAGGAAAACATATGGCTGAATTGGGAGGAAGACCCCCTTATTACCCAGCCTCAGCAACGACCTCTAAACCAGCTAGCACCATTCAGGACAGGTATCTGGCAATTAGGTAGTTCTATTAAAATGTCAGCTAAAAGCTTATTAGTGACTATAAAGCAACTCAATGAAAAAACATTATTAGGAAGGGAAGAGAGATCATAGACTTGTAGAATAGTTTGGGTTGGAAGGGACCTTAAAGATAGCTCCAACCTCTTTGCCTTGGGCAGGGACACCTTCCACCAGACCAGGTTGCTCAGAGCTTCATCCAGCCTGGCCTTGAACACTTCCAGGGATGGTGCATCCACTGCTTCCCTGGGCAGCCCATGCCAGTGCCTCACCACCCTCATAGTGAAGAACTTCTTACTAGTATCTAATCTAAATCTGCCCTCTCTCAGTTTAAAACCATTGCCCCTTGTCTTATTACTACCTGCCCTTCTAAAAAGTCCCTCTCCAGCTTTCCTTTAGGCCCCCTTTAGGTACTGGAAGGCTGCAGTAAGGTCTCCCTGGAGCCTTCCCTTCTCCAGGCTGAACAACTCTAACTCTCTCGGCCTGTCTTCATAAGAGAGATGCTCCAGCCCTTTGATCATCTTCATGGCCCTCCTCTAGACTCACCTGAATCCTAATTGATGTAATCAATTACATACACAGCTCATCCCCTATCATGAGTACTGTGTGTAGTCCTGGTCCATCCTTCTCAAAAGGACATTAGAGTGACAAAAGTTATAAAGATGGGATACAAGGAAGCCAAAGATATGAGATTACTTTATGTGGGTAGCAGCTACATAAACCAAGATTCTTCAAGGTGGGAAAGAAGAATCTGAGAAGTTTGATGCATGCAGCTTTATAAATTCAAGAAGTGTCATGGAAAATAACTAGTCACCACTTCTCATAAGATGCAAGAAAGGGGCATCAAATGATTTTTTCAGGTTCAAGACAGAGATGAAAGCAAAGAGCTCTGCTCCTGGGAAAAGAAGTCTCTCCCTTTGCAGAATTTGTTGTCACAAGATGTTGGGGACTACAAAAGCACCATACATGGTTTCTGAAGCCAGTCAGAAAAGATAAATGTGGAAGATAAATCATCTGAGGGTCATGAAACACTAAACGATGCCTCAGCTGAGGAAGCCCCTGGGCCAGGAATGGCTAGAAGTGGCCCTCTCCACTGCTGGCCACGGCCACAGCTAGGACACCAGACTGATGGGCCTCACAGCTGAACCTATTTTGACACTTTTATCAACCAGACATCTTTTAGAAGAAATCCTGTCACCCTGCAGAGCAGAAGTGCACAACCAGAGCTCTGGTTTCTCATGGGGCTATGAACACCCTATTAGCATTAGTAGTATTTTTTTTCTCCAGGATATTTGTTACTTTCTAAGATTAAAATCAAGATTAAGAAAAAATACCCCATTCTCATGTTCTTTTTCCATGTATTTTTATGTTCCATGTTAGCTGAGGACAAAGCTGCAGTTTGACAAGACCTACACCAACACTGCTGCCAAAAGTAGCAGCTCTGCCCTCTCATACCACTGGAAAAGACAAATGATGGGAGGGGTGCAATGAAAAATCAGCCTTCAGAGCTGAGGAGAAGGCAGCAAGGCTGCTGAAGGCAGTGTTGTCTTAGGCTGATCCCAGGTGCTTATTGACTTATAATGTAATTTGTTTCTTCTGACAGTTGTCTCTTGCAAAGGATAACTGTCCTCATCCCCACTGAGAACAGCAGGAGTTGGCAGCCACATCTGAATGCAGCTTTTCTTGGCCCTGTTAGACTATCCCAAACAAAAGAAACCCCCTTGTTTATGAAAAGAAATACTAAAGAAGTGACCTTTGCTCCATTAGTAGAATTTTATTTATCGGTTCATTTTAATCATGTGAACTCTTGAAGGATTTTGATTTGTTTTGTAACTTTAAGGACAAAAAAAATAGACAAAAGTGGATGCTAATGCTCTTGAATGAGTTATTTAATATCTAACGAGCGGTTTCATCACTAACAGTCAGACTTGTACTTTGACAATAAGCTCCAGTTTTGGGGAGTGACTATCTCAGCCCCATCAAGCAGCTTGAACTGCTGAGCAGAGTGTAAAGCCCAGCTCAGCCTGCAGAGTGTTAAGATCCTTGTGATTTGTCACCTATTTATTCACATCAGCTGTTGCAAGGAAAGCAGCCAGTGCTGATGCAAAGTAGAAAACAGATGCTTGTACTCCCAAGCCCACCCTGAAAAATCCTCTTCTGTAGAACACAGGCCATGTCAATACTGCTGTTGGGGGGAAAAATATCATCTGTGTCTGAGAGCAAAATCTAAGTGGCTTGGAGAAAAAAAAAAAGACTTGCAAACAAGTGTCAGAAAAGATGCCCCAAACTGTATCTCATACAGGGCAACTTCCTCTGGCAGAAACTTTGTCTTAAGATCCCCGAGGTGTAATATTGAGGAAATGCAGTGGTCAGTGTCACAGACCTCTTAAAATCACACTTTGCTGGGTCACTGTGCATAACAGTGACCTAGCATTGCTTTCTGTAAGAGCTGACCTGAAGCACCGTGATGGAGCACTATGGGGTTTTCTTTTCCTTGTAAATCATATGGAAAATGGTAAAGTTTGTTAGCAAGATGGCAGGAGCAAGGGCAATACTAGATTACATTTGGTACAAGAGGAGAGAACTAGTTTTCACTGAGTCTGAACCTAATGCATCCAATACCCTTTAGATGCAGATCAAGAAATGCTAAATTGATGTTATTTGTATTATACTGCAGCAACCTGATCCCTGTTATGTGAAGGGTATTTACTTGCCTTCTCCTTATCATGAGGCTAGGAGAAATGCCCAGGGCAGAAACAATGCCAGATGGAGAAGAAGGACAGCTGGACTAATACTTGGCTCAACCCATCATGCCTTTCCAATGTGGCAGCTAGAAGTTAGGTGAGATACCACCGAGCATCTGAGTGACACAAGCTGTTGTCCTAGGTTCCTTCTATCTCGTTACGGAGTAAAAATCAAAAGCTGCTACCAGGAGATGCGACACCAGCCTGTCATAAATGCAAAAGGGGCCTCTGGGATTCAAAGCTTGGCTTTTGATGAGGAGACTTGCAGAGCAGCAATGCACTCCCCCACCAGGCAAGCAGCCTCTTTGGCTGTGCCCCTGTGTACTGAAAAGCCACCTGCCCCATGTCCATAGTTGTGGACTACTGGAAGCTTAACTCCCCCCTGGCTCAAGACCTCTCTCTCCAGTCTCACGCACCACCTGGATGGCCTCAGGCCCACCTTCACCTTGATATCCTGAGCTCTCCGCAGCGAGGGCTCAAGGGAACAGCATCTGTCAAAGATATCTTTGGTAGTGCCAGGGTCAGGGGAGAGACTCCAGCTCTCCACTTCCCTGGTTCCCCCTAGGGTTACCCTGTGTATGCCCGGGTAGATGTAAGTTAAGCCATCCCCATTCCGGATGAAGTTTTTCACCCAGGGAGCGTGAACCTTGAGTACTTGTCCCCTGACAGGGAAGAGCTCCTTGTCCCCCACCAGCTGGTGGGCTCCAATGCCCGCACAGTTGACAACGACGTTATATTCGCTGTGCAGCTCCCACAAGTCTGCAACTTTTCTGGTGTACATCTGGACGCCAGTTGCTTTCAACCTGCAAAAAGACTCCAGAAGTGAGGCAGAAAAGAAACCCCTAAACCCTTACGTGATTATTATGCACATTAAGTAAACGAGATAGATTGCCTTTAATGTACTGTTCAAAACCAAACAACAGATGGGACAAAAAGCAAGAAAACGCCATGGGGTTTCTGTCCGTGATTTGTCTGATTTGATCTCATCAAAGCTATTTTTTACCTTGTTTTGGGCTGGAAAAGATACAAGCAGTTGATCAATATTAGAGAAGCGTTTGGCATAAGACCCCAGGCAGACTGTCAGGTCCTCATGGTCTCATTGATTCATTTCTATAACGGTACCAAGCTTTAACAGCTCAAGCAAGCTGAAAAATGACAGATTTACTCACCAAGTTACTTCTGCTAGTGATGGCGCCATTGTACTATGTCCCTTTTAAATGGGCCTGTTACATGCCATTGCATTCATTCCCAACTCACCTCCCTGACACCAGGAAGCACTTAGTCATCCAGCACCATGTGCAAAGCCCTAGGGCACCCAAGACATCCCTGCAGGCTGGGCAGATGTGGCATGGGACCCCCAGGAGACACATGCCCTTCTAGAGCAGCAGCCAGGAGTCACTATACAGGAGTGATTGCTCCACAGCCAGGAGCATTATACATCCACGTCTGCTCTTCAGCAAAATTGACCCCTTCTTGAGCTTCACCTTGGAGATAAGTTTCAAGCCAAATTCCACCCTGAACTTGCCTGAATCTTGAAGCCCTTCCCCATGGAAAAACATTGGTGTGAGATGGAGTCACTGCATGCTGTCAGCTGGACCCAGTTGATGGGGGTCTTTAGTGGGGGTTTTAGCATAAGCAAGTCAGGAGACAGGACACAGATGATGACGCAGTAAATCCTGCAGCAGGGAATCCTGTTCTTTGCAACATTCTGACAGCTGGCAAAGTGATCAATCCCACTGTAAAAGCAGTGGATTCCCACAAAATGGTGACCGAGCCGAGGATCCAGGGGGCAGCTGATGCTCTGGGGCCTGGGGGTTTGGTGCAGCAGGACACTGAAGCTGGCTGGGAAGAACAGGGAAGGTCTTATGCAGCAGCTCTGGCTGGGCAATTTGCTGGGAGAGCTCAGAAGTGTTGTAACTGGGACTTTGCCATCACACCATAAAAGATACACCAATAAAAAACCTGCTGAAAACTCCTGAATTCAGGCAAGCAAGTGGCAAAAAATTCCTGAAGTCCATTTTTGGACCAGCAAGATGGTCACAAAAACAATTTTCCTTGTGGATTGCCAGAAGAACGGTCTATAAATACTGCTCAGGTCATTAGGGGTTTGAGAATTAGTTACGTATTTAATATGCTCTCACTTCTTATCACCAGAGAAAAGAGAAAGAAAAGGAGCTTGATCGTCTTATTAGAGTACATCCTTTGAGAAATAAGAAGGCTATAGCAGGAATAAGGAGAGAGCAGAAATCACATGGCAGACTAAATGGGTTGTACAACTTAGTTGTGCTTCAGCAGAAATTTCTGATTCGGTTAGGCAATGCAACATGACAGAGCATGTGCACTGAGAGAAGACAGCACAGACCTCACGTGGCACTGGTGCCACTGGAGTACTCCCAGCCTGGCTGGCTGCTAGGATAAGAAACAATTTTACACATTTTGCAGTGAGGTGAAAGGCATCCAAACCACCAGCTGAGCTGGCAGTTTGTACCACAGTGTCAGTACACGTCTCTTTACTTAACCTCAAATTAGCTTGCAGCCTATTGCACTCTCAAGCAGAGGCAGCTATTTGCTCACTTATATGGACTAAATGCATATCCCTGGTGTCAGAACCTTTTTAGATCTGTATCTTGACTCTCCTATGGTTCTCCAAAATCCATGTATTTGGGGAAATTTGGAAACTGGCAAATTTTCTAACTTTCACGTCAATCCAGGCATGAACTCTGAAGCCACGACTCCTCAGAGTGAGTGCATCACCCATTTCACATAGGAAAACATTTCCAAAAGGTTTGTTACAAGATGATGCTATTTGACTTTTTTTTTTTTTCACCTGACTGGATTAACAGATTACTCCAGCTGTTGACCAAATTTGTGATTAATTGGTCCAGGTTAAGCGCAAAATTTTCACAGCTAAGACATCTTCCCAGACATGCCTATTCTCCCAGGGGTTGGATATATCGTCAAGAATAGAGGAATATTATTTGGGAAGTTTGACAGATGAGGAGCACCCACACCTTTTTTTAGGACATGGCAAGTTCCTGATGTAACTTCAAGGTCTGGCTGGCCAAGCATGGCCCCTGTGGCTATGTCAGTCCTATGCCCAGAGGTGCTCCCACTTTAAATCCTACTGTACAGCCACACCGGTAGAAAGCGGCCATTGCATAAATGGGGCCTTTCATATTCTGGAAAAATTGGGTATTTCTTGTGCTTCTCTCCAAGGAAGAGCTTGCTGCATTTTCCCCTGTTAGAAACAGCCCTTTTCCAGTTTTGTTCAAACCTAAGGCTTTCAAGGAGTCCCCAGCTCACCCCCAGTCCCTCTGCCTGGGTTTCTCTCTACATGCCCAGGCTGCAGCAAAACCAACCTTTTCTCCAGCCACAGGAGGTAAGGTGGACAGTCACATTTCAGTGTCGTAAAGGCTTGACCGAACTGGTGCTGTGGAAACCTTTGGAGTTCTGCTTTGGACATTGGTCGAAATCCCAGGACAACATCTGACCAGAAAGGTAACTCTTCCTTGGGAGTGTTTTTAAAGACCTGCCACCTAAAAGGACACAGAGAAAAAGCTGCAAAACACAGCTGCTATCACTCTGCCATGTTACGTGTCATGGGAATCTTAGCATAAACCCAGGAACTCAGGAACCTGTTTTCACTCATCAGTGCAGCTCTGCAAGGTTAACAGCAATGGCGAAACATTGCTTCCTGCTGCTGCAATACCTGCCTTGGCAAACAGGCAGAGGGCTGCCACAGCCAAGCTTGAGGGTGACACACCAGAGTAAATAAACAGGTGTTCTTCCAGCTATACTGTATGTACTTCCTTCCACATGTAGAAGTACAAAGTCCCCTTCACACAGAGTCCCCACCATGGCTGCAGCCACCCTGGATGGACCTTCAGGTAGGGCCATTTGCACACCTGGTCACAGTTTTTTGAGTATTCATAAAGCTACAGAGTCCCCAGCCTCAACACTCCCGAATTTCTGTGTATATGACAGGCAGCATAAAATACCTCCAACACCCCCCCCCCCCGCCCAATTGCATTCCTATACCTAGCTGCTGAAGCTGGAACATCCTGCAGTCCCATCCCTATGGAGACCACCCCTGCTGCATGCAACTGGTGGACAACGGTCTGGAAAACATCAGTTATTAAAAGACATTTGGTGCTGGCCAGTCTTGAAAGGTTTCTCTGTGCACACCTATGTATGAATTTTCCTTGAACGTACATTGTATCTGCGCAGCTGCAGGGCAGTTTCTTGGGAGTATGGTCATAAGGGCCACTTCGTGAAGAGACTACACCTGAGCTCCAGCAAGGAAAACATCTCTGCCTGCTCCAGCACACAGTATAACATACTAAAGGCTGCCCCAATGGGCCAGTCTTACCCAGAGACAAGGTGAATGCCAGCCTCTGAAGCCTCAGCTGACTGGCTGATGGCAAAAAGGTAAGTGAAGGTCTCTTTGAACCACTGCTTCTGCACATGGATCGGTGTGCCTGCATGTAAACAAAACCAAACACTGCCGAGAGGAATAATGCAAAGAAGAGAAGCATACAAGCCAGTGTTGGGGAGATGGGACAGATGGGGAATACAGGTCATGGCACTTTACTTCCTGAACCTCTGTTATTGCTGCACATCTGCACACGCAGCTGCATGAGGTGCCATGGGCAATGCCACGCCAACTTGCACACACCTGGGTAGGTGTGAGGGATGAGCATCCCAGCTGCAACATCACTCGTTGTGTTGGGACTGAACTGGTCTGAAAAGACCGTCACAGAGCAGCTAGGACAAGTCTCCAAGATGCACAGTGCTGTGGACAGGCCGATGACTCCAGCACCAACCACTGCGACCTTGGGTGCTGCCATCTCCAGGATGCAGAGCCAGAGGAGAGAGGTATCTACCTGCATTTGGAAATAACATATCCTGTGTCACCAATATCCCTGCCGGACACCCTCGTCAGGCTACAAAATACCCATACAAGATGTAACATAACCCCCCCTGGGACAGCTCATTGAAGACTAGCTGCTGCATGCAGCCAAGGCTAAGGTGAGGATTAAAAATGCCATCAGCCTTCAGTACAATGACAAATTTTTGAAAAGTATTTCAATAGCCACTACATCCTCAGCACAAGAGCAAAGGGCAAGAGAGCAATCTGTATGTACAGCACTGCTGTTTGGGCTGTAGCGCTCTGGGGCAAGGTTTTTTCAGTAAAACCTGAGGGAGTGAGGCACCTGTCAAGTTTTCTATCATTGCGTCAGGGGCAAAGGCTGGAGCTCTGGGGAAATTGGCTTTTAGGCACCATGAGCAAAAAGGGTGTCTGAACATCAGGATCTCTAGCAATAAGGTCTGTCACTGCCTGGGCAGCAGCAGCAAATCTCACAGGAGGCAAACTGGATATGCAAAGGGTCCAGTGCATTATGGAAGATGTTTTTCTTAACACACATCTTAGTTCCCCTGCTGTGCAGGGCTCCCCCTCTGACCCTGAGGACTGGGTTACCTGCTTAGTTCTGTCCTAGAAATTTTAGCTATTAATGCATAGTTTCACAGGGTACAGCCTGGCTGTTCCCACTGCCACATCCAAAAATTGTCTGGGCCATGATGCCTTGGTGGGAAAAGTGTTGGAAGAAAAGGTACCTGTACCCCGGGGGATTTTGTGCCGCTAGTGACCTGAGGTCTCCAACCCACCCTTGGCACCTGCACCTGCCAGCGTGACCCACTGCCTTGGGCAGATTTGTGGGCATCCAAGGCTGCCATGCTCTCCTGGCAGCACACAGTGGACCCAGGAGCCAGCTAGCCTTGCTACCCTAAGAGCCTGTATATTTGCCTCTCTCTGCCTTGCTTTATAACTTGCTCTATGTCCTGGAGCAGCTCCACTCAGCACCTTCAACTGCTGATTGCTACTCCAGGAGGTGCAGCGTCTCTATTTTCCCTTGTCCTGGCCAAGTTTTGGAGCTCGGCACCTGTCCTGGTAAGTGGTGTATAGCTCCTGGTTGATAAATCACCTGGCCACCTGGCCCAGCAAGGTGCCAGGCTATGTGCCTGGCCATGGCCAACTAACATGTTTCACACCAGTGGAGCCACAAAGCACAACTGAACCACGCATCTTGGTGCATCCTGCAAACTCCCTGAAGCCAGGAACTAAATGGACCCAAAAGAGACTGGGCAACCTCAGAGGTGAGAAATCCTTCAGCAGTTTTGAAACAGGCAAGCTGGGGTGTACCTGCTGGCTCAGGCACTCCTTCGAGGCATTACTGTCAAAAGCTGAGCACAGATGCAAGGGGAGAATCTCCTTTGCCTATGGCTCTTAACATTTTCCTGGAGCATCTACCAATATTATACAAATACTCTTGGAGAGGATGCTGAGTGAAATGGACCTTTGGTCTTGCTCTCTTATGGTCTTCCTTTGTCCTATGGGACTCACTCATCCATGACTGTAGAAACCCAGCCTCACTAGTTGCTTTCTGAGAAACTAGTGCCTGCAGTTAGTCACAAGGACAGGCTGGTTTCCCATCTTTCTGTGGCTTTTGACATCTTTGATGTAAATTTAGGCAAGACAGACTGTGGGATTATGATAGGTCAGACTTATTTATGAGATCCTCGCCCATAACCCTTCACATGACTTCCCTCTTACCCCTGAGGTTTTACTTCCTAATATTTGATGTCCCTACTATGCAGGAAGGGAGAAAGGAGCAGGCACTGTTGTCTGTCACCGCATTCCTTCTGCATCACAGCTGAGGGTTGTTACAACCCCCCTTCTTCCTCTCAGGGCAATGCTTAAGTTTCTTCCTGTTAATTATTACATATTCTTTCACAAGCCAACTATAACAGTGTCCACACAGCAGGGAAAGAGGATGCATTGCAGGGGTAAATATGAGCGCTGAACCAGAACTGCTGGCCTGCATGGCTGCCACCCACAAACACTATCTGCAAAAATGCTGGGGAAAGGGAAAGGGAAGGGAAGGGAAGGAAGGGAAAAAGGAAAAAAAAAGGGAAATGAAGGGAAAGGAAGGGAAAATACTAGTAGCAAGAAATTAGAGGGGTTAATGATGTTTAAATTACTTAGGAAAATTGGTTCTGAGAAATGTCTCTAAACACATTTTTATTCACAAACCTTCTAGCTCAGCACTGGCAGCTATGGAAATGGTGTGTGGCTCAGTCCGCTCAGTGAGCCTCCCAGCAGTCCACGGACAACCACGGTTCAGCGTTTTCAGCTGCCCCTGGAACATATACGATGGGTACATTATGCATCTGCCAGTTGCCCCTCACTGCTCTTGTTTGCTGAAGCCCTTGAACTGTGATGGATCAAATTTCCTGACTGACCTCCCTGTCGCTGAGGTAGTAAGGGGAGCTGCAGCTCCGTGGAGGTTTAAGTTTCACAAGTCTTCCCAGTTTGGATGAGATTTTCATAGATGACCTGGTTCAGTATCAACTGATTCCAATGCTGCAATAGCCCGTGAGGGCGAGAAAGGGCTGCTGGTGGTACTGGAGCCTGTAGGAATGGCTCAGAAGGCTACGATGCGCACCTGTTGAATGCATGTTTTTTCTAGCACTTAATGCTGCAATCCAGGAGCACGTCAAGCCTTCATGTGCCAACGTGCCAAAAACTAACCAGGCACAAAGCAAGAGGCTGCACACAGCTTGTATTGGCAAGTACAGCTTGGGCTTTGCAGAGCCACTGACCCCGCTATGAGTGCAAGACACACCTGTGGCTCTGCCCTGGCAGCGCAGCCTGCCTCAGCTGGCAGCCCTGCGCTTTGCTGGGAGAGCACAGGAGGAGAAACTATTTTTAGCTGATGCAGCAGGCCAGCTTAGTGCCAGCAGGGATGACACTTCTCACTCCCTCAGACTGGCTTGTGCTGACGGTTTTGCAAAAATCAGCATTTAAAAGGTAGGTCAGTTGCAGTAACTGTTGGGGAGGGAGGTGAAGGGTATCAGGTATTGTTTAGCTCCCTGCCCTTTCTTAGTGTCAGAAAAAATGGGACAGAAGCCAGATAGAGCCACCTGGAGCTGTACCTCCCCAGCAAAGAGTATACCAGCTGCCTGACGTGGCCTTCCTGCCCCTGCCACCCTCCTGCTCCTCCCAGGCCAGAATGAATTCTTTTTAAAAACGCTGAGATATTTTGTGATGTGACTTAATCTGCCAGCTCCCACAGCTGAGAAGAGATAATGTCAGCCTCATGTGATGCAAGGGGGTCCTTACTCTTTCTCACCTCACATAGCTGTGTATCACCACTGAGTTCCTCTATCCTTCAGCCTTAACATCATTGTAGCAGTGGATAACGTGATCAATATGGATAAATATACTGCTCCCCAGCACACATACATGCACACACACACACACATGCACACCCACTGCCAGGAGCAGCTGTAGCCTCTTGGCCCACGGTCCTTTCAGGGTGCCCCTCAGGCTGTGACAGTCCCTGGGAAACCAGCATCCCTCAGCTGGAAGAGATGCACAAACACTATGGCTTTGGCATATCTGCACTGCAGGCATGGCCCCTCGCCATACCCTCTTCCCCCGACAGCCCAGCTCCCTGTGTGTGCTTCCCTGGCAGGCTGGCCGCTCTCAGCTTGTGTCACAGCTCGGCTGAACTACCAAATTCAGCATATTTATACGCCCAAATGAGCATTTGAAAAAGCCCAGTTGAACTGTTGACCGGAAAATGGATGAGCAAGAAGTAACTAAAGACAACAAAAACCTGTTACATGTCCTGCAGTGGGATTTTTTTTTTTAACTAACTCTCACCATATCAAAGTGCTGAAAAATTGTTCTGGATTGCCTGGAGCCTGTGGTACTGGGGAGCAAAGGCTCCTGCCTCCCTGAACTGCTGCACGGGTTCCTTGCCCACCAGGGTGGCGGCAGCCACTGTCCCCACCCATCCCTGACACTTTCTCCCTCCCTTTTTTTGCAGGTCACATTTTTGTGTATTCACTTCAATAGTTTACAAGCACCTTTGGTGTTGCTTCCCTCAGCCTTACCCCAGAGAGGCGTTTTGCCAGGCTCTTTGCTAGTTACAGACGCTCATGCACCCTGATCCATTCCTGGGGGTCTGCTGAGGAGGGGACCCTGATCTGGGCCTTTTGACTCTGGCCTGGTCCCTGTCATTTGAACTGCTCTGTGAGATGTGGCACCTGCCACAGGAGGAAGGCCGGGATGCTCTCTCTTGACCAAAACAGAGGACGCCAGAGCTCCCTGGGACCCCCTCGGCCTTTGTGCAGGTGCCTCTGAGCCACCTCCACAGGAGACCCCGAGGCTGCCAGGGAGGCCTCGGCTCCCCTTCCAGAGAGCAGTTCGCCCCGCACACCCAGGGAAATGGCACCTAAAGGACGGGAGGCTGCACCCGCCCTATGAGCTACCGACAATAACCTCCCCCAGCAGCACCCACACGCTGCGCCATGCTCCTGCTTGTCTGAGAAACGGGAGCGGTCTGCGGCCCTCACCCCCCGCAGGAGGGACGGCCGGGCCGCTGCCTCCCTGCGCGGGGAGCAGGCAGAGCTGAGGGCGGGCAGGCCCCGCGCCCCCGCCGGGCTCCCGCCGCCCCGGCCGCAGCCCCGGCCCCGGTGCTGCCGAGGCCCGGTGCTGCCGAAGCCCAGCCCAGCCCCGCCTGCGCCCAGCGCGCCGGCCAGTGCCCCGGGGAAGCCTGTGCCCTCCCAGCGCTGAGTCCCCAGGCAACCGCGCCGGCCCCGGCCCTCCGCTGCAGAAGGGTCCGCCATATAACGTCTCCCTCTCCGGCCGTTAGTACGGCCCAAAAAGCAAACCAGGGCGAGGAGGCAGTACCTGGTGAGGAGGAGGGCCCCAGCCCCGCCGAAGCGTCGCCCTCCTGCCGCCGCTCCCCGCCCCGAGGCCGCTCCCCAGGCGCCGGGCTGCGCGGCCTGGGCTCATGAAGGAGCCGTTTGTGCCCTGACAGCGGCCACGTCCAGCGCTGGCACCTCTCCCGGCAGAGCCTGGCAGCCTGCTGGCCGTCCCGGCACTGTGCCCTTCGCCCCCGGCCGATAACGCTTCTTGATTTTCTCCGTGCGCTCTGCAGGAGGCTCAAGGGGCCCAGCTGTCCTGCACAGAATATATTGTCTTTTTTCCTCTCTTACAAGCACTTAATTACGTTGTGTTTCTGAAGCTGCCTCACAGCTGCCACCGTGCTAGAGCAATGGCGCTGGCAGCCAGGGCGCAGTCACGCAGTGTGCCGGTGGCTGCGCTTTTCGGCCATCGCAGGTCGGCGAAGAACCAGCCCCTGCGAAACCGCAGAGGCCTAATGCGCACAGCCAGGCAGGCCTGTTTGGCTTAACCTCTCCCAGCAGAAACCCACAAGTTTGTTAAAAGCAAATCTGTGGGATCGCTAGGGTGAAATTGTGTACCAGGTTTTCCTGGCTCCAGGCATTTGCCATCGGCAGGATGTTTTGGCTGTTGGACAGCCTGAGCATTCCTCCCTGAACAGGCTCAGGGGACAGCGTACGCAGACCAGACTGTTCCCTTCCAGCCCCCTTGAACGGTGTTTGCTATGGATCTTCCAGGCAGGTGCCCTTCCTTTGTAGCCATTTCGGTACAGACCAGCAGCCATCCGACGGGCATCTGTACATAGCGCAGCAGTGTGCACAACACGACCACCTGGTCTTGCCTCCCAATCTAGCTGTGTTCTTAAACTGTAAAACTAAAGCCGTGATACATCACAAACACATAATCACTGACTTTTGCAGTTGCATCATTTTTAGCTTTTTTTTTTCCTTTAGCAGTGAAAGGAGCAAAGAATTCTGCCAAAATTATAGTGTAACTTGATTTTTCAAAGTCTTCTGAAAACAAAGTATTGAATGAGAGAGGGAAGGAGACAGAGGAGTGGATAAGGCTTGCTTCTTTTGAAATGAAACTGTTAATGGGCTCGGTGTGTTGACTGTAAAATGTACACTGCTCTCTTGCAGGATAACTGCAATAGCTTTGGAGAGCGTCCTTTCACATATGGAAATTTCCTTCGCATACAAACAGGTCACAGCGCCAGCTAAGATTAAAATTGCCTATTTCTCCTCCTGAGACTCTACTTCTCATTAATTCTTATGAATTCACCAAATTTTAATTACTTAGATTGAAATTTTCTGTGTTGGATGTTTGTGCAAGGCTGAATGTTTCAGGGAATTCCCGGTGTGTCTTTTCCTGAGAATGAGACTCAGGAAATGCAAACTGGCTTGGGACACCAACTCTTAGTTTCATTGCAAAACTTACTCTTCCATGGGCTAAAGTATTTTGGAAGGGTGAACACACTGTGTTTTGCTAAAGTGGCCATAACTAAGGCACACCACATTTTAGGATGAAGAAAAAGCTTTGCCCTTTCTATGCAGTCTAGATGTGTGACTTCCCACCACAAATGTTTGTTTATCCATGCAGGCATCTAAAAGGGAAAACAATTTCAAGTCTTTAGTGCTGCCATTGTTTTTCCTACCTCTGTTCTTCTGTAAAATGAACAGCACAATATAGAGCCTCTTTTGTGTAACTCCCAGAGCCCTGATTAACCAAAGATCAGCCATTCTGTCTTGAGGCCTTCAAGATATGAGAAGTTTCTTGCTACAGATGTTGATGCTCTCTCATGAAAGATGGGAAAAAGCACAAGGACAGACAAGAAACTCTGCATAACAGCGCAACTGCTAAAAGAACCCCCTGGATGTTTGTGTGTATATTATTCTGTGTGTTGTGCGAAGTGTCATTTTGAACTAACAAATAATTGGCTAAGTAGTACTCCAAGTGCAACATTCACCTATTTGTATTTTGAGGACACCCCTGACAAGCTGTGATGGTGGCTATTGTACCCTTTGGCTGAGTGCAAGTCATGATTTGGTCACTCAGGAAAGAGTGCCAGACTTCTGGCATAGAACAAACACAGCCCTGATCATATTTGGAGCTGTTTCTGTAAAACGACTGGCAGTGGCGTGCCAGCACACCACCCACCCAGCTCGAGCAGGGCTTAAGAATTGTTTTCCTTTACCTTAGCATTCCCTTTGCTTTGTGTACTCTCTTGAATAGAGCAGTAATGATAAGCAGAAAATACCCCTGTGAACACACCAGTGCTGACCTGTTTCTGATCTTATGTATGACATGGATCACTTCTCTGCCACTCCTTTAACCAGTTCAAAGATCAAGTCAAGCATCAGTGCCCGTGGCAAGTTACCATTTAAGCAAAGAGGTTAAGCTGCTCCGCATTTTGCTGTTTTCTCATGTTATTTATTTACTTCTAGGGGAATTCTCTCAATATGAGGAAGATAGCAGCAGTACTGACATTCCTATTGAAAAGCTTTGTGAAAATATTTACTGAGAGATTGCCCTTTTATCTGTGGTTCATGATCACCTCGCTCAAAACTGCTTTTCATTCTCATCACTGGCAACGAGACCGTGGAGAGAATCTTCACAAGGAGCAAGTCAGTTCATCTCCACACAGAACATTCTGAAGCAACGTCAATATCTAGATGCCTGTGAGCACCCTGTGACTGGATCCTACTCATCTGCAGCAAACACCTGAGCAGTATCCAAGCCTGTGTGTTAGATGGAAATGCAGAGAGAAGAGCTGATTTGTCACTAAATGAGATATTCCCCATTACTTCTGATTATTCATAAACACAGGTTAGTAATTTCTTTGAAAGAGCTGGGTTTGTGTACAAACCTCTCTGCAATCATTTTTATATACCAGTCATATTTAAAAAAGGGTACTTCCCCATTTGAGGTATATACGTTTTAGGCTTGATTTTTCTCAGCTTGATTGAACTCAGTGCTCTTGAAATCAGTGTATCAGGGATGATTCAAATTTCTCAACTTCAGCAAACAAATATTTGAACCATTCACTATGGTTACTTTCAGGGAAGAACCTATACCACCTGGTGAAGGCATATAAAGCCATTAAAACACAAATGATGAAGCCAAGTGATGGGTGTAACTTGATCAGAAAACAAAAGTTTAATAAAATATGCATGGAAAATCGAGTAGTTTGCACTAGAGATTTAAGGGAAGTGGAAAATAAATAGGTTCCTGGGAAGGGCTAAGGGGACAAATCAAAGAATAGGGCTATAAATTGCTGCAATTCTCACGTCCCTTGCACTGTCTGCCTACTCCAGTTCCTGCACCAGGAAGATGCAGTTAGTTTTCACATCCACTGAGCACTTAAGCAGTTACAGGTTACCTTGTTTTGCCATTCCTATAGTCACGTACTCGCTTTTCTGATCAACTCGCACCCATTCTACAATATCTGCAGCTATTTTTGTCACTACTGAATGTTTCCAAAGGACTACTGCCCCTGCCAGCTTATACAAATAAATGCAAAAAAGAATCGTACTCTTCTGGCAACTGAAATGCAAAGTATGTCACCTTTTTAATGCACATTTTGTCATAGTCACCACCTAACACATTACCCAAACCTTAGTTTACACCTGCAAACACCAACAGGGAAAAAGACACATACGTGATACTTGCCAGCCTAAGCCATGGGATCTCTGTGGAACGCTGAAGCACCAGCCCAGCTCCTACGAGGGAAAATGTGCCAAACCGAGAGTTGGTGATAGGAGTTCATTATATTTCATAAAGGTGTTGACTTTATTCTTGCACATAATTGCAGACAATAAATACATATTAAAAAAAGCATTAACATACACTGCATCAAGTCCACATATTCTAGGCAAACAAACTCCTTCCTATGAGTACATACTGCCGCCATGTTACCAAAATGCACGCTCCACCTGGTACACAATCTTATATAAAAATATTAGGTTACCAGTACACAGATATGCTTTAACCCTTCTTCATGTGAGATGTAACAATGCAGATACTGATTGACTGTGTTTACTAGAATTTTTCCTGACAGAATAAACGTTGTTTGGGTTTTTTTAAATCTTTGAGTTTAATTTCTCCCCTGTGAACCCGTTCTGGGATTCAGACAGGTGTCTTTAAGATGTTTGTAATGGACATAGGATGAATCCAGAACCTCCTTTTTGCAGCCACAAATGGCCTTCTGGCATCACACCTCCATGGCACAAGTGACCTCACATTTTTATAAGCCCCTGTGAAAGGCACTCATAGGCCTTGCATGTTGCTGAGCCCAATGCTGTGGAGGCTTCCTAAGTGACTGCACCTAAGGAGCTGGTAAAAATAAACTGTGAAAATACGGGAGAATGCCAATGCTCCTCCACTCTACCCCAGAACGGAGATGTCAGACCATCTTCTGTTTCCACAGAGCTATTACACAAAATCGCTCAGCCTTCATGCAGGATTCACCCCCTTGTTCAGACATGCAGGGTACAACTCAAAGCATTTGACGGACTTTTTTTTTTTTCTACATAGGTTTAAACTCTAAAAAAAAAAAATGAAGTGAGCTGTTAAAGTAAAAAATATATCTTTTCACATAGTTTTGAAATACAGATTCAAAATATCAAACACATTACTTACTATTTTTCCTTAGTTATCATTAACGATAATTGCTCTCACTCATATTTAACGCAGAAAGCATGTCCTTACCAAACTGCAAAACTGTCTAATACAATATGATATCAAATCTAGAACAAAAACAGTTGTCATTGTGCAATAGTGACCAGCAATTGAGACAGGTAAGAATTCTAATCCAGTATCTCACAAAAGCATCATGTAACTCCAGAGACACTGATCCACTCAATAAATTTATATTAAGATAGAGGTGACAAATACAAACATAGAAGAACTTAAGGACTCCGGTAAGAAACTATGAAAAGGAATTCTTTCTATGAGCAACAAGAGAAAAACGTGCCCCACAGGAACAGAAACATTTGTTCTCAAACTTGGTGGTCTCTTGTGAGAGGATTTAGATAATCTATGAATATTTAAGAGAAAGAAATCAACTCACCCTGGCTATGCTATTTATAACGTATGGCTAGTGTTAAACATATTTTTGTCCACATGGAAAAAACAAGCAAACAGAAATGCTAAAGACATACAGACACACACTGTTTACATTTTTTTAAGTAATACGCTTCCTCAAGTTAAAGAATAGGACATGCCAAGGCACCCTCTAAGCTATTAATGCATAAAATCATAAAAGGTGTGTCTGTAGATCAATAAACTTTTTATTTCCAGGATAAAAAGTAACATCATTGATTCAGGAAAATTCAGGACTTATTTGAATCAAAGACCAAATAACAACTGACTTCAGTGACAGCAGGAACTGGACTTTGGGGCTAAAAGCCATCAAACTACATTGTATTTTAGAATCATCATTAAATTTTAGCCCATAAGCATTGCTCAGTATCATTGTGCATTTAAGTTTTTGCTTTTTTCTTTACCTCATGTACACCGATTACAGATGACCAGGTCCTGAATCCCTCAAATCAAAGGAACAGAGAATATGCATTGACTGTTCTTAGCAGGGTAACCCCCAAACCAGTTATTTGGTAGGTAAGGAAGCAGAATTCATTTTATCTGTTCTTCAGTATCTTGTTAGAGATAGACTGTATTGTTCCCAGCACTGAAAACTAAGGAGTTTATCTTAAACTTGTACTAATAGAAGACGGAGTATGAGTATGAAAAAACCTCAAAATAATGCAATTACTTGGGGTTCTGTGTGGAGAAAGGGTGGTTGTAATGTCAGACGGTATCAGTTTAATCCCTTGTTGGGTGTATTGCATAATGTTTTCTTTTTAGCATGGACTAACCCTTGTTTAAGGCAGGGCATGCAGGGTTGGGCAACAGATCTTGCAGATAAGTTGTCCTGCTCTGGGAAGTGGAGGGGGCCCAAAGGCAGTGGAAGAATACTGGGTCTGCTCCTCAGCAAAATAAAAAACCACAGCGTGTGAGTAATCCCATCTTCAGTCATCAAAGTACGTATTCAAGTCATTCTTTGAATAATGATGGGATTACTCACACGGGTAAGGTTAAGCACATGCTTTTGCTGAACTAATATATCTGGACAGAAGCCATAGTACTCTATGCAGTTCTTTTCAGAGGTTTTCTCTGCAAATACTGGAACACCCACAGAACTGAAGGGAGCATAAAGATTCCTTTCTGCTTTCCATATAACTATCACAGAGAAACTCCCTGAACTTAGATTTACTGATTTTTGCTTGTTTCAAAGCATGTTAGTCCTCACACAGGATATTATTTTGTCCTAATACCAGGATCAAAATGCTCCTTGACACTCTAGGACAGTGCAGTGAAGAAAAAAATAAGGGGATATAAACCATTATTCTGGTTTCAGAAGTCATTGAAACTAGTATGACTGTGCAGATATAATTGAAAAATGTGACTATTAAGCTCTACAGCATATATTTATCTACAGTAACAGAGATGTCTTGTTTTGGGGTACATGGCAAAGAAGTAAAAAAGGAAGACCTGTTTTGATGAGATCGTACTAGCTAGCGTAAGAGTAGGTGCCTAAGATAATAAAAACACTGATTTCAAATCAGGGATGACAGGGTTCACACAGCCCAGGCAAGAGAGGGCTGTCTGAACCCTGACATGCAGAAGGTTCCTGTGCTGCTCCCCTCAAACCAAGGATGGCCAAGCAAAGAAGATACAGATCCTCACGGAAGGAAGAACCCCCCAGGTCTGGGGGTAGGCTGAAAAAGGGGAGGTGGGACAGAAAGCCATAAAAGTAGCAGCCAGAATGATGGATCCCTGTCTACCAGTTTTCTGTGGTCCACAGTCGTAAGGCAGAATCACGCACCAGCAAGTAAATGTTGATGCACAGATGAGGTGTAGCAACCGTGGGACATTTACAGACACTGACTAAAACTACTGGAGTAACAGGTAACTCTTCTACTATCAGTGTCCTCCAGCCACCATTTAAAAAATTATATTCTTCTAATTGACTTTGAGTGGTATAAGGGAAAAATGAGCTACAGACAGCTGATCTATGAGAAAAATGGTGTGTAGATACCATGTCTACTAAACATTCATTAATACATAAGACCACTTCTGTGCAGAGAGCCTGAATAAGACCCATATACCATTTATTCTTTTTCACTGAGGACTGAGGTGGTCTTGATGGAGGCATTTGGCAAAATTGCTAGTGTAGCTCTTAAAAGTTATGAAGAATCTGATGCTAGATCTGAGCTGAAATAAGTGAGAAGGGGAGCAATGAAGTAACGGTCTGGAATGAATACAACTTTCAAAGGCATCAGGCATTTAAGTTAGTGAGACAGCAGAAGATCCAGTGAACATTTTTTTCTAAACCACTAATAAAAATATATTTGCCATTCAACAGAATGAATATCCAAAACTATTTGCACATTTTACAAATTTAGTATTATTTTTTCAGTTGGAAGGTATTCCACAGAATACCTTCCTGTTAGCAATAGCATCTTTTCTAGTAGAAAACTTGAAAAAAAAAAGAATAAATTAGTTTAAAATTATTGATATGACTTGAAGCAATGTTAAGGCTTCCCTCTTGAATTACAGCTGTCTGAGTTTACTGTGTTTTGAAGTCTGAAGCTTGTAACTGTCAGCAGCAACAAGACAAGAGTAGACAGGGCACTTTGTGGTGGGTTTACAAATCTAACTGCAGAAAATGTGAAGAAAAGAATTAGCATATTTTTTACATATCAGGTAGGTTCCAACATTTAGAGTAATCATTCCAACGGGTCACAGCAAGTCAGATAGGTCTTCTAAATTCTGGGTAAGTTTGACAAGGGATCTAGAAATCCTATCAAATTTTCTGCAGTACCTCAGTCAAGTGGAAAAGGTTATATATACTTTCTCTATTGAAAAGGCAAGACTGGATACGAAGTAAAAGGCACAGATATTATAGAACAGTCACATTTCTTGAATAAAAAGATCTTATAAATTAGATAACAATTACAATCGGGAACAGGCATTTTGTTGTTGCTTTATTTCTCAGTGCTGACTGTTTCTTGACCAAACATCTCTATCTTTTCTAACGCTGCACCACTGTGTGCTGGAGGAGTCTTTTCTGAACAGCTTTTCTTGTTTCTTCCCATTTCTGTAGCTTCCACCAAAGTATTAGTCAATGGTTTTCCCAGTGTTTCTGGAAGCATTAGTGTTAATATTCCACTCAGAAGAGCCATGATTCCAACAAGCAACTAGAAGAAATAAACAGCAGCTGTAAAGGTAGGAATGTCTTTCAAGTTACGTATATCTTTGATCTTTGCTTGAGAGTACATTTAAAATAAAGCACAAGGAACTCTAATGTAAAGCAAAGGATCATAAGTCTTAAATGTTGACTGTATAAAAGATCTGTCTTTTTTTGCTGCATAAACGAAAGACTACGCAGCAGGATTAATAAAGAGCAAGTGAAGTATTCTGTTCACAAGTGATCAATACAGTGCAAGCAGGAATAATTCTATTTGAGAAAACAATACATATCTTAATTTGGTATTTCTACTATCAGGTATGTATTTAAGAACTGGTTCTAGGATTGCATACGTTTCTTTCTACATGCATGTTCACAGGGCTACAATTTCCCTGCCACCTGTAGTCTCAATTCGCACTCCAGCTCCTGAACCTATTCCCCCTGTACCTGTGTTCCTGTTCCTCCTGCACACAGCCAGATCAGAATTTCTCAGTGCAACTCATTGGCCTGGAGCCACAAAAGTGCACAGCCCTGCTCAGGAGAGCTCTCTAGCAAATAACGAGCTAGCTGTCGACAGGAATACTTTGCTAAACTCAGTTTCAAATTGCTGTTAGGGGTGCAGGCATCTACTGACATTTGCACTGGGATCACATCTTGGATTTGTCCATGATGTACACAGTTCTGTAACAACAGCTTACTTCAGCAGCAGTGCAAGGATCAGGATCGTGTGGGGTAGACACAGAAATACAAACACTCCATGAGTACCTTTTATTTCCCTTCATTTCTGTGTCTCTTGTTCAATGAAAACAATTCATACTTTCCTCCTTTGAAGTACAGAACCGCATTAAAACCCTGACATTCTTCCAACACCAGGTTATAAATGACACAAATCTGTTTTCAGAAATGCTTCCACACAGTACATCGTGCCTGGCCTCAGTGTTTTTCCATTTTATGACTGTGCACTTTAATACTGTATTATCCTTATCTTGCCGTATGCTGATTCTCAGATCTGTCCTGTTTGTTTAATATTTTCTTTCCAAGTGTGAGGGAACATTTGGAATTACTATGCCTAGGTCTCTTACACAGAGCTTGAGACAAGAACTGGCCAGCTACCATCTGCAGCTAAGCCAGACTTTCTCTTTAAGTCAGAAAGGTGCTTTAAAATTGGAATTCTCCATGTAACCTTGAACAGTGCTATTTTCATGCACATGCACCATGCTGCTTTTGCTTCTCTCTCCCCTCCAAAAGAGGACAGCTTGCCTCAAGCACTCTTTTGAGAAGCAGAAGTCACACTGCTGCATACACTCCTCTTTTTGCACTTGCATTAAATACAGAGGCTTACAAAACAAACAATTGAGCAAAATACTGTTGAATAGTACAGACTACAGTGAAAATAAAAGTAATGCTCTTACTATGAAAAAAAAAAAGCCCAGCAGTAATAGGAAAAGAGGAAATGGCACTGAGTAGCAGACTGAGGGAAATTCCTGTAGACATATATATTTGGCAGAAGTGATATTTAAACACATATTCCAAAATATTGAAGTCTCACCTCTGAGTGTCAAAACTCTTCTCCACTATTAAAACATGATTTTCTGTCATGGCAAGAGAGTACGAATTGACACATGGCAGCTATTCCACTGTAACCTCTTTTATGCACATCTTTCAGGCTGTCATAAGTTTATATTTGAGTATATTGAGGGCTGTAAAAGATACTAAAGCTTACGGACATCCATACATCCAGGGTTTATGAGAACAGGGTCACTACTGATGCCCAAAAGAACAAGATTAAAGTAACACTGTGTGCTTTGAGTATGTGTGTCTTCTCTGTTTCAGTAGTCTTTTAGACATTTTGTATTCTTCTCATGTTTTCCTTCCTCTTGAACCTACCTTTTATTCTCCTGCAAACTCTCACTATTCTGTAAGCGTACATGCCACCATCTTTCCTGTCTTTTCATCTCAGCTCTCTTAACTCTATTCCATCACGTGTTAGGTTTTTTTTCAATGTGAAAGCTGCTGCATGCCAACTAATTCAGTGTGTTTCCCTTCTTTCTGACCCTACAAAATATTCCCTATGAAAGAGAGAACATGAAACAACTAAGTCACAGTATATTAATGAAAGGACTTCTCAGATATCATCTACTTTTTCAGGGGCAGTAACCACACTTATCAATGAAGTTATTTACATTTAGTCGAAGCAAGTCTTCTGCAGTCTTACCTTGGCTTACTTCTTCATTAGCATCTGACATAAATTAGCCCTGTGCTTGCTCATAACACTTGTGTATGTTTTGTATGTGTGTACTATTTTACATATATAAAATATGTATTCTTTATTTATATTATGGAGTATGTTCTTCTGATATAGTCAATGAGTTAAATGCTTATGGATTAAAGCGTACATACTATTGTACGAAGTATTTAAGTATGTTTAAGCTCCATTGAAGTTAATTTGACAAGAGTACCTGCTAAAATTCATTGCTTTTTCAGGGTCTTAATTTGAAATCTGACTTTCTGCTTAGTCAAACTCTCAAAGTATTCCCCAACACTTCAGTACAGCCAACAGTTTCTATCAGCTACCATAAAAAAACCTTCAAAAGAAGATTTCCCACCATTTTTCGTATGTCTTCCTCCCTACCTGGAACAACAATTTTTATTTCATAGGGGTCCAAGACCAAGACTTAATATATTCACTCTAGAACAAAAGATAATTGGAATTAAATATCCCTACAAAATAATACTTTTACTTCTGAGAACAAATTATTATTATAGTCTGCTATTTATATTTATATCCACATCTGATGGCTCTGAACAAATCTAAAATTTGATCTTATGTACAGAATTCCTACTGCAACAAAAAAAAAGTGAAATTTTGTCCTGAAAATCCACTAGTATTAGACACAGGATTTGCATTCATGTAACTTTACTGACCTCAGTGGAGGTTTTTTTTTAATTTATAAATTATGGTTTACCTGAGAGAAAAATCAAGTCTATTAAAGGGCTACTGTAATGTAATTCTTAACAGATGAGAAACAGAAATAGGTTATACATGGAGCAGTTGCTTTACTCTAAGTTTTCTAGAAAGCTGTCACAGAGAAACATACTTAGCAACTTATTCAAGATTTATAGGCATTCAAATAAGATGCTTGCATTACTCACAGGTGGCGTTAACTGTACACGAGGCAGACTGTCAAACAAATAGCAGTAGTAACTGATTGACAGTGTGTGGTGTGTACAATAGATCAACATGATACCAGCTTACTTATAAACATAATCCATTTAATTTCATTTCCAGTTCAAAACATGACCTGAAACTTGGCACACTGTGCTCCAACTCAAGACAAGCCTATTTAATAAACTGACAGATGTTTTGTAACAGAAGCTAATAATAAAAACATATTCACTATGAGCTACTCCACAACTCTACAAATACCCTGGATAGTTCTTTGTACACTGAGACTTGTTCATAGCTGAAAAAATTCCTCCGTTTATGCTGCCATTTGCACTGTTCTCCAGCATGTTTGAGCATTCCCCATCTTATGGTTTTAACTGCAGCACTTCTGCACAGATAAAGCTTATCTCAGCCAGTAAAGGCAAAACACTGACAAGAGAAAAAAAATGTTCTCCCATGACCACCCTGTTGTGCAAATGTTTCTTTGTCTTTTCTGGGATGGTATCTTGGTTTGTATGGGGCCATTATTAGGAAAGAAAACATTTTTTAGGACCTTGAGGGAATAAATTAATTTGTGGTCTCCTTCATCCTCTTAATTTCCATCCAAAACAACTGCAAGCAATTAATTTAAATAATGAGTTCCCAAGAATTCCTTGAAACCAATCTCTAGCATCTATAATTGAAGATTTTGTAGTTGCAAAATCAAAGGGACACAACGCCAATTTTTCAGGAAATTCCACTGTGGTATACAAAATTAGAGTAGGAATCCAGGTTAAAGACACATCCCATTACATTTTCACCTTCTGACATGTATAATCTACATATAAAATTGGTGTGCTAGTCACAGTGAATTCTAAGGGGTATCTGAAAGAACTGTTTTTTAATCATTATTAAACTCTCCTCTACTTAAAGCTTTAATATAAACTTTGTAATTCCTTCTGTTTTTACGTGTATGGGTATAAATTATCCTTCAGGGGAAAAAAGGGATTGAATAGCTGCAGGATTTCGTAACAGAAATATAATGAAGAAATGTAATGAAATACGATTCATCTGTGAGCAGGAAACACATTAAATATTTTGTCCAAAATGGACCTGAAGCTACATAATGCAGACAAAATGCTTAAAGTGCAGGAAGGAATGATCCCACCTCTGTTTTCCTGGGGCAACTGGTGGTAGAAGACAAAACTTAATGGTAGTGTGACTTGGAACTACCTAGAAGTAGGATGTGCTTAATGAACTCAAGGTTCTGTTGCTTGTCAGTCACAGTGAACCTCATCAATATACCACTTGCTTCTCTTTTTCTATCTCACAAATTATTTTTTCAGTTCTTGGAAATGAAAAACATGAAAAGGGAGCTTTGGGACAGCTGTAAAGACCAAGTACCATAAGCATAAGACATTCCTAATCTTTTGGAAGGCTATTCCAAAGATGCAACGTCCCAGGAAAGCCATGGAAAAGATTAAGGATTAATACAAGAGAAAATAGCCACCAATGGTGAATTCCAAGAATGGAAGGACTATGCCTTTGAAAAAGGGTAAGAATAAATCAGGAGCATGGTCAAGAACTGCTAGGCCTGCAGAGGAAAATATGGACTAAGACACTTCCTAAACGTTACATGGTAGATGAAGCGTATTTTTATGGAAAATGTTTTTATCCATTTCATACTAGGATTCAGTGCGTAAGTATTTTTATCTTCTTCCATCATAAAATCATTGCAGAAGCTTTCAGTGACTCAAAGTCTCCCTTTTGCTTCACCTGCATATTTTTAACAGTATGAAGCTACTTATCTTTGAGACTTAAAATTTAGAACAAGAATGGTTCACTCAATTTCCTTTTCAAAATAAAAGTTCAGAGCTTTTGATTCCTGAGAAAACAAGTGATATATACACCTTTCCAAAACCAGAAACATTCACTGTTGAAATAAATACTTACAAGTGGCATGAAAATCCAAACACTTCTCAGATACACACAGAAAGGAGCAACCACACTTCCTACACGGCACATCATGCTTCCACTTCCAACAGCAAGTGATCTACACATAAAACAAAGACTCTGATAAGAATTCTGGCAGGTAAAGGAAACAATTAGAAATGCACAGACACTTAAAACATCAGTAGGACATGTCTTTAAGCAATTATGCTAGGAAGCTATTGCTACACCAATGTAAATTTATATTGCAGTGAAGTTCAGTCGTTTCTGTAATCAAGATTAAAAATATAATCGTCATTCAGTATAGAACACAGGATGAACAACCAGGATTTTTAAGAAAGACATAAATAATGTTGAAAAGAGTATTCTTCTAGTTCCCCAATGAAACCAACCAGTGCACATGGAATGAAAAAATAAATAAAAATTTCTGGTACAGCTAAACACTAGACAACTAAAGCACCCGAGGAACTAATCCCACCCCAAGTCTTTCAGACCACTACCACTGATGCCAAGAGTTGCTAGATATGGTGCAGCAGCACAATAAAGGAAAGGAAAGAACAGCAAAGTAATGAAAAATACATAACTGGCAAAAGTTCTTACCTTACAATTGTTGGGTACAGTTCTGCTGTGTAGAGATATATAAGGCCAAATGCCACACCTATTGAAAATTTTCCAGCCATATTTGCTAAGATAATTGATATATTGAAATCCTGTTGAAAGAGAGCACAAATAAATAAATTACCAGAAAATAACACTATCCCAAACCTAACATAAATCCTTCACAAGTTGTGACTTTTTTCAACAATAAGCAATATTTAATGCTTCTGTTTTAAAATTGGTCTCAATGAGTAATTAATGTCCATATCACTTTTTACCAGTCCTGGTTCACTGAAGTCCTGGGAACATTTTACAGGTGACTCCAGCAATGACAGTGAAACCTGTACTGACAATACAGAAACCTATCTTAGACTGGCAGCTACAATTTAAAAACAGCCTTTAATCAACTACATGATTTAGAAACAGCAGCTGCATCTACAGACTTAAGAGCCTTTAAAATAAATTTCTACTATAGCAACACTTTCAACAATAAGTGACTAACCTGAGGTATGAACATAATTAAAACACAGATCAGTGCACTTAAAATAAGGAACGGAATGAGTGTGTTTCTCCTTCCCAGTTTGTCCATCCCAATGCAAGCAATGATATAGCAAGGCAACTCCACAGCACCTGTCAGTATGAAACCATTTAATTTTAGGTCATGATTACTCATAGTCATAACTCTAACTTCCTCTTTACGAGTATTAGTTTAATCTAGTGGATAATAAATAAGTGAAATCTAGAGATAACCAGTGTGTTGGGCTACTTCACTTGGCAACAGAAATGGTGACAGAAGTAGAAAACATGGCCTAAAATACGGTAGTGGGGGATGGAGAGGGACAAGGGAAACAGCTTTCACAGCACAGAGCAGTTTCAGTTCTCTTTGAGGTGGAAAATTACAGAAAACAGCAAGGCCACCGTCCTGGTTTTATGACACTGGCACTTGTGACTGAAAGCTCTCAAATTGCTGCTCTTCTGCTACAGGTATTTTTACATCTACAGTTTAAGCATACCCACAAGGAATACTGCTAGTGTCGCACAGACACACCTTTCAGGATTTGCCAGCTTCCACCTGGACACAGAACTGAAGCCACAGGCCCCCAGCTTCAGCCCCAAATCACCCCAATGTAAAAGGCAAACAAGGTCCCTCCAGGTCCGGTTTTCTGAGTCAGCTCCACAAATACAGACTGTGGTTCCAGCTTTCTCTCTTCTCCACTAAAAAGAGGGCAGCTGCTTATTATATCCCACTCTTACTCAGATTGTCTCTTCCTAATGTCTCTTTCCAGATAAAAACTTCTGCAGCTCCAAAAGAACTGGTGTTTGGCTAGGACTGTTCACAAACCCTGCGTAAACATGATTTGCCCCTAGACAAATTATATGGAGCCTAAGCCAGTTTGGACATGTTTTAAACCAACTTGCTCACGAAGAATACTACTATGTCCAATGTAAAATCATGGAAGAACAGAAGATACAGCCCTGAACAAATACACTGCATTCCTTTACTAAGCACATATAGTATGTCAATACATCTGTAATATTGGGAAACAATCTTTTGGGCTTGTGTTGGTAAAAGCAGGCTGCAATTATTCAGTATTTTTAAAAGAGGTGGATAAGGGAATATACGCACTGTACTCCACCGTAAGAGCTTAGGTATCTGTGCAATACTAGCATCCGCTCTTCAACACATCAGTCTACCAATATACTATAATACATGACAGCACAAGCTGAATTCCTGAGAGCCCCAGTCCTTCTGAGTGCTTATGTACATGAACAGTCACATTCACTTTACTGAGAGTACTCAGTCGCATAAAGCAAACTGCATGACTTAATTCTTTGCTGGCTCAGAGCTGCATGCCTGACCCGGAGTCTTCTGAAGCCAATGGAATATTTCCACTGATCATGACAAACTTTGGATCAGGCCTTGAATGCACTGAGCTGCCTTTATAAACAACTTACATACCAGAGGAAGATTACAGTCAGATTGACAAAATTAAAAAATACAATTAAATTAAAAATACACTTTTGAGAAAACTAAAATTAATCTTGCTTCTGAGAATTATGAATCTATTTTCTACACAGGCAGGCTCAATACCTCATGACTGTAAGCGATTAAAAGAATAATTTTCTTCTCTTGTTTTCCTAGTTTGTGCCTTTAACAGAGCCTTGTGAATTTTGTGTTGGTGGTCTGCTTCCCTTGGTGTTTGTGTGGATATGCAGGGCAAAGCGGAGACAAGCAGAATATAGTTTTACAATCACAAAGACAGATGGAGAATTTTGTACACCAAAAAATGTTAAATTCTTCTTTTTTTTTTTTCTTTTTTTTTTTTTCCAGAAACAGTGAGATTTGGAGTAAATGATTCTCCTGTGTTAGTCAACTTTATGAAGACTTAGCAAGAAACTTTTTGAACAAGGTTCATAATTGAATGAACAAAGTTAAAACATTTGCTGTCAAATCTATAGACATTTCTAAATGTTATGCTCTAGTTCTGTCATAAACAGAATAAAGTACAAAAATATTTACCTATGAGAAAGAGGTTTAAATATTCATTGCCTCCTAGACTGACAGAACTGAGGGAGAAGACGTAGTACCCCAAGCTCCCAGTGAACCAGATCAGCCAGACTGTGATGGTCCTTCTTGCAATGTGCCAGTTACAAAAGAGGTCTAAGATGTTGTGCTTCTTTGTTGAGGATGCGTCATTGTCACCCATTCTGCCACTGACTAGATCATCTTGTTGGACCGAGCGCAGTTCAGAAACTCTGCAGGGAGTGCTCACTTTATTCCATCTTGCCATTATATTAATTACTTTTTGTGCATCTTCATATCTTTCCTCTGACAGAAGCCAAAGAGGTGTTTCTGGGAGCACCCAGCAGCACAAGACAAAGGGAAGAGTCGCTATGGTGAGAAATATCTGATAGACCCACCAGGTCCGAACCAAAAATCCCACGAGTGCCACAACCATAATTCCCATAGCAAAAAAAGCATGGACATGCATAGAAGCCCAGGTTCGTGCTTTAATGCCAACAAATTCAGTCACATAAACAAAAGCCACAACCAGATAGCCACTTGAAACCTGGGGGGGGGGGGGGAGGTGAGAGAGAGAGAAAAAAAAAAAGTGAGGTTTGTATCTACTCTCCTTGTGCAGCAGCAGTAAAAACAATCAGCTAACTGTTTCACATTTGTGTGTGCTTAATTGCCACTGCACTGGCATATCCCACACTGACATAAAAAAAGGTAACCCTGAAAACAAAGCAGATGGAGAAAAAAATTCACTCAAACCTTCAGACCGCCTGGACACTGTATTTAAAAATGTGAAGTGATTTTGGATGCTTCTCTGTAGTGGGAAGTGTCTTGTAGCCAGCAAGAGACACCTGAAAAAGAGCCTAATTTGCTGATGTCACTAAACCCTTCAGCTCCAAAAATCAGGTCTCTTAATGACACTGCAAACTGGATGCTTCAGAAAATGAGGTCCCCTGAAGTAACTGCCACTTCTGAAAGTCTTCACCTTGGTTTTTAGGTAGACTATTAATAATCTGTATGTCAGGGAACTGCAAACTTACTGAGAATTACCTTCCTCACTTCATAAATTATCCCATCAAATCAATTTTTTACAATGCTGGAAGAGAATCTCATATATATGGTTATAGGTTCTCATACGTTATCTAGCGAATGCAATTACTGGCATGTTCTGCATTACAGTATTTCTTAATTGAATATATATATATATATTTCAATTTCTCTAGGAACAGTCAAACTCTTGGTATCTTAAAACATTTCAAAACACAGCTAGAAAATGCAGACTAGAAAATATTCCACTATATCACTTTGATTAATCAATGTTCTGGTTAAAAATATTCCAGTTAATAGTCTCTGATTCTGAGCCCCCTGAACCTGATACGAACGCTGTGCTGATCTCAGTGGCATACAGCTAGAGCTTTAGACCTCCACCTTGCACGTCAGTCCCAGCGGGCAGTAAAAACCTACACCACTCGTCTGGTCAGAGCTTTTTGCTTTTCTAAACTGCTCGGCCCCCAGCATCAACAGCCAAAGGAGTCAGCAGAGGGGCTCCTGTTGATCTCACTGTTCAAGGCTGAAATGCCCATGCAGTTTTTCCTGCTAAGACATCCTTCTGAGCTCTGATCAGGCAAAGGAAGCTCCAGGTGCAAGGTCCTGTCCTGACTAATGTGCTGTCAGCAGGAATAAAATAAATTATGTAATTATTTTCAAATTTCTAACGTACTTTAAATGTTATGTAACTTTCTTTGTGATAACATTCTAATTGCTTTATGCATTACATAGTGAAAGACTACAAATATTGTACTTCTGGATTTAAAATAGTAATTTAAAATTGGTTTCTATGTATAAATATTGACACACATATATATAAAAGTACATATTAACACATATACTGGAATACCCCTAAGTACAGTATAAACATCTAGGTGTTAAACATGTCTACCTATGTATTTAGTATTCCAGGTATAGCTTAAGAGACCAAAGAGATGCATGGAAGAGAAAATGTGCATCTCTTCTCCATCACTCAGAATGGCAGAGATGAAAATCATACTTATTATAGATTTTTTATTTTAAGAAAAATATACTCAGTTTCTAACAACAGGAAGAAATGCAATGGAAGCTGCAATGCAGAACCCAGAGTTTGCTGCTCACACTTGGTATTTAATTACCAGTCCAGCAGAGGTTGGGATGGAGGAAGCACCAAACACTGCTTCATACAGACGCTTTCTATTATTTCAAAGAGGAAAAGTGCTGTGGTCCAAGAACATTCAGATTCCCCCTGCTCTGCTGAAATAAGTGCAACAGAGGGGGCTTTAGAATAATGAAGTAGGGGAGGAAATAATAACAAAAGGGAGGTTTTCCTGAGAAGGGACAGGAAATGACACAAAAAAGAGCCAGGGTAAACATCCTTTCTTACCATAGCAAGGAGAAAGCGCACAATCACGAAACTGTAGTAGTCAAATGTGAAGGCCACTGCGATGCCAAATACAAACTGACCAGCACTTGTGAACCATATAACACGTTGTCTTCCCAGTCTGCAAATCACAGCAGTAATAAAATTATGAATAACCATAACCATTCCATTAAAATACACCCTGCAACTCCAGAGAGCCTGTCTGGAAGTGAGTCTGAAAATATGTAATACTTTCACTCACCACAGAAACTCTGGTTTAGTTGCCCATATTAATTTTTTGGTAATTCCAACTTCCAAGAAAAAAGGAAGTTCCTGTGAACAACAGAACTTCCATTTCACAATTCTTGGCTAGAAGCAACGTGCAGAAGTGTGCATTACATATGTTCACCTCCAGTTCCAAGTTTTAACTTCTACATAACTAATCTGCAAGTTTACTCTTGTCTTATTTATGAGGACAGTAGGTAAGACTTGCTTTTTGAGATATTTCATATTAAGTAACATGTATTTAATATTTTCTAACAGAAGTTAGCTGTGATAACACATGCCACCTCTTGCCAAAGTAACAACCGATTTGGATAGTAATGAAAGGCTTCTGTAACATATCTTTGTCCAGTTATTTAAATTATCTAATAAATGACAATTACATAGTTTCCTTGATTTTTCTGATTGCATCACAGCACACATGCATGTATATACAAACACAGAAATCCAGGAAGCTAGCATACTAACAGCAAAAAAATCACGTCAAATACTAGCTTCCCATCAACAACATAGTAATTCCCATCATAAAAGAAGGGCATTTAGTAAAAAGGAAGTTCTATTTGTTTATCTTCTTCTGGTATCTCAAGGAGAAAATATACCAAGTAGAGCCAGTTGTCCTTAAACAAGTCAGCATATGCTACCAACACAAAGCTCACCTGGGGGAAAACCTAGAAATCGGCAACAGATCTACAAGACTCCATGGAGGATTATATTCTAGCTACAAATGTTCTGTAATACAACATGTGTGGAACCACTTTTCTTCCCCGATAATATCCTCTTGGACTCATTATCTACTCCACTGCAAATAGCTTCTCATGGATGTGGGTATCACGTTTAGACAGAGGGTTTGAGGACTTTCAGGGGTGTGGGCTCATTTGTTGGTTTTTCTCCGTGAGTATTTGGTACGACATGAAACCAACCATTTTTCTCCAGCCTTGAGCTGGAGTCATGCACATTTGGTCTCTGCTCCCTGTCCGAAGAGATCCTAGTGATTCCTAGCTGTCGGAGCTCTTCTGTTGAGAAATCTGTTAACTGGGAATGGGAGGAATCCACAAACTTATTTCCCACCAGCCAGGATGTGTCAGAAAATAATCAGTTATGTGTTTTAAAAGCCAAATTAAAAAAAAAATCATCTTTATTTTTTCATTCCCATGTTGT
Organism: Falco cherrug; assembly: GCF_023634085.1. Taxonomy (NCBI): domain Eukaryota; kingdom Metazoa; phylum Chordata; class Aves; order Falconiformes; family Falconidae; genus Falco; species Falco cherrug. The sequence continues at coordinate 65,253,768 of NC_073702.1, read as the reverse complement.
AACTGTCACACCATAGTGTCGTGCTAATAAAGGAAAATCAGAAAACAATATGCTTGGTCTCCTTTTTCTGCTTATACTGTTAACTGTGGGATAAAATGTTACCCTCTACCTAACAGAGCTGTTAATCAACAAGCTCCTTTATGGAAAGAGATAAATAACACTAAACTACCCTTCAAAGCAAAACACAGGTACAAAAATTGCCTGAGACGAAACCAATTACAACATAGCTTAGGCATTTGACTCTCATACGTATAGAAAGGCATGGCTGGGCATTCTTCTGAGGTAGAAATACATATGTTTCTGTTGAGAGAGAAAACAGGATACTGACATAAATCCTGGATCTTACTGTTGCTTCTGAGTCCAGCTCTGATGCTGGATCTCAGTATGTGATCTGAGATAACATCCAGGGAAGAAGTGTCGGAGGGGAGTGGGCTGAAGGACAGCCTTGGCATCGTGAGCAAAGGACTGCTTGGGCTGAGTACCTCCACAGACTGACTCTCCTCATGCTCAAACAGAACTTTGTACGTGCTAGTAAATAAGTGAAACTACAGCACAGCTCACTGACAACCATTTTTCCTCCTATCTGTACTAACCTTCAAGAGACTGAAGTTTGAGCTAACCGTTCAGGGAAAAACTACAACTGGACAGCAAGAAAAAACAGTGTATAGGTGTTTATTTTAAGAATGTGGGGTCCGACCAAACCCTGAAAGCCTCTGCATCAGCCCCACAGAGCTGTATTCATGACAAAGGTTAGGAAGTCTGTGATTTTAAAATACATGGTGTTTTTAACCTTCCAGTAGCCCTTCAGCTCTCTATCACATCCAGAAATAAAAATCTGTGTTTCCATGAGGAATCTCTCCTCATGGAAAATGCGGTGAAAATCTACTCCCAGGTTTACTGTTGCTATTACTACTAACTATTTCTGTTCCTGTGGAAAAATAATAATAAAAAACATTCTAAGGGCAAATACGAGCTGTACAGAGCAATTTGAGAGATCAAGGCCTAGAACAATGGATGATATCAAGTAGGAAAAAAACTCTAAAAGCGAATGATTTGCGAGTACATTTAAAAATTAGTACTTGCTATTGGGAAAAGAAATTGAGTTAAATGCATTTGTGAACAAAACAATAACCAGACCTCCTGACCTGTGCATACATAATTATGACTACAAAATGAACGAGCACAACAAAACAGGTAGATACATGTTGAGTTACTGCAGTCTGAAGCTACAGTTCTCAGAGGATAGCACTTTACCTGTCAGCAATGTCACCAAAAATCACTGCTCCAATCAAGACTCCAAGCATGAATGTAGGCTGGATTAATTTTGCAAGCCACTCTCGGTCACAGACCAGATCCCACTGTGTAACAACAGTGCTTTTCCACTTTGTGTCATCATAGAGAAATCCATCAGAACAAGAAAATAAGGACTTGTTGGCATTGTATTCATATGCCAGATCCAAACTGACTTCTCGTTTGGACCTGCTGCATTGGTTAAGTTCCCAGATTTCTCCATTTTCCAGCTGGACTACAATGTAATCTTCTGTTGATGTCCATAGTGTCCAGATGTCCTCTAAACTTGATTCAGAGGAGTTGTATAAAAGAACACTACTCACATTTCCAGGGATCCCACATACAAAGTTAGGGGTAACAGCCATGAACACAGATGCTAAGTAATGGATACCACATGACATAGCTTGAAAGACAGATGCAAAATAAACAAATGCTTGAAATCTGTAAAGGGAAAGAAAAAAGTTTACTGAAGAAAAGCCCCTCTATACATGTTAAAAAACCAAACCATAATTATTTTTCTGGGATCAGTATATAGAGACATCATTAGAGTCTCTAATAGTGCTGCTTCAATATTAGCTAAGCCCTGCAAGAGACCAAAGATGAGAGAAGATCCACAGAATCTATTGTCAGGAAATAAATGTTCCTCTTCATCATGTGTTTAGCCATACACAGAGAAGATCGTTTTAGAAGAAACAATTCTGAACTTAACCACTTTGTTTGAAGCAACCTTCCACCCTCCAATTCTTTGTAGTACATCCCCTCAAAATAAGGCTTTGGATTACTTGAGTGGTTTAGAAAAAACCCAAAATGTTGCAACCTCAGGTTCTGAGGGATAGAGATATGCACATCAAATAAAACAAACCAACCACATTACACCCTTCATTTCACCTAATTGTATCTATGTATTCCATCTATCTTCCATCTCTATTGCCTTCAGCAGATAAAGAGAGAATACATGGAGACACATGTAGTGGAAGATAGAATCTGAACAGTGTGAAATGTTTTGTACCAAAACATAACTGTAAACAGGGTTGGGTTTTGGCTTAAACAGGGTGTGCAGTTATCCATTAAAGATTGTATCATAAAGAAAACATGGTAAAAGAATATTTCATGCGTAGGCTGAATTTTGGCATTTTAAAAGCTTTTAAAACATGCTTGAGGTGCAAGTAAATCTTTGTATATAAATTGCACATGCATTCTGAATGTTGAAAAACTTGCAGTGAACCGTAGTATCACTGCAAATTGTAGACAGTTTCTGATAATCTAAGCATAAGGAGTCTTTTCCTCAATTAAATGTTAAAATTATGCACGTAACTAATACAATGTCTGTTCAGAAAAAAACAACACAGCTTTGGTTTCTCCTCCACTTTTTATTTCCTGAAGACAAATCAATTGCACTAATTTGAAGAAGCATTCAATGAGCCTCTATATATACACCCGTCCTGCAGCATGTGGTGGGTCTTGATAGTATGAAACAAAAAGCAGCATTTTTTTTAAATTGCCAGAGGCTATCTCTGCTGAAGTTATAGGAAATGATGCCTAAAAAACAATTGCCTTGAAATGTCATGTGGGAAAAGTCAGAGCAATTCCAATTCCCTAGCAAATGTGACTTCTAGATCACCCCTCTCCAAAATGTATCTAATATAGCCTTTAATTCCCATAATAAAGAATGCAACAGTACTTAGCCTAGTACTTTTAAATCATCTATCATCACAATTTCTAGTAAATTCTAAACTATCTATAACCAAAGTATTTAAATGGAATTTGTTGGATACATTGCCTTCATGTCCAATTAGCTTTTCCAATTAAACAGTTCTCTTGTATAACCTAACTCCATTCATCATCCTCATTCTCCTCTGCCTTTTATCTTGTGATTCTCATTTCCTTCCTTGGTAAATGTAGACCCAGTTGCCTATCCTGCCTTTCCAATAGCACTGTTGCTGTTCAGATGCAGCACTGTCTATCCCTCTTTCTCTTGACAACAGTTCTGTTGACTTTCCCATAGCAGTCTGAGGAGAGGGTTGAATTGCTAAGCCCACCATGGCAGTTCAAAAGCTGGCTCCACTTCCCTCTTGAAGACATTGCAAGGCAATCCTCACACAGGTGCCATGCTGCTCTTCCCCAACAAACCTTGTGAGCGATATGGTCAAGAGAAACTGAACTTAACCACAGCATGCCTTAAGTCTGCCAATCCCCTCTCAACAGAACAGCTTCTTGAGGTCTAAGTAGCTAGCCGTAAATCGAAGCAAGGCTAAAACAGCTCTGAAAGGCTTTTGGGCTACCTTGGACCACAAAAAGACAAAGGTTACTCCAAAATGTACTCTTTGTCACCCCAGTAATGCAGACAAATACGGTCAACAACATTTTTCAGCTCTTCTCTAATTTCATTTTAACTGTTACCATCAAAAGACACAAAGTTATTTTACAAATAGGAGAGCAAGACCAAATTCAACAACTTGGGCTATTGTTGCAGTACACAGAATGACTGACATCAGAACTAGAAGACCTCTAGCAAATTAGCAAATTAAAACCCTACAAGCTGTGCAGTTACATCTTCTACCAGCTAATAAAAAGTGGCATACTTGGAAGCACAGTCCCCAGTATTTGCAGTATCTGTCATTATTCATCAGGAAAGTGCAGTGTTAGATAGCCCAGTTTGTATTTCCCAGACAGAGGAAGAATGAAATAATTTCAAACTGCCACACATTCTTCTTGAGTTTCCTAATTAGGTCTCACAGCACAAGAAATATCAGGTTCATCATTTCTCTTCTACCCAGTAAGAGTGAGCAGGAAAAATGTATTTATGCCCCTTCTTGTTTGAGATGCTTGAAAAAAGGTAACAACTTTTAAGCAAACAGACTGAGAAGATGGTATGACCAATGCACTACATTATTTAAAAAAAAAAACAAATCCCAAGAGCATCACCAGAGCTATGAGTTGGATCAGGTCTAGCTAATCTCTGCACTAACTGCTCCCCTGGGAGTTTTATCTTATGTCTTCCTGAACGTCTTGTGATCATACTTCAATAACCATTTTGACAGACTGATCCACTGTCAAATCTTTCTTTTGGAAAGTTTCTCATTAAATCTAATCTTGATGTCCTCCTTTCCAGTGTAAAACTATTAGCAGCTTATAAAACATCCTTGTGCAACCTTGAATAAATTTTCCTTGTCTTTTAGTACTTTGTTGCACAGAATTATCAGTTAACCCTCTCCAGTTACTTTCTAAAACTATATAAATTAGTCCCTTATCCTTTCCTCATTTTTTGTGTCCTATAGAACAATTTCCACCTCTATAAAAAGCAATAAAGGATTTATTTTAAAGAAGTATCTGTGTCATGCCATATTTCACCCATCTTTCAAGAGTTTAACTTAAAACTAGAACTGATCCTTGTAAAAACGTTCTTCCATTTTCAATGTTATGAAGATCTTACTCAGTTTCAACGAAGAAATCGACTCTCTATTATCACTATTTTTCTTACCCAATTTGCATAATCTACACTAAGCAAACACAGGAAGTCAAACAGAATGTCAGACATACATTAATAGACATATTTTATGCTGTTTATGACTTTGTTTAAGAACAAGAAAGCATGTTTTTGCAGCAAAATGGCCATGTTGTTGTAGAATCCTGCAGGATGGATTGCACTGCAGTTTTTAACCTCTAACTGCTCAATAAAAAAGCTGTGGACCAGGAATAAGGGAGAATAAAGCCTGATATGAAGTTAGAGAAGTGTCCGGCAGCACCAGTGGCTGAAGGCATCCCACACCACATTAACAGGCTGCTCCCCTGGCTGTATAAACTATCTACTGTTCTCTCCAGTAAAATTCCACAATGGGCTAGCTAAGACTCTGTGTATATATATAAAAACCACACAAGAAATATCCTGAAAGCCCTCTTTTTCTATGAAGGCAAAATTCATTGCCAACTACAGTAGTGTTGTAACATCATCACGACTGATGCTAGACTGAAAAGCCCAACCTTACGAGTTGCTGAGAATCTCCTGTGGGTAGAAAGAGCTTTTCTTCTAGAAAGATTAGTTGCGCAGAGGTCAGGAAATTTGTTAACTGGCATAGTCACCAAAAAGGGATTAATTAGGCCATTAGTGACAACATACAGAAAGCATGAAATGTACGCAGGAAGGATGATACTTGGCATGGGAGAATACTATAGATGCATTGAACTTGGTTTTCCAGAACAGCTGAAGATTGAAAAGGGACAGAGGAAGATCCAGGCCCAGCCTCATGGTAGACACAGGTTTGCTGGAACAGAGGTTGCGGCAGCAAACAGTGCTGACTGACGAGAACATAAAGCTGCTGCCTGCTCTATTGCTAGCCTGGGATCACTCCCTTTGGACCTTTGGTGCATGAGTTTTATCTCAGCCCTTTTGTGGTGGCCATGTCAATGCTCTTCCCAGTCTTAAAACCCCGGGGCTGCTTCTTGGCCCATGCTCACGTGACAGCTGAGCAGCTTCTCCTCTTTGTAGGAGGCCTTGGTGCTGGGGGGACCACCACTGCTCCTGCTCAGGAAGCCTGGAGCAGCCCCTGCAGCAGGCTGTGCTGGGGCAGGAGGTCACACCAGAACGTATACAGGTCAAACACTTCACTGACCCTGAGGTGCAGCTTAAAGTCTATGCTGTCCTTGCTACCTACCTACTTGTAAATTATTAACTTTTCTCCCAAATTCTTAATTTAAGAACACTGGATTGATAAGAAACTCCTTTATTACTATGCTTAAATCTCTCTATTGCAGACAAACATAATATAATCCTTAAAGTAACCTCACCGAACTCCATTTCAAAAGTTAAATTTCCCTTAAGTTAGAAATACTGCTGCTCATGCACTAAATAGTAAGAACACATCATTGCAGTAGCAATAAATATGCTTGAAATTCACCAAAAGAAAGCAAAGTCTGTGATCTATTTTTCTTGACTGATCTCAAAAAGGGCAGCTTTTAGCAAGGGTATTTTATATGTCAGTTATCTTCACAAGCACACATCAGATTATATAACATATATTGTTGCAAACAGTAGTTTTTAATAACCTATTTCACTTTTTTTTCTTTCTAAAAACACACTTTTTGCATTTTTTAAGATCTGTGAACATGATGACTGTCCTAAAAGGTATGATAATCTCTCTCAGTGTTTTTCCATCTCTTCAGTGACATGCCATGGGAGATAATTGTTTGGCAAGTACATTTCGCCACTCTTGCCAGGAGTGTCAAATATAGAAGTCAAGAAGACTTTGTAGGTTACTGCTCCGGTATAGAGATGCTTAATGCATGCCAGAAGTCAAATGAGCATAAAACTGTCTTCACAAAAGCTTGAGCAAGACACAACATGAAAATGTTGCAGTCTTTCTTGAAATATTTCCATCAAATTTCTTCCCAGTTATTCTTTTTTCAGTTTACAGCTTATAGTAAAAAAGACTTTTAAGTTTTCTAACTCCTCTGCACAAGTTTTAACATCTCACCAGTAAGAAAAGCAACTGATAGTATCATAATGTCAGTATCTGAAGAAATATTCTTCCATAAAGATAATGAACTAGATCTCAGACCACTGTCGTTCTGGCTGTAGTCTCATGATACAACATCTCTGTGACACTGTAAGATCTCTGAGATATTTTCTCCCTTCTCCTTTCCCACTGTTTACTCTTCCCCTGAGACATAGTGCACTCTATGCTCAGTTGTGGTGCTACTTTTTGTGGGACCACTGTGAATTTTATCTGGGAAATGGATCTAACTTGAAAAAAAAGAAGTCAAAATAAATGATGATTAAAAATAATAAACCAAGCCAGATTAGTTGCTTGATCCAATTGATATTGCATCCATGCAAATAGTCAGCACCACTCTATTTGAAAAGTGCTACATCTGGCATGCAAAAATACCTAAAATGGACATTGTCGCATGTATGCTAGAGAATAATTCCCCAGCCTCCAAGTATTTTTACCACTGTCAGTTATTGCAGTGCATAGCAGGGCCGAAACTTGGTGTTAAACACTAATTTTATGTTAAATAAAATATGTTTCTGATATTTGTTTCCTTGACTGTTCATCAAAGAGAGGAAAGGGAAATTACTAGATACTCATCAAAAGCTAATATAAAAATTTTAAAATTCTTTTAGTGTAGCGTAGAGTCACAAGGCTTGTTCTGTGATTAGCAAAAGATTTGTGCAATTCCACAGGTTTTACAAGAGCTATTTTTACTGTTTGTCTTTTCAACCATGTTGTTAGCAAATTGCTTAGTCAGAAAACACAGTATGTTTTTGTTGTGCTGTGCAGACTCAACAGGATGGCTTCAGTGGAAAGAAATTTCCAGATATTTACTATTTCTGAAAGAATTTGTGTTCAAGTAACCACTTTCACCTCTGTATTCCACCCTGGTTGGTTTTTTTTTAATGTGAGAAAAGCCATTCAGCATTCTTTCCACTCTAAACCAAAAAGCTGTGATGCACTTACCCTTACACATTTATTTTTTTTTTTTTTGAGAGGAAAGGAGCTGAATGAGACCTAGGAGCAGTATTTTTGCTGTGGTGCAGAGATGTGGATTTGGAAGCAACCTGAAACATAGAACAGACACGGCCTTATTTGACTTACTAAAAGTGTGACATGTAAACTTCCTCCCCTCCTAAAGGCAGTTTAAACTATGCTAAGACTTGGTCTCAGCCAAGATGGTTACTTCCAGAATTTATTTGCAGAGGCAGCAGATGCTGTGTTGGATATCCATTTTAAATGTACCAACAGCACAGATGCAACAGGAATAAGAAAGTCTATAGGGATCAGAAAGGCCCCAGGAATTATGTATCATCACTGATGACAATGTGTGCATCAACATGCAGTCACCCAACAACAGACAGTTACAAAATAATTCTTAGAATCGTTTAAAAATGATTCTCTGAAGTATTGTAACACTTCTATCCCATTAAACTTACTATGCATGTTTCCCTTTGATTAAGACAAGTTCAGCGTTTGTTCATCAGGGTCAAGAAGAAGAATTAGTTGGCTGCTCATTACTGCACATTTGGTATAACAGCTTAGATGAAGAAAGCAACATCACTGTAAAAATCAAGAATTAGTGCTAATTCAACCAACAGAATTAGGGCCCGTATTTTTCAAATACTCCTCCCCCATTAATGGCACAGTTCTTTGGTTCTGACTAAGTCAGGCACATTATGTTTCTGTCATCACTTGTGACTAAATAATCCAGTTGGTAAACGTTACTGGTTTTCAACAGTTTAGTAGCATAGCTTTCATCTGCAGGCAGCCACACACAGCAGAAAGGGCAGCTGCCATTGAAGGTGCTCAGTGTTCCTTGCTGCTGCTGTACCAAGGATTACTGCCCCTGGGGAGAGCCAGCCAGGACAGTATGTTCACGGCTCAGCCCGTTCAGCCCAACGCCCAACCTCCTGGTCCAACTGACAGCAGAACTGGCCTAGACACAAAGGCTCTGGATTTGCACTCAAACAACCAAGCTACACACACATATTCCACTACTGCCTTTACTGTGAAAGTAACTTCTGGTTGAGGGGGAACACATTGCTGGGAGCGGTAACTATTTCATCGCTGGCACTATATCCACAAGCTTTTCTGCATGTGTAAACTACAAGGGATCTGGAGAAGTCAACAATGGACTTGCAACAGCTGGGAAACATTATAGGTTAGCACAGCTCTTGCACCATACTCTAGGCTCCATAGGTGAAAGGAAGATAACCTGCCATGGAGGGATTCATCTACAGATGGATTATCTAGTGAACAGAGAGATCTACAAAACCTGCCCGCATAACAAATGCCACACAAACTTCTTGCTTGCTTGCTGTGAGGAGAAAATGCAGGTTTTCCCCTTCACATATTTGTATTTTCTATCTTATAACAGTAGAAATAAAGCACCAATAGGGAGAAAAGAAGTGGACATTTAAAATTACCACTAAAAACAACGGTCAAACATTAAATGGTGCACATTAATTTCTACCTTTCTTCTGGTCAGCCTTTTGTTTAAATATCAAAATCAGTATGAAATAATTTTTTGGAATTCTGGTACATTTGCACCCATACTGGTACCAGTAAAGCAGTCCTTGAACCCGAGGCCACAGCTCCAGCTGGGGCTACAGCAGATACCAGTGGAGCAGCGAGCCTTGGGAACAAGGCACTGTGACTGCAACTGCAATTCCAATGCCTTCCAGCGGCAAAGCTGGAGTCAGTCTATTTCATTCTAGTTATCCACTTGTCCTTTCTGCTTTACCTGTGTCAATGGTATATATCAGGTAATTTAATTGAAAAAGAACATGATCATGCAGGTTTTAAGTTATTTAGGTTTCTTTTGGAATTATTTGGATCAGTGCTAAACACGGCAGAGTGGTTACACTTGAACAGCAGTAACACCTCAGGCTCTATACTTGGATGTTCCCATTCCAGGAAGAGCATTTTAATAAACATCAACCATTTAGAAAATTAGCATGTACTCTGTCTGCATGATATATTACTAGCATTACTTCTCACAGGGAAAACTCAATTCCAGTATCTTTGGTAACACTGCTGTCTTTTGCTCAACCTCTTTTTTGGGGACAAATCCAAACTGGGTATTTAATTCTCTTCCATGCTGTAGTGTTTCCATCAGCTTATGTAAGCAAATAATTTCACATCATAATCTGTAAAGTGTCTAATAGAATTTAAATGTTTTTATTGAGATTCCATCTAATTATAGACATAGGCAGTACTTCATATATAAACTGTTGTATTTCATTCTTCTTTTCCCATTTCGGAAATCAGATGTTTTCTGCTGTTTACCTTGATGACACATTTCATTTACTTTGTTCAAACTATGGAAGTTAGGTTTATTTTATCTTTTTTTTTCCCCTGTCTGTACTCCTGAAATAAAACTAATTGGTTTTCATATGAATTATGTTTTTATGTATTTGTTACTCTATTTAAATATTTCTATTGCAAAACTCTGAATCTGGTATAGCTGAAGGTACAAATACGTGGATTGAATACATGCAACTAACAATGTATTCTTCAAAGACTATTTTGCAAAATAAATAGGTCTTACCATTGTCATAATGTTTTTTAAGAACGTTTTGTTTCCTATTCATGGTAATACCTAAGCAGATTTGGATGCAGACAGCTCATTTTCAGTCTGAGGTCTACATAAATTCTCTTCATGCCACGCCACACATATTGTTAAGCATACTATCCAAGGCTTTAAATTTCTGTATCAGAAATATAATTCCTCCTTGCTTGGAAAATGATTGTAAAATTTCTCATTCTTACAAGTTTCTGAAAGTTCTCATGGGAAAAGGTGAAACAAGTAAGAAATCTGCATAATTAATTTAAGAATACTGGATATCACTTTCCCAGCAAACGTCTGTAACCATTCCAACACATATTAGTATCTTCCAAATTTTCAATTAGAAATAATAAGGAATATTAGCTCTGTGGATCAAATTATGTTTACACCATTTCTGTAAATATTTGACAGAAATGTCATGGAATTTCGGGTTGCTCTGTTGTTTCTGTCTTCCTTAATATAAGCAGTAATTTTATCCCTAGCACTACTTTTACAGCCTCAAATATGATTACAATGATTTAATCTATTTCTATGGGCTACAAAGGCATTGCATCACCTGGATAATGGGTCATTTTACTCTCCCTGGCCCCATTTGCAACTCTTGCAATGTCCTTTTGTTAATTCTGACTTTCACTACAGTGACTCTTCATCAAGAGCAAACCAGGAAAGCTTAAGCAGACACCTTTGTCCTACTAGCTTTTTAGGAATATTTCACTGAAAAAAAAAGTAAGTAATTACCACTTTAAAAAAATCTACATTTAGGGAAGTAAGTGTCAGATAATACTGTCTTCTAAAATTTGGGACAAAGTCAACACGTAAATCAAGGTATCACTTTAGGAAAAGTAACTTGGTTTCAGCCAGAGATTCTTTGCTGCCAAAGAGAACACAGCAAGTTGCAATTCTACCTGTATAGAATTCTACACTTGTAATTCTACAGTTCTACAGCTCGAAGAAAGAGATGCGATTTAATGCACAGTCTGGTATGGTCCAAGTATTGTCTTCTATTAAACTTGCGTTTGCACATCCGTATTTAGCAGCTACATTCTACATTCAAAAGGAAAACAGCCTCCACACCAACAGCTTTTCTCTCTTTGTGTAACAGAGTAGCTTGTAACTTCTACCGACTTTTGTTAAAGATCAGTTAGAACACCAAAGAGGAGTAAGACATAGCTCCCTTCTTCCACTCTTTTCGGGAGTCTACACTGATGATCAGTGTTCAGAGGCTCTTGCAAGTTCAGCTACTCTGTCCCACCCACGCTCCTGCTCGGCCAGGTTAGGATCCCTGACAGGCCATCTTCTCCAAGGCAAGGCAGGTTATCTCTAAATGCACATAAAAGAATGCTACTGAGCACAAGAGGACTCTCAGCTTCTGTTGCAGGTTTGTAGTCCACCTTCCCTCCACACTGTTCCTCTTCATTGCAGATGTGTAACACACTCTTTGCCTAGAAGTCCTCAACCCTTCCTCCCGAAATGGTCATGGGAATCTCCCCGATGATAAGACTGTATTAAATGATTAAATTCCACTGGAGAGCTTTTGAGTTTATTTTGTTTTGATTAGCAGCCTGGTCATGAACTTCTGTCGAATTTTTGTTTATTTATATCCCCTACCAGTTTCAGTCTTGGGTATTTGTTTGGCTAGCCTGTGTCTTCACAGGACAAGAAAAATATTTGTGTTTTCTCTCCTCAGAGAGATTTACACATTGTAGAGTATATAAAATAGAATGAAATGCCGAAAGTTGATTTAATAGAACTTGAATATGTGACATAACTGCCTTTGATTTTAACTGGACAAAGAGCTTTTCTACATGCTCTCTAAAGAAGACAAGTCAAAAATCTTAATACCATTATTGATCTTTCCCAAAGAAAATACATTTTCATTATTTTTATTGGTCATTTGTCTCTTCTGTGACCAACACACTGAGTTATTCTAAATTGTCCTTGATTTCTTAGTGAAAAGCAACCTTTTCATTTCCTGTCATTCAAGGAATATGATGCTACTGCCTTTTTCTTTAAACTGTTAAAAATGGAATTAATTTACATTAAAAACAAAGAAATGCAAATTACAGATTTGACTGTTTCCAAGGCTAAGAATGCACTTTGACCTCTTAGTAAATATATTCTGTAATGCTCTTCTACCTGCTTATACTTCCACAGTACTGTCAGGTTCTTTTCTTGAGTCTTTCTCTTACAGTGGTTCATACAAGGGAATAATCTGGAATAATGCTGTTTCCTAACCTTACATAAATTAAAGCAGCTGGATTCTGATCAGAACATCTGGGATTCTTCTACATAAATCTATTTTTGTACCAAATTCCCTCTCTGTTTTCAATGGGTGAGACAGAACTGAGCTTGGCTACACTGATCTACAAAGGACAACAGTTCTCCGAAAAGCTTAAAATACAACTGTAAGGGAGATGAGGTCCCAGTTGCTCTGACCCTGGGACTAAAACAAATTCTTGCCCTCAGAAGGGTGGAGCTATAAGAAGTCTATGGTATTTCCCAGCTCTATTAACTTAACTAGTTCCAAAGATGCAGGAAAAAAAATCCAATCAATAATTTGTTCTGGACTATAAGCCATTAATATAAATTATTTAAATGAAATGTGGTGTCATCACTATAATTTCACCATATATCAAATGGCTTTGTGTTAGAGAACGCCTTCAGATATTGCTTATCTATTATTGCTCATGTTTTCTCTTTTGTATTTGACTTTCTCTCTAGCACTAAACACACATCCATCAAATGAAATATTACATCACAGAAATGGTAATATTTATTCATAGAACAAGGGCTAAATGAATATTATTAGTAATCATAAAACGGTTTGGGTTGGAAGGGACCCTAAAGATCTACTTTCAGGCCCCTGCCATGGGCAGGGACACCTTCCACCAGACCAGGTTGCTCACAGCCCCATCCAGCCTGGCCTTGAACACTTCCAGGGATGGTGCATCCACAGCTTCTCTGGGCAACCTGTGCCAGTGTCTCACCACCCTCACAGTGAAGATTTTTTTCCTAATAGCTAACCTAAAGCTACCATCTTTCAGTTTAAAACCATTACCCCTTGTCCTATCGCTACAGGCCCTACTAAAATGTCTGTCTCCAGCTTTCTTATAGGCCTCCTTTAGGTACTGAAAGGCTGCAGTAAGGTCTCCCCGGAGTCTTCCCTTCTTCATGCTGAACAACCCCAGCTCTCTCAGCCTGTCTTCACAGGAGAGGTGCTCCAGCCCTCTGATCATCTTCCTGGCCCTCCTCTGGGCCTCTTCTAATGTTTTCCAATTTTTCACCAAGGACACTGAGATCTATGCTTGCAATTCAAAGGCTGAAAAAATGTATTTTTGACTACTTCATAAGTTCTAAATGATTGCATTAATCTTCCTTTTTCCTTCTCAGGAAGTTGCAGGTTTTATTCCCTCACTTTCCATACCTTTGGGATTTCCATGTTTTCAGAACAGCCTTGATCTCTCTCTTATTTCTCTGATCTTAAAGCTCTCAATTTAACAGTTCACCTAAATCAGTCCTTCCTGGAATTACCTGTATTCAAGGAACTGACAGCAAGGATAGCTGATGGAAAGTCAACAAGGTAGCAAGCATTGTAACAGTCATATTGATGCATATGTGACAGGTTTTTTTGATGTCTGACAGTAGAGCCATGCAAGGATCTTGGTATCAGCTTCACATTGTCTTGAGATGCTGGCTAATGTAACACCGAAAGTGTCCTGCCAGCAGCATTTCCCACATCCCAGCCTTCTAGTTAAGCCTTATATAGTTAACTTAGGTTTACAGAATCTGCATGTATACTGTATGCAAATAGTTAATTTAGGTTTAAAGTAATGAATCTGCATGCATACTGTATACTTGGATGCAATATACTGTATACAGTATGCATATACATCCATACTACTTACCTAGATCCTCTTTTCAAGCAGCAAGGAACCACAGATGAACCACCACCATCACTTACCTTGTCCTAAATCACTCAATGAAAGTAAGACAGATGGATCATGCCCTTAAAGGATTTAATTCTCCCCCTTGACAAGGTGACAAATGCAGATATCTGAAGTTTATACTATAGGCGTGTAAAGTTAAGTGGGATGAGCTCACTAGTGCCTCAATTTGGACAGCTGATTTCCTCATACAGCTAGCATAGACTTACACAAAGCGATCAGGTAGGAACTTAAGATACTTTCAAATTTCTTTCACAACTTAGAAGAAAGAAGTCACAATATGACTGGAAAAGTCCAGGCCATCACGGATATAACACATTTAAATGGTACTGAGCTCCATCCGAAGTGTGCTGCTGATTGCTCTTCACAGAGCAGGAGATCATTTCCGGTTTTTCAAAGCACCTTTTCGGCACTTCCTTCCTACTCCCGCTGCCTTATAGGCCTTTTCCATCTGTTCTCCAAGGTTTGTCCGGTATTCCTGCCTCAGCACCACTGCTGAGGCTGCACCTCTGATGCTGTTACCTAATAGTAATGCCTCCAAATATTAGGAAGAGGAAACACAACTTCACCTCTTAATGAAAACCTTTTCTTGAGAAAAGGGTTCAGTCTGTGATCCAATGGATGGTGCTTATAGATTCCTCAAACCACGTTTTCATGGCATGTGATTTTCAAAGAACATTTGCTGTGAGTGAGATGAGCGTTATAGTTTGGCTGCCAATGTATGATATTAAGGTGTACATTAGCTCTCTAGGTATTTCAGCATTTTTCAAAGATGGCTGAGATTTCTTTTGAAGTATATGGACAATCTGACAGATGAACCATCATTATTAGCCCTTGTAAATCTCTGTCTTGTACAGTTTGAAATCATGCTTTTTCCAGTCTTGGCCTTGCAACCAAGACTTAGCTACCTCATTTAATATTTTCTATGTCTTGCTTTTTTTTCCATATTTCTCAGAAGTTGAGAATCTCATGTTCTTGCTCAGCTGCTATAGCTTCATGCCTCAAGCTACCTTAAATAAAATGTCAGCTGTATATCTCAGTCCCATTCTTGCTGTGTACAGCAAAATGGTAGCACAGAAATTTTCACAGCATTTACTGAAGGCTCCTGGGCATTAGAAAGATTCTCTAAATTTAATGCTGTTTTCCACTTGTATTACTTCACTTCATGCAATAAACTGGTCAAACTTTCCATGAGTAAGCCCTTTTATATAACATTTCCTTCCAACTTTGAGATATCTTAGTACTGCTGAAAATCATTACCATTATGAGAAAATTATTGACAGAGCTTTTATAGGAGTGATATCCCAAGCCCAGGCATTGCATTACAGGGAAAAAAAACTGTGCAGTGCCTTATTATTTCCTTTTCATTCACACCATAATATTCTGGGATGAAACAGCTGATCATCCTTGATGTGTGTGATAACTGCCTCACACTGCCACAACTATGTCCATGCTACAGCTTTGTCTAGAAGCCACCCTGGGGGGTTGCCAACATTTCAGAGGGGCAGTTGAATCTCAGCAGCTGTTTTACAAATTGTAACCGATCTACTAGTTTTGAGCGTTGCTTGTATTGCAGGTTTTAGCCTTGGAGAAGTAATGGATACTACAAGTGCAATTTCATCCCGGTTTTATTTAGTTATTTTTCTATTAGTGTAATTACTTTTTAATCTACTTTTTCAATCCAGAAACAGGCTGGATGAGGTTGCCAGCACATTCTGATGCAGTACACTTTTGTCTACGCAGATCCAGCATTAGATTGCCGCCAACATGACCTGGATCCCAGCAAATGCTGTTAGTACATCTTGCAGACCACACTACTAGTGTTGCCACCATTATCCACGAGCACTTGCCAGTACCCAACTTTGGTTCTGAGTCTTGAGACTATTTCTACTTTTGCCTAGTCAGGCATAGATAATAAGATCTTTGTTTAAGCTGATACAGTCTGTTCTGTGAAAACACACGGCTTGACTTGCTTCTCCGAGGCTATTATGATGCCATACAACCAACAGGATCAAGTACTCTTTGCAAAATATCCAGACATGCCCCCCCCCCCAAAAAAAAAAGGGGGGGGGGGGAGGAGGAATGAAATGCAGTCAAGTCCACTTATTTTGTTGTATGAACATCTGAGATGAGCACAAACTGACTCGATGTTATAATATAGCATAGTTATAAAGTTGAAGAACATTTATCAAGTGTTTCTGTCAAACACCACCCCTGACTAGGAGCCAAAGGAGGACTTAGATTTGAGATTCTTCTACTGGCACATTCCAGTAAGCACAAACAGCTGTCCACTGATACGTTTTGAAAACTGAATGACAGATATGTGATAAACTTTTCCACTGTATAAAGTAGCTTGTATATGGGGAAAAAATTTTTTTTTAGAACAAGCTCTAGACCACAGTATTTATTTATCTTACGAAAGTGCCCAAAGCTTAGACAGAAATTCACATTAAATTATTTTAAAATATTAATTTTGTGTAGGATGTGCTAAACAACTAAATGTATTAGTATTTCAGAAAAAGCTTGTAATGCTTCCATTTTCTAAGTTAAAGCTAATCATCTGTTCAAATGCTGTAGAGGATTGCCTGTTTCTCCATACTAACTTGGAAAAGGAAAACCAATTCCTTTGCATGTCCAGCAAGTACACTTTTCTAGTTGAAAAATGTATTTTTGTTGGGGAAGAACCTTTCAAGACATCCGTAAAATATCTAAGTTTGAAAAATCATTGCTTGAAAGTATTCTTATTTTCTTTTTGTGGAAAAAAAAATAATGGTAAGCACAATCCTTGAGATACTTGGGACTCTGTTATTTGATACAAACCCAAGAATTCCTGGAAGTAACATGTACACATCACAATTTGCAGAAGACGTAATTTGATCACAAGAGCTGTGAGCTTTGAAACAAGAGAGAGGATAAGGGCATCAGCATTAAAATAGGAGCCTGGAAACATTCTGAGATGTCAAAAGACAGACCCTTTGGTGTAGGATTTTAGAAGTGAACCAAGAGCCTTACAGGGCAGGGAGAAGACAAATGGCATTAGCACTGTGTTCAAATATTGCTGCTATAGCACTGACTGGCAGGGTCTGCATTGTAAGAGTCCATTGAAAGAATCTCTACAAAAGTCATTTCACAAGTTAAGCATAGTCTCTGTTCTATTTATGAACACCAGAAAAGTTCCAGGGAAATTAACAGAAAATGTTGAAACTGTTGGTAAGTGTATTAATCGCTACTAAACACCATGTTTGGCTGCAACAGGTGAGCACCCTATCCAAACAGGCAGCCTGTCCTGCTTCTCTCCCCCTCGCAGCAACCATTACTAACCCTTGTATTGGTTGCATCTGAAGTCCAAATCATAGCAACTCCACTGACCAGGCAACAACTTCATGTAAAACAACAATGTAAAGATGTTCAAAACTGAACAAATACACAAACATTTCAGCAAAGACAAAGAGCAGTCACTGTTAATCTATTAGATAGTCTAACTGCTAGTAAATACATTATTTATAAAATCAATATTTGAAAATCGGGGTAACTTACTCAACTTTGCAAAAGACAGAGTATTTAAAAAAAAAAAACAAAACAAAAGCCAACTTTGCAAAAGATTCTGGAAATATTTCATTACAACACCTGGAAATAGCATCAGTGACACCCAGTCTTCCCCTCTCTCCCTGACAATTTTCACCACCTGCTTTTAGCTAAGCATAAGCCAAGATTTGAAAACTGTAAATCACAGGGAAAACTCTATGTACCATGTAAGATGCACCTCATAGCTACCAGACATTCCAGCTGGGAAATCAAATCCTTACTCACATCCACACTAAGGATAAGAGGTACCTTGCCAGATTTCTCTCTAGACAGCTATTCCTGATTAGATCATGTCTCTGTTCTGCACTTTTGTCATGCTGTGGATCAGAGCTGCAAAATACATAGCCTGTTTCTCAGCAGCTACCAGGCAATTAAGTTCTGTGTCCCGATGGTGGATTAAAGTCATTAAAGTTATTAGAAGTCTTTTACTTTACCTGGGAACTAGAAGTGCAGGCAGCATGAGCCAGCCAGCCCGCCCCTAAGGCATGCCTCCCTGCTGCCCACACACTGTGCTGCCAACCTCGATGCCTGTTGGCCATGTCTCCCCTTGCCCAGTACCGGGCCTGCCAGCCACGGCCAGCGGCCGACTCTCTCCTCCCTCCCTTACAGGCCCCTCGGTGGGTTTGTCCGGCTGGACTGGGTGGGCAGGCAGGGGCTGGGGAAGGGGCAGGGGGCAGAGAAGGTGAGCCCATAAGCACCGTCTGGCAGGAACTGCTGCATGGGAGAAGGGTACCGTTCAAGGCAGGTAAATCGCCAGCTTTAAGGCCTGGCAGCTCATTAAAGATGAGGCCATCTGAGGCAGACAGGACTCTTTTTTTTTCTTTCTCATTCACCTCTGCAAGAGTGAGCAGTCATTGCTCCAGAGACAGACTCAAGAACGATGTTTAAAACAACCTGCTTGAATTTATAGGCCACAGATGCTACCCATGCCCAAATTCAAAGACAGGCATCAAGCCCTCCTTTAACAGCAAAGGATACAGAAGCCCTTACATTTTTACGGTTGTTCATGCATGTCTCAAGACCCCAGTAAGAACTATAGCATCACTGAGACGTCTGAACGAGAGCCCGAATGGAAAGCAGAATATTGTCAGCATCCATGTTAACATCAATTCTGCAAAATTCACAATCTTAATTGAAGTGAAAGGTTTATATATTATCTAAATATGAATTATTCTTACATATATATTTAATATATTACATATTATATATATTGCATGTATACAATGCATACTCATTATATATACTGCGCATATATATAATGCATACATACTCTTTCAATGTATATATTTATATACACAAAAACAGCTGGCCATTCTTTACTGCATCTGTCAGATTTTAATAAAATCAAACAAGTCTCAAAATACTAACAGTCATGCTTGGATTGCTCAGAATCCAACTGTGGCAAATCTACAGAATCTATATGTAGTTCATAGGTTATATGGGCCCTATAAGAATTGCCTGAACTGAAGAAATGACTGATAATCTGTCAGCGTCATGATGGTGCATAAAACTAACCAGAACTAACTTCATAGTTAAAGTCAAGATTTTTTTATATGAAGTATGAACATTTATCTAGCAGTATCAGGTGATTTTAAAAAGAGGTTTTTACAACATTTTTTAAACAGCTGCATTCACCATAAGCCACTATTATACTCACTTGTAGCATGTAGTCTTTGAAATCTTGAACAGCCGTAAGTCTAACATGACTACACAAATTTTGGTAGTCTGCAGTTCATCTCAAAGGTCCCAAATCTAAAGCAACTCCTATTGAACTGCATCTCAAATAAACTTGCCCCTGGATGTGAGGTTATCACTGTAGAATTGTTCTGCCTTTAATTGCAAGAAGTAGTTGTGAAGACTTTATCTAAAGTATTGATGAATGTTCTCAAGTTGGAAACCTAATTTGGTAGTTACACATAACTACTTCCATGTTATTTCAGTAACCAGTGCCAAGTGCCTGCTTTCCACAAAGAGCACACAAGACAGAACAGCAACAGCAAAACAAATGATGCTAGGAACTGATTGCTAGGAATTCTCTCCTAGTTCACATAGAGCAAGGTTATTTTTGTTGCTGACCCAGAACTGATAATGAATGAGGTATTGTTCAGATAGATATGAACGCAAGTCACAGCTTAGACAAACATGTAATTTAAGCATAGGTCCCAGTTAAGCAAAGAAAAAGTCTTTCCATCCTAATCGTCTGCATAGGCTATCGATACCCACCACTACCGCTTGCACTTAATATTAAGAGCATATTCTGCTGTAGAGTTCAGGTATGCACTTCTACCATTAAAAAGAGCTCCCAGCCTGTGTTCAAAATGCTGCTCCTGCCTGCCCCTGATAGAGAGGAGATCAGCGCTGTGGGTTAGGCTAGCCCGGGGTGACAGCTAGAAAGCGTATCACTGCAATTCGACAACTTGAACCTGCAGCCAAACTGTGACATGTGGGTCTATTCCAGCTGTTCTGCAACTCCATTCTGCTCTGAGGAGTATGTGCCTGCAAAATCCATACCGATCAGAGCATCATGGAAGTACAGGACAGAACCCACTGTGAGGATGTGTGCCTCTCAGGCTTACACCCCATATCCTCTAAAATATTGTTTCCTTGCCAAACATTTCTTCTCTTGTTACCTGCTATAAACAGAGCCTCATATACCAGCCCTGCATCCACAGCTACAGAAGCATACACACCACATCTGTTTATCCCATCTAACCAACCCAGGCCTGTCTACACACACATCATAGCCACAAACCACACTGAGGAAAACTCGCCACCACACATCACACTATTTACCAGTAGAGATAATCCCTTGCCGATAAATATATATACATATACTCCATATCCATGTTTCACATGCAGTAAGCCCAACCTCAATAAAAACACACCATCTGTCACGCACAGCAAGCCTGTGCCCCTATGCAGAAACAGCCTGTCTGTGCCCCTTGCAATACTCCTGTACGTACTGCTTGTCCCCTCCCGTCACCCCTGAAGCACACGGGCTCCTCCAGGGCTGAGGCATGTGTGTATGCATGCGTGTGCACGCTCACAGGTGCAAGAAATGTGTGAACGTTAAGCGTCTGAGAGTGCACACACATGAACACGCGTGACTGCATGCACAGCGCATATGAATGCGCACGGTGCCTACAGGCGTGCGAGCCTGTGTGTGAACAAGTAGTGTGCGGGTGCAAATGGGAACGTGGCACATATACAGCTGTGCGTGCATAGCGCATGTGCGTGCATAGCGCGTGTGCGCCGCACGGGTCACGGCGTATGTATGGAGGGCTATATATAGGGGCGTGCACAGTGCTGTGAAGACAGGCGCCAGCGCCCCTCTGTGTAGTGCGTGTTTGTGGCCGGGGGCGCAGCGCCGTGTCCCGCGTGTGCCGGCCCCGCCGAGCGCGTGCGCCCCTGTGCCTGCGAACCCCCGGCGGCACGTGCAGCACCGCGAGCACACGCGACGCACGGCGCGGTCTCCCTCTGTCACCCCCGTGTGCCCGCGGGTCCCCCCGGCGGCAGCCGCCGTACCCTGCCCCGTGGGGGGGGGGTGTCCCTCGCTCCCCGCGCGGGGACGCGTGAGCGCGGGTGTGACAGTCCCCGCGAGCGCGCGGGGCAGCGGGCCGCAGCCCGCTCGGGACGGGACGGGGCTGCGCCGGTACCTGCCGAAGTGTCCCAGGGAGTCGAAGAGCCGCTCGGAGCCGGGAGCCATGGCGGGGCGGCAGCAAGCCGGGAGCCTCGGCGTCGCTGTCCCGGCGGTGCGGAGAACAAGCACCGGCCCGGCCGGGCCCGCCCCCCCGGCGGGGTACGGCGCGCGCGGCCCCTCAGCGGGCGGGCGGGGGGCGGGGCTAACGGTCACCGCCCCAGCAGCCACCGCCCCGCCGCCAACCGTCCGCCGCGCGGGGACGGGCCCCGGCGGGACGGGCGGGAGCCGGAGGCCGGCGGCCCCGCTTGCCTCAGCGCTGCGCGGACGGCGCCGGCGGGCAGGGGCAGCCGGGCGGGCTTACCTGGGCCGCA
The DNA here is from genome assembly GCF_023634085.1 of Falco cherrug. NCBI lineage: Eukaryota > Metazoa > Chordata > Aves > Falconiformes > Falconidae > Falco > Falco cherrug. The sequence continues at coordinate 65,231,878 of NC_073702.1, read as the reverse complement.
GCGGGAGGGCGGTGCGCGGGGGAGACGGGCCGCCGCGGCCGTGCCCCTGCGGGGGGGCTTTCGCGCCGGAGCGAGCGGCTTCTCTCACACGGAGCGACCGCCTCGGCCCCTTCCCGCTGAGGGACGGGTCCCGCCGCGCGGCTTCTGCAGCGCGCTCTTCCTTTCCACGTTAAAACTAAATTAAAAGAGGCAATTATGTGCTTAAAGCCTCCTGCGACAATAATTTATAATCTAACATATTTAGGCTCTAGTGTATTTCATATGGGCGTTTTCAATCAAAGGAGGGTATAAACAGTTTTTTCCCAGGACGTTATCTGAATGTTATTAAGAATCGGTTTTAGTAGCCTCATAATCTGCTTTGTTATTTGGATCTGTTACATGGGGTTTGTTCATAGTTTTAGCACACGATGTAAAACAGTATTATTTAATAAAGGTAAAATACGTGTCTGCATGACTGTCATTAGTGCTCCAATTTTTAATGAAGTCTCGATTATATTTGGACTTATTTTTCTGTCTTATCCAGAGTAGACCAAGATAATCAATTTGAAACTGTCTGAGGATTAGTAAAGTGAGTTACAACAGGAGACCTTTGTAATTAACTTAGCAGTGGATTTTGTTGGAGATCTGCTCTAGCAGGGCAGTCACTCTGGGCTCTGAGAATTAGGCAAAATACAGAAAAACTGTTGCAGGTGCAGCTCTCATATTTAAGATTTTTCCTTCCCAGAGCACTTGATTTCCCTTCTTGGGTAGATCCAAGTTCAAGTTGTCCCTGCTCTGGGTAAGGAGATGGACCAGATGCCCTCCAAAGTCTCCTTCCAACCAAAATTATTTTATGATTCTGTGATGAAAGACACATTTCCAGCTGATTGCATGAGCTCTTTCTGGGCTACTCTATTGAAAAACACGGGGAAAGAAACCCAAAAAACCAAAGTCAGTTCAGTCTTATTATATCCACACTTTGTTTTTCAGGAAGCAGAGAAAAAGCTGAGAAGTAAACCCCTGTTAAATCACTGGAAGTCAATCTTCCCTTTCCAAAACCTGATCCAAATGCTTCTGCTACCGCACAGGCTGCGAGGCTCCACCGTTTCACAGGGAAATGTGCCTTTAAGAGGCTCTGGCACCAAGCAAGCACCACAACAGTTCCTCTGCGCAGAGCAGATGTTGGGCCTTTGGGATGACAATCTGTTCCAGTGCAGACCTGGAAAAAGCAGATGTTTGTCAGGCTCCTTGGCTCTGAGCGACTCCTGACCAGACCAGCAAAACGAGCAAATACCATGTTACACAACTAGGAATCTGAGTAAATTCAGCAGAGGATTGCTCCTCACAGCTAGTGTGGTGTTAGGCCCCTCACCTCACCCAACAGTTCTGAAGGCATTGCTACATTTGACAAAGCTCCTCACAGGTCTCTGTGCACCTGCAAAGGACAGTTTGTCTACAGTCTGTTGCAGTTACTTTCTTAGGATATGGAAACTAGCAAGTCTAAAGATGGCTTTGTTTACTTTCCATCAGAATTTTTGAATTGGTTGCGTTTTGCCTTATAAGTATCAGCATTAAATTTAATCATCCTGGGTGTTTTCTGGAGAATGTTTTTCAGATTTGAAATGGTATGTGCTTGAATGAAGCACTGGTACTTTAACAAAGCATTTCTTTCTCTAAAGAGCCATGGTGGTTAAATAGTTATTTGCAAAACCAAACCCCAATGAATAGTAAATATTCCGGCTAAATATTGCGTTGCTGCTCATGTGCCTGTTTTTAGTGTCTTGCCTCTTACAACAAGTAAATTCATCAGTTTTCAACAGCATTATGGGTACAGGGAATATCTATTTTTGTCAATCAGGAAAGAAATAGATAAACCACTTCCAGCACCATTTTTTAAACCTAAAAAGATGCATAAATATGGATCTCTCTGTGCATTCTTGCACACATTTTTCTCTACGCTTGCCTCTGATGATACCATGATTTTACTGCCTATATCAGCGTAAAGAAGGGAAATTTACACTCAGTCCTATTAAAGTTAATAACAAACTCCCACATGCCTGTATCTCCAAAGGTTATTAATGTAATGACTGCAGCGTCTGCTCTCTTAATGGTGGTCACAGATTTGCCTTTTTTCTTTCAAGCTTGAGAAGATGCACAACATGCTTTAAGCCTGCCTTCCTCCTATCTTGTTACACCAATGCTACATGAAGTAATAACTATGCTTTTAGTCACTGTTACTCCTCACCGAGTTGTTTTTCACCAGAGTCTCCCAGAAATAGTCATAATACTGTTCACATACAGCACACAGTTCTTTTTCCAAAGGACTGTGCTGCATGATAAACTAGTGCTGCAAAAAATACAGGGATCATCTAAAGAAGAAACAAAAAATACCTATAATTAAAATGCGTCAAGATGACACCATCCACATCCACAAGCTCTACTTACTTCCGAATTTTAGGGATTTTATTACCAGAAGGAACCGAAGGGAGTTTGTGATCCCTTTCCTATAATGTCCTTAGAAACCACGGGGATGGGAAGATTGAGGGTGTTCACAACATACAACACTAGAGGTTTAAAATGTTGGTCTTTTAATCCTGCAAGGGGAATATGCAATGGCTCATCCAGTTACAGGTTTAATCTTATTTCTGGCACTCACAAGCAGGCTGCTGTTCAGCAGGGTTGTTGTTCAGTATTGCACAATCCTGGAGAAAGAAGTGATCTTAACAATTCATAATGGGAGAAGAGATGGTTTACAAAATAATCTCCTTCCATTTATAATTCCCACTAGGAAAAATCTGACATCTGCTGGTAAGGGGTGTTCCTAGTCTCCCCCTTTTTAAGTCAAATTACAGTTCCACCAAAATATGAGAGGTATATGCCTGTGGTGTAGTTCTAATACATTCATACATGCACACTTAGCTTCAAATTACAGCTGAACCCTGAACGCTAAAGTGGTGTGGATGACAGATAGCCAGTAGTGTTGCCAGCACCGTCCCGTGGACACAGGTAGTGATTTCTTAAATGGAGCCAATTTCTGACCCGTCTGTTTCCCTACTGATTTTGACACGACTTGTAACCCACAGATGAGGAGCAGTATTACAGGGAGCGCAGGAACTGCAAGTCAAGCAAGAAACACAGATGATCTAACTACTGCCACCAGCACTCAAATCAAGCATGCAGGTAGAGTCCACCCCTGAGTGGTCTCAGGTGTCTGCTTTTATCACACTAGTGGAAAAAAACCTCACTGAAATCAATCACAACATAGCTGGAATGTAACCTTCTCTCACCTTCTGTTCTGAAGTTACCAATTTCTCTTCCAGAGAAAACCTGCTGGACCATTGCAAATGTATTTATCAATGAAAGCACAATGGAAGCTTCTAGAGAGTAAACCCAAAATGGGTCTTACTCGCACAAGTGTCTGTCAGCCATTGAATTGCCAGTGTTCAAAAAAAGCTTGCAGAACACTTGTCTTTATAAAAAGTAGGGAAGTAACGCAGATACTGCTTTTGTCTGCTGGAAAACAAAATAAGGCATTTTATGAGTTTTACTTTGGTGGTTTGGGGTTTTTGCAATTAGATTGCAATAGCTTATGCATCATTATACATTTAACAGACTTAAAAACATGGTCAGTAGTGTAGCAAGTAGGTTGATGAAGCACATCAGCATGTGCACCCAGCTATGCACAAACTTCTGGGATTGTCCTGAACTACAAGGATGGAACCCTGCAATTGCCTGTTTTCTCATGACAGCATGAGTCCAAGCATTTTCTCATCAGCCTTAAAGAACCAGAGCCATAGCAAAGTTGATGGGAGAGGGATTTGTCAGCAGCTTCTACAAGACAAATATGCTCAATAATCTTCTTTTCCATCCTTGCTGCTACCCAAACAGCAGGCCGGGCAGGCACAAAGCAGCTGTAGGAGCCCAGAGTCATTCGCTATGGCTTTGGCTATCTATGTTTTTTCTTCTACTGTTTCCTGGATGGGACTCTGGAATAATCACAAGAGATTCCTCTAGAGAACTCGCTCAGGATTTCTATTCAGTGCAATAAAGGCCCAGACAGGATTCTGGAAGCCTAGCAAGCATCTCCTAGCTGTACTGTGGACAACTAACCATGGTACTTCAGTGTGGACTACTTCAGTTTCATGTTCTCAAGAGCTCTTCCTCCACAGTATCCTTCTGTCTGGAGTTATTCCAGCCATACAGATGATGAATGTGTATGAACAGAGTACTTCATGGAAACTTACTTTACTAGTCCAATACGAATAATCACCCTCTTGAATGATGTAAAAATAATTAAGAAATTCAGAAAAGCAAGTTGAATGGGCAGGTAAACGAGAGCTTTACAGGCCATTACTCCATCTAAACTCTTTGGGGTAACAGAAGCCCGTCTATAAGACGGCAATGAGAATTTATCTGAATATTGTTTCAGTCTTGGACTACACCTATAGGGTGTACATGTATACTTTGTCTTCTAGGGAAAGCAGAAGCTAAACTCTATGACATCTTTACAAGAAAGTTCTTCAGGGATGCCTTATAAAAGTCAAAGAAATCTTAATAGACATCTTAAAAATACCTCTTAGTGAAATTTTCATCTAAAGAGAAATTTCAAAGAGAGCGCTCTAATTAAACATAACACAGTACACAATTTTGTTTCAATTATTATTCATTTAGTATGTTTCCTGCCTTCCTGTAAGGTCAGTGATCATGTATTAGCCAGGACAGAGCATCAGAAAGCAAGCCAGGGGACACAGGGCTCAGTGGCAAAGTCTGGGCAATATTCTCTCAAGCTCTGTGTGCTCCAAAGTATTCAGCACAACTTCCTCACCGTTAATGTGACCAGGAGAGTGACAGCGCAGTCTTGTGAACTCCCCACAGCCCTCCTAAAACAGCAGCATGAATGGTTGCAACAGCAGTGTTAGCAGGGTTCCAAACCTGTTCTCTGCTCCTCTGTATTTAATTGGGGAACAGAGAGGGCATCTTCAGAATATGCATCATTCAGTATAGACTGCATTTTGACTTGGTTATGTTTTGCTGTTTTGTACAGACGAAACATACAGGATGACAGAAATAGAAGATATTGGTAAGAAAATGCTTTAAAGAGGGGGAAGGGAGCTCACAGTTCAGTTTTGTAATCATTAGAAATAAAATTAAGTTACTAGAATTTATGCTGCACTAGAACCTGAATAAAGAAAAAATACAATTTCTAAGTGGCTTATACACTAGCAAAGGCAGAGATAATATAAGCCAGAAGCTGAAAGCTAAAGCCAGATTCATTGAAATGAGAAACAAGGTCCATGTCCATAGCAGAAAGTGTAAATTATCATTGGAATCATCAACCAAAGGAACTGATCGATTCTTAACCCCTGAAAGTTTTCTCAATATCATCAAATTAGACGTTTTCCTCTTTTATAGATAGATAGATATTCTCTTGTATGGCGCTATTCTCATATATATATATTTATCAAATGAGGTAGATATTAAAGCAACCTGAAAGTCTATATCCTGCACTATGCAAGTCATCAGGCATGCAAGTACTGCCTTCTAGCTTATAAATGTATTCAGAGAGAAAATTGATGAGCTGAAATTTCTGTTGCAGTTGATGAGTTAAACCACGTGGGCAATTACTGAATTCCTTTCGCTGCTGGCGTGCCAATGTACGGAGCTCTCCCTGAAAAATGGACTTTCTTGGGACCTCACAGACAAGCATTGTGGCTTCTTAACAGTGCAGAAAAAACAGCAGCATATCATGTTAGCTTAAGCTATTTAGCATGAATAACCAAGGACACAGTCAAGAGAGATCTGACAGATTTAGACGAAGTGACTGAAGATGATACCAATACCAGCTGTCTGCTCCGTGGCCCTCTGCTTGATGCCTCAGCAAATATATGGTCTGTGAAACAGGCTGGCTGAGGTACAGATTTCACATTATTTGGCCCTGTCTGTGTTGGCAGAAATGTGGATTAGGCCTGAGTGCCAGTAGTATCTTAAACCACTGCATTTTGGACTCCCAAATCCTGTCTGTTGGTGGTCTCAGCAATAAGAAAGTGGCAGCACAGATTTCAGAGCAGGAAGGATACCAAGAACAAGCGCCTCAGGGATCTGGAATACATACTGCGTGTACTGTACACTGCAAAATAGCACCCTGGCTAATAAAGCAGGCAAGCAGAAAGTACATTTCATACGTCACTAGGAGCTACTTATTTCTTAATCTAAGATGAATTTAACATAGGGTAAAGAGCAATGAAATGTAACTGAATTTTTTGAGGAAAAATACTTCCTTCTTGTAAGAAATTTACTAAAAATGAGAGGCATGTTTTGTGTATGGCAAAAATCAGATGGAGGCTATACACAGATATGCAGCCAGGTAGCGTCAGATACTCTCATCAAAAAGTCCCATTTCAAGGCAAAAATTTTAAGCAACTTTGCCAACAGACTCAAAAACTGTTGCTACACACAATTATAGAATCGTTCCAATTCTGCATACCGGTTAGGGATACAAAACGCCACAGGTGAGTTTGCATTCACTGGACTGATTGCATGTAGACTATGAAGAGCCAAAGAAAAAATGAGGCTTGTTTAGCTGAATCTCCAAAGACACAGGCAAGCATCCCTCACTCAGAAAGTCCAATGTCAGGCTGATGTTTGCTACAGAGAAAATTTAAATTTTTAAAGATTACTGCAAAGCTGAGCCAAGTGAAATCTACAAATGGCTAGAAGGTTAATCCAGACTCTAATTCTACAACCTTGCCTAAGCTAACCCCATAGAAAACCTCGTACCAAGTCCTGTTGCCATGTCCATCATCTCTTAAGAGGTATGGAGCAGCCGCTCTCGTCAAACAATACTCCAGATGGGTTTTTCCACGCAGGAGTAGGTGAAGATAATGCCAAAGCCGAGCAGAACAGATGGCAAACACTACAGCAAGGACGTTCCAGGAGAAGTCCTACCAAGAATGGTCTTGTCTCTCCTTGCAGGCACACCACAACTCCTAGACAATAGAGCCAAGAAAGATTACACATTTTGGCAAAATTTGCTGACAGTTTTCAGTATTATGAACTTAACTGTAATCCTTCAGTTTCCTGTACAGGGTAATTCATGTCTGTGTAGAGAGTTCCACAGCAGATTGCATTTCACGCTCTATAGCACACACCCTGCACTGAAAAACCTACCCATTTCCAGTGTAGACCTTCGCTTAAGTGAGCTATCAGCAACCACCACTAGTTTAACATGGTGCCAGCTGAAGCTGTCCCTCCTCTTCTCTTCTGAAATTGGTACGTGAGCTTCTTCAAGATTTATAGAGTCCCGTTGTTTTTTGGACAAATGTTGCATGAACTTTGATGACACACTAGTAAAGCCAAAATCCTTACAGCATTTCTGATGCTTTGTTTTCCCTTTGATACAGTTGGCTCTTAAATCTTGCAGCGGAAATGACCTGGATTACACTTATTTCTTTTTGCAGTTGCTTTTCTCCCAGTTGACCCAGTTTGTCTTTTACTGGGTGTGCTGATGCCTGCTATATGCTAAAACACCACAGCGAGGCAGATAGCTCAGTGAGTTCTTGCCAAGCCTTTGGGATTAACAGTTTATTTAGTATTCCTCCTACACCCTGTCACGCTGGCCTATGTGAGATTTCAAGCAGAAAGCAGTGATTACTCAGAATGCTGCTCCTGTTACTTTCGAATTTGCTTGGCTGACTCGAGAGGGACTGAACTAAGTCTGCACATGCTCAAGGACTTCCAGTCCTCCCGAGACAATTATCTTAAGGTACTAAATACTGTCTCTGTCCAGAAAAAATCATACAGGATACACATCTGAGTTTTCCAAAGGACAGCACTAAAACATGCAAGACTTAACAGAAGCACTTGATTGCAAAACCAAACCAAACCACTTGGAATTTTGACAGCTGTAGTATCAGTAACGCAGGAACCTAAAGGAGTAATTTTGTGCCCTTAGTGTACATCTCGTGCTTCTCTGAGATTCCCCAACATACAAACACAAATCATCCCAAGACAGTTACTCCTGACATAAACTTGGGTAAAAAGAAAAATCAGGTCTACCATCCTCCATTGCTGCTTCAGTTCAGATGGAGAACACGGCAGAGAGTTGTGAAATGAAAGAAATAAAATAATGAGGCTCTGGATTTTCTTGCATTTATGTGAGAAACAGCAAACTATGATTTATTTGAAGCACACACGAAAAAGAGAGAGGGGACAAAAAGACCCAATTTGTGGCTTTGGATATGCTACCAAAGTGCTTGTTCCGACAAACTGTGTCCCTCTCCTGGCAAAGAAAAATCAGTTGAAGTATCTCTTTCATTAGACTTTGCCAATTTAGTGATGTTGAAGCATTTTGTGGAAAGACTGTGACTTTGACAGAGTTCCAGCAGAACCCACACATGTCCTAAACAGTCCCTCAGCACTATTCCCTGGTGGCCTGACAAGGAGTCATGCACCCAGCAACACAAGTTGCTGCATTTTCAATTCCTCAGGAGCCCAGTCCTATGATTTCCATGGTCTGAAACTTGCTGCTTTCCCCAGAGCCAACGTTGCAGTCCCTTTCATGAAAAATCTGCTATATTCGAGTTTTGTGGCTAGGTGGAACAAACCCAAAACATTAAAATGCCCTGTGCCAGTGTCAGAGGAGGCCCCTAATGCAACCTCCTTCCTCCTAAACTCAGCAGTTGCTCCACCATCTGCCAGGCACTTGCAATCTAGTGTGAGCAACAGGTATTGCTTGGGCAGGGATGCAGGCTATGATTGCTGTGGCACATTGCAAATGCCCAAAACAGTAGATTGAAGAAAGGGAAACAGCAGTGATGGATGGACAGAGAGGCTCACCCTGAACCGTATATTTATGAAACCCAGAGGTGTTTCTCTTTGCATTTTGCAAACAGGGGGGAGAAGTCAGTGCTTAAAGAGAAGTCTTAATGTCTTCAGTAAGAAAAAGCATAGAACACCTAAAGATAGGGTTACTCTTAGTCCCTCTTCCTTCTGATTGCCTTTTAACTGGCAATCAGAAGGAAAGTCAAGATTTAGTACCTCCTGGTGGTGTCTATCCTAGAAGTCCACATGCCCCATCTGCTGGGTGCTGGTGTTCCTAGGAATTCCCCTGAAAAGTATTCAACACAACAGGTCTAAGTAGCTTGGGAAGAAGAGACGCATGTCCTGTGCACATTTACTGACAAGTGACACAAATGTTTGCACAGACTGTTCCTATCCTGCTGTCTCGGTAGAGACTGCATCCACGCTAAAACCTGGATGCTGGCAGCTGCAGCAACACAAAGCTCAGCCCAGGCTTCAAAACCCATGCAGCAAGTAGGGGAAATGGCCATGTAGGGAATAAAGCTGTGTGCCTGCATCGCACCGTAATCTCCAGGGTGGCTGCCACCTCGACACGCTCTGCATGGAAACAAAAGGCAAGGTTTTATTAGAAGGCCAAGTCACACAAGTACCTTGGGGAAACAGGGCAAGAACTTCTGTTATTGAAGGAGATCCCCCACCACTGCCATGAAGTCCTTGGCTGTTCTCCTCTCAGTTTCCCAGCTTCGTTCTGATACCACTTCGCTCTCTTTCCTCCCATCATCTCCCTTGCTCTTCTGCTCCATCTCCCCCAGACCCCACAGGTGCTGGTGTGCACTGGCCAGAGATGGGCTAGGACTTGTCTGCAGCCCCCTGGGGAAGTTATCCCAGGTGGGTGTGGGTGGTCCGTTGCCTCTCAGCTCAACAAAAGCATGCCTGTGCCACGGGTCCCCCTCAGCACCACTGCCTACATGCCATTGCCTCTCACTGCCTTCAACGGATGGGACTTGGTAGCTATGGGTGCCCTTGGGCAAAGAGATCTCATCCCCAGCACTGTTCCTTCCATCGCCTACCCATGCCTTTACCTACTGAGGGCTGCGCGTGGACTGTGGGATCCCACATCTCCTCTGGGGCATTTCTGGAGACTGCAAGCCAAGGCTGTGCTTTACCCCACTCTTTAGACAAGGACAGCAGCAGCAAAGCTGTGGGCTGTGGAGCATCCTCCCTGTCACCTGGAGATGAACCCCCCCCCTCCTCCCTGTCTTCCAGGTCACTTCAGTTTGTCATGTCTTTGCCTGATCTCAGCAACCCATGAACAGGTGTGAATCAGAGCAGCAAACAGCATCTTCCTATCTTCACACACCCCTGCTCTGGGTTCACCGGTCATGTTGCTGCAAAGGGCGCAGTGGGATCTTTTCTGCACTTAACACCTGGCTGTGCCAGCCTGGAAGCTGCCCAGCCTGGAAGCTGCCCTGCCAGAGCCCTTCGTGACCCAGAGACCCGAGCCCAGCTTCTGTGGGGAAGGACTGGCCGCTGCCTGGGGTAACACGTCTCATGGCCACAACCTTCGTTTCCCATTTCCAGGCAACAAAGCCACAACTGCTCCAGCCCACTGAAGTGTCACCCAATATGTCATGCACACTCTGGGAAAACAGTGCCAGAAGCATCACCCTTTCCCAAGCACAAGACCAAAGGACAGGTGCAACCACAGCAAGGGTGAGTCACAAATACCCCACCAAGCTTCAGCTGCTCTAATGCAGCCGAGGAGGCTTCAGGAGGGGGGACCTGCAGGGTGAGGCAATGCAAAGCGGCCCTGGGAGCAAGCCACCTTCCCCTCCCGTGGAGCAGGGCTCTCTGCAGCATCTGACACGGGTACCTGGCTGGCAAAAGCACAGCCAATTCCTCTATCCCATTACCTCCCAAAATTTTCTGCCGTTATCCTTTCAGCCGCCAGTAGATGGTGATACTTTATCTCCGTCCAAGATGCATGTGTACACTGGAGAGCCAGGGACACAGCATGACTGCCCGTTTGAGAATAGAAAATAATAAAATACATATAAATCCAAAAGTCAGTCTCCCAACAACCTCCAGACAACTGTGAAGACACCGATTTTGGAGGTCTAGCTAATCCCAACCTCACTGAAGGATCCTGGCTAGATTTCCTGAGCTGCAAAACCTGCAACTTCAACTATATCACTTGCTTCCCGGTGTGATCCTTTGTGTATGTTTGAATGAGCACATGAGAAAAGGCCTGAAGGCACAGCTCTTCAAGGAAGCTGCACAGTCTGGGCACTAGAGAGATGAAGAAAAATTATTTATTGTGAGAATGCAAATAGCATCCTCACCATCTCTAACAAAGCAAAATCCCGCAGGTGTGTTTTGGTTGTCACATTTTCTTGAATATTTCCCTTTATTATACAGACTTCTCTCCCTGCAGTGAGCAAAAAACATTGTAAATCACTGATCTACACAGTCCTCCGTGGAAAATGTACTCTCACACTTCCAGCTCTTAAAGATTGCCTTCAGAGCTGTGCTTGTGCAAGAACTGACCTGATCATAAGAAATAAGAGCAGAGCTGGCTACATCCTGCCTGAAATTGCAATGCCAACATTTTTGTCATTCCTGATTTATTGATATATCATTTACTTTGGGACAAGACTGGTGTGGTCATGAGTAATGTGGCCCTAAGCACAGGCAAAGGATAAGAAAGCCCTGCCTAACGCTAAGCCACGTGGCCGGCCACCTTGCAGGCATGCTAGGAGTGACTGAAAAAATATGGACCACAGCAGATCTTTCCCCTGTCATTGCTCCAATTACAGGCCTGATCTTCCTCTTCCAGATGCTCTGTAGGTTACATGTGTGATCATTTTGTCTGTCCTAAAACCACTGCTAATGCACTCTCACCTATTCAGCTCGAACGCATTTTTTGGCAGGTGCATTTCTTAGACGCTCCCATCTCCCTTGCCTGGATAAATTACTTTACAGACTCACCAGCTCATCCTTGTTTTGCCTGGATCCACTCCATAGGTGCTCCAGGTTGTAACCTCAGCGCCACCAGCCTGTACAGGCATTTTCAAGGCTTGGGATTTGTCCATCTCATGGCCTAGAAAGGGCATCAGCAGACACCAAACCTCTAGACACCTTGTGGTAGGGAGGGCAGGGCACAACGAAACACAGGAGGCTGGGCTCAATTCGGTAGTTTGCACAGGGCATTAAGAGACTGCCAGTAAGAGCCCTTAACTCTATTGTGAAAACAGGGATCTAAAATCAGTTCTCCCTGTTACACAAACAGTACACGTAGCCCACTGAAATGGGCGTCTGAGAAGAAAGCGGCCTCGGTTAAATCTCCCCAGCCAGAGGACGCAGCTATCAGTGGGGTTCCAGCCTTACCTACCGCACAGTTAGCAGCAGTTAGCAGTATGGTTTTTCCCTCAGAGTACAACTTCCAGATAACTAATTTGGGCTCAAAATACCTCCCTCTCTTTAGGGTTGGCTTGAAGAAGACAGGAACACAAATTAGAGAGGAACCGTTTGGATTTAGCAAGAGGCTGTAAACATTTCACTCAATGAAGAGAATAAGCATCAGATGATAATTTTAGAATCACATAAAAGAGGCAAAAGCCACCCAGGCAGACCTCAGAGAAAGACCTCCAAAATACACATCATGAAATAGGAGATAAAACAATGAAGTGCAACCAGTCCCCAGAAACTCCCGCCCAGAGCGGTACGGCTGAGATCATGCTGGGCAGGCCAGGGAGGGAAAGAAAAGAGCAGTCGGGCTCTGAGCACACCCTGGTGAGGGAGCAGTGCCAGCCAGCAGCCCCAGCCTGCGTGTTTCTCACCTTCTGTGAAATGAAGTCCCGCTTCGAGCCTCTCCTGCATGTGTGGGGAATAGCTGACTGCGGCAGCTGGCAAATGGCTCTGGTGAGAACAGTAAAAGCCATCGTTAAAATGGAAAAAAAAAAAAAAGAGTGAGAGCAACAGATACATTTGACAGAAAAATCACATCAGAAGCAGGTTATGGGGAAATGCCTGTGGTGAAATTGCAGCTTCAGGCTAAAGAGGCACCTGCTGTGCCCAGTGTTAATTAATTGCCACGGCGTCAGATGCTGCCAGAAACGCCTTACTGTGGCTATGCAACGTACCGTAATGTTACAAGATGTGCCTTGCCTGTGAAAAACTTCCACTCGGTGCATCCCCCCAAGCAGCTTGTGGGGGAATAAAACCCCTCAAGCCGTCTGGCAGGATAAACACTCCCAGTCAGCCTGGATCCCGCAGTCCCAGGATGGGATTGGCACAGGTGGAGGCCTGTGCCAGGGAGACTCCAAACCTTCACCATCTTAAGTCAGCGGTCTTGACCCCGGCACAGGAGGAGCTGCTCATGGGAGATGTTCCCCATGCAAACTGCTCCACATGGTTTTGGTAATTTCTGCACCCCTTCTTCAAAAGATCTATCATGCGATGCTGTGATGGATGGCAGGACTGGGCCAGTCGGGAGCTGCAGCAGCGTCTCCTCTCAGCTCTGTGCAAAGCTGTAGAAGAGAAACATGAGGCCCCAGACCAGCAGCATCCACTTCCTTACAGGCACACAGGGGTTCCCCCTGCTAGCCAAAAGCTCCTGCCTTCCCTTCATGCTGCCTCCCAGCCTGCCTTCAGCAGGCTCAGCCCACCCTTCTGCTGGGTGAAGCCTCAGACCTGTCCCCTGGTTCAGGCTCCATCCCCTCTGCCTTCCCCCTGCCCCACCGAGTCATCACCACCTGTGAACCGCAGGGACCCCGTGGCCCCCTGCCTTCATCCTTGCTCATCCTGCTCCCCGTCCCACAAGCCCCATGCCCCTGATGTCTCTGCTCAGAGGGGACCAGCTGTTCACAAGGGGTGGAAAGCCTGGGCCAGCACTGCTGAAGGATTCTTGGTCCCAGTACGACATCAGGAGCGGCATCAGGCCTGTAATACCTTCATCCTCCCTTCTCTCAGCACCAAAGTTTTTTCATGACTTCCATACTGCTCAGCTCTCTTACCAGCCACACTCCTTATCCCTTAATTTTAGCTATAAGCCTCCTAATCCCATTTGTAGAATACTCTCAGGGAGGTACCTGTCATGACAGCAGCTCCCACCCTGAGCCCTTCCCGCACACCAGGGATGCAAACAGCCCTGACTCCAAGGCATTTCAGCATCAGATTTATTATTAATTATTGGCGCCATTATTACACAGCACCTATGAGCCCTGGCCGTCTAGCAAAGCCCCGCACAGAATATTAAAATGCTCATTTCCCTCCAAGATGAGAACTTACTGGTGTCTCTCTGCTCATTTGTTTGCAAATGCCGTTTTCCTGTCGAGGCTGTATTCCCAGCAGGCACGGCAAGGAAACGCTTGCATAAACAGCCCCTGTTTAAGAAACCGTGCATCTCACATATTCGTGCATTATAGCCCTAATCAGGATTACTGTGACGCTATAAGAAAACCATTTCATTTTGTCCAATGCATTCTCAAGATCTTACTGTGCCTTTGAATGCCTCGATGCAGCAACATATTTAGGATATATGGTGGAGGACGTAATTTTCTTTTGCAAAGCGTGGCTTAGCTGGCTGTAATAAGTTATACTAAGGCGTAGCTCATTTTTGTGCCCCTGTGTAAGTCTCCAAATGGCGCACTGGTGTGTGACTGCTGCAGCTGTCTCGGGTTTTGCCCTGGTATCAGATTCTCGCTTGGAGAGAGGGCAGCAGCACAGGTCTTGGCAGTGACGGCTGTCCTGGGCTGGGAGCCAGCACCCGCCAGAGTTGACGGAAGCCCTTGCACTGCTGCTGAAGGACTCAGGGGCTGATACCTTCTCCATTGGCAGAGAACAGAAAACCCTCTATTTTTAATGACAGAGATTGATAGGGATGCTAATGGTAGTTGGGTGGAGAGGTGGCTCAGGGAAGGCGGAGTACAAGAGGTGGCTCAGGGAAAGCAGAGTAAAAGGCTGCAGCTCTGCAAGCAAAGCAAAGAAGTGCTGTTACTCCTTCCCCCCCCACACTGAGTTTCCTTGGAGAGCTGCATGTGAGGTGCCAACCCTCAGTGCATCACCTTCCCTTTTCACTGCTGACATGCTTCCTGAAAACTCCTGAATTCTCTTCTCAGCTGTGCGATTTCCAGCAGTGGATGAAGATTGTTTCAGGCTGCATTTTAAGGTAACTAAACCAGCATTCAGTTATACGGCATAGAGAGCAAAAGAATTTGGCATCAACAAATGCAAATACGGCAGTTCAGTTTAAAACATACAAGCAAATGAAACCAGGATCTCTCCCCACAGGTATTTTTTGTAAGAGCCTGCCGTTATTATCACTCTGCCATTGAGCAAGACTGGCAGCATTATCTCAAGTTGTGCAATACCCCTAATGTTTAGAACTATTTCAGCAGCTCTGAATTGTGAGGGTTACAGAAACAGAGCCAGAAAGTAGCTTGGAGAGAAAGATGGACAGTTTTTACAGCTTTACAGCAAACGTCACACATATACACAGCATGTCTCATTAAATAGGGTCTTCTTTCTTTTTACAGTCATGGTACCCATCCCACTTACAAATACCTGCCTTACATTAAGGCCACACGTATCTGCCTCCAGGAGCTGTTATGAAATGATTGTGGTGGGGTTTGCTGCTGCCAGATGGGAACTCTACTTGACTAATAATAACCCCCTCCCCAGGTTAGGGATGCAATTGTGTTTGCAAGTGTTTAAAAGTTTATTACCAAAGAGGCATAGCTAGCACACCTGAGCAAAATAAGAGAGAGAAACAGACTGGGACAATTTGTGGATAAAAAAATCCAAGTTAAGATGCAGCAAAAAGCATCGAAGGTACTGCCTCCTGTTAACTCTCAGGGCTAAAGAATTCACTGTTGCAGCAGCCCAAGTTGATACTCAGCGGTGTCCGTCACCCAGTACCAGAACTACTCCTGGCTTCATTTCTGAGCTGCCCACACAAAGCTTTAATTCAGAGATGGTTCAAAATGTTCAGAAGGGCCAGAGCAGACACACTGCCTGGTTTTGCATGGGCACATGTGTTGGAATGCCACAAACCTCCAGAAAAAAACTCGCCAAAACTTCTGTCTCACACAACTGCCACTGCTCACAACCAGGGTCTGGCACTACTCCAGACTGCCCAGCCACAAAACTCAACCTAGTCCAGTCCTAGTGGGGAGAAAGGAAAGGAACAGACAATAAACATCAGACCCATGGCCATGGTAGGCAGTGCTGAGCAGTTTGTTCCAGCTCAGTTTTTCATGGAAGAAATCCTGAGCAAGAAAAAACCAAGACTGAGCCAATGGCACAACCAGCAGTGCTTTCTAGGGCAGAAGCTGGTTCCTCCTGCCACCCCTGTGCTGCCTGGGGCTGCTCCCTGTCCTCACTGCCAGTGGGGTGCTCTGAGGAGCCTCTGCAGCAGAGGAGATGAGTGTGGCAGCTGAGGAGGGAAGCCCCAGCCACCAGCGGGGAGCATGGAGCATCCCAGCTCTGCCCCACCAGCCTTGTGGCACATGGACAAATCTGCTGCGCTTGCTGATGGTGCTAATGGTGCTTGACCCGGCAGGCTGGGCTCTTGGGGTGCCTTTGCTCTGCACATTAACTTAGTCCCCAGTGTTATCTGACAACTCAGACATGAAGAAGCCAAAATACGTGCCCAGTAATCTGGAAAACAGGTTCCCTGTGCAAGCAGCAAGACTCAGGCAAAGCACTGCTTATCTCCATGGTAGAGATAGGGGGAGGGAGGCACTTGTTGTAAATCACAGTGGTGGTCTTCCTGTACCAGGAACACGTACAGATCCTCGCTGCCTGCTTGCCTGGGCCCCAGACCACAAGAGCACTTTGGTATGTAAACAGATTCAGGCTCTGCTGCCCAGAGGTGCAAAACTCCCAGCTGGCCAGTCTGAACTCACTGACATCTGCCCCGTTGCATTGCTGAAGTGCCCGGCTGCCTGCCGCCCCTCGCCCGGACAGACCCTGCTGCTCTGCCTGCCCCACAGGTGGCTCGGCAGCTCCTTCCCAGCCTGTGGGAGATCAGCCTCGGCTCTGGAGTTGGTCACAGCGTGGGCAGATGAGGGGCTCATCCCAGGGGCTGCTTCCCTTTGGGGCCTTGCCTCACGAGCCCCGCAGCCAACGCTTTGCTGTGGAATTGTCCTCCTCATCCAGCCCCGGAGGAGGACACTGACAACGCCTGCTCCACCAAGAAAACACCATAGCTCTGGATCCAGCATCAGCTTCCTAAAGAGCAACTCCTCTGTTGGCAGGGCTGCAAACCCTGGCTCTCTGCCAGTGCTCCCAGGCTCATTGGGAGCTATGGGCTGGTACCAGTGGGGTGGCACTGGCTCTGTGGCCATTTTAGCTCAAGGGAGCAGCCCCAGCTCTGCAGGCTGCTGGGCTGGGCAGCAGGGCTTCACGGCTCTTCACCCTCCTCCAGCTCGCACATACTCTCGCCAGTTGCCAAAGGGCGGCGTACGTAGCTTGTACGTTACTCATGCTCTGGCACCTGGATGCACAGGGCCTGGGTGCTCGCAGCCCAGGTGTTTCTCACCGCGGCTCACCCCTTGCAGATGCGTGCGTGGCAGCTCAGAGGAGTTAAAACATCTCGCCCAGGCTTCGGTTAACCAGCACAGCCAGCGGGGTTTCACCCCCCCATCGGCACTGCTAGGGGCTGCCTTGCCCACACATCCCCATCACGCAGGCTGGTGCGCTCCCAGTGCAGCTGTAGTGCTGCTCGCCTCTCCAACCGTGACGGGAGCTATGGCACAGCCCTCAAGAGGCCAGCTCCGTCCGTGCGGGGTGCGTGCTACCCCACGCTTCTCATGTCCTACACATGTTCCCCCGTGGCCCACGCTGGCCACGAGCCAGGACAACCACCACCCCTGCAGCGGGGCCTGCTGGGCACTCCTCCAAGCAGAGCTGGGGGTCGGGACGGTGGCAGCTCTACTGTCCTGACGCCTGAGCTTGCTGCAGCCTAGCCCAGCCCTGGGCAGCCCTACGCCTTGTCTCCACGGGATAGTCCCACACCTTCAGGCTAGCAGTGCCCCGGAGGGGTTTCAGGCTCTTTGCTGCCAGGCTCAGGTGGCTTCTGGAGCTTTCAACAACCCTCCCGAGAGGGAGGGTTGCACTTCATGACAAGCAGCTTCACAGAGCAGCTTCTGGTGAATGCTGTCATATTGCTGCTGTGGGCCACACCACGAACGTGTCTCTTGGCGCGGGTGTGCTCCCAGCTGCCTCGGAGTTGCGCTCCCCTAAGCACAGTGATGTGAGATGATAATCCTGCCTTCTGACTCCAAATCCTCCTCCCAGGATGCTGCTGCCCAACACAGCCCTGCTCACATACAGCTAGATTTAGATAGACTCTTTATATTAAACAGATCAGAACTGACTTAACCCTTTACACTTCATAATACAACAGGCGAGAATACTGTAGTCTACGTGTCTCTGGACAGTGGGTGGGAACCACAGTCCTGTGATGACCCCACCACCACTGAGGTCCAACAGCAGTGACTGCTGCAGGCTCACACTGCCCAGCTACACAGCAAGCAGAATAAGCACGGTGGTGTTCCAAAAGCCCAGTGGAGGAGTCACAGAGTGGTTCCTGACGCCTCACTGGAGAACCTCATGTAAAAAATGTAGAGTCGGGAGACACTGCTGCAAGATGGCACTTGCTCATGGTTCTATGATAGAATCATAGAATCATTTAGGTTGGAAAAGACCTTTAAGATCATTGGGTCCAACTGTAAACCTAACACTGCCAAGTCCACCAAGCTGAGACAAAGCCAGCCTAGCCCGTTCCCACCAGGCTCTCTGGTTCTCTCACACGCACATACGCACAGGCACATGCACACGTGGCTGTTGAAGCATGTTCTGGTGACAGAGAAATGTAGGGTGATTCAAAAGAAAATAATGGAACCGCTCCCACCTACCCGTGTGAATGTGAATCATGTGGGCTCAAACCCCAGCCAGATGCAAATCAACAGATCATAAATGAAATATTAAAGAGCAGCCCCTGAGGCTGGCAGCCTCCTCCACCTCTCTCCCCCTCCCAGGACATCAGTCCCTCCAATGGGCTCTGGCAGGGTTTGTTCACACCCTCCCTAAATGATCTTGTGCTCATTGCCTGCCAGCATCTGCACAGGGAAGCGAAAATGTTCATTTTCAAGGGCTTTCCCAGAAAAGTCCAGCTCTTGTCCTCTACTTCCAGAGTAGGAAAGTCACTTGAGTCAGCGTAGGTCTTTTGCTGGTAGTCTTTCCCCAAAGCAGCTGCCACCTGGGACTCTGGGGCAGGCAGGCAGGGCTGCAGAGGGAGGAGGCCAGGATGATGATGCCAGTGGGGTGCCAAGGGTCCCTCTCTGCAGAGCACGAGGGGCAGCCAGGCCTCTCCTTGCCATTTGAGGCAGCAGGTCAACCTGCAGCCCTGCAATGCCATACCGGAGACCCTTCTTGCTTCAGCCCCTCTGCCGCCTCCCCTCCCGCCCCCAGCAGGAT
Organism: Falco cherrug; assembly: GCF_023634085.1. Classification (NCBI taxonomy): domain Eukaryota; kingdom Metazoa; phylum Chordata; class Aves; order Falconiformes; family Falconidae; genus Falco; species Falco cherrug. Next base: position 65,212,618 of record NC_073702.1, on the reverse strand, counting down.
GAAGCTGCCGGCCCAGCGGATGATTTACGGAGGCAGCAGCTTCCTGCTGGCAGGGGGCTCGCACGGACCATGCCTCGCCTTATCTGGAGGGGTCAGCAGGAGCCCCACATGAGCACAGCATTTGCAGACTCTCTTTTGCTTGTCACGGCCAAGGAATCCGAGTTTCTTTCAGCCATTTGTATTTGACTTGCAGGTCAGCGAGATACATTTCCTCAGCAAGACTCACGTCCTCCAAGCAGAAGATCCAGCTTCATGTCAGAGATGTCTGCCATACTGATGAACTGGCTGGCTCGCTCCCATGTAGGATTTTTCTTTTTTTTCTAGATTCCTCAGTACCCTCCCATGAGATACACAATGCTTCCATCCACAATGGTATAATACGTAAGAAAATTTGAAGACAATAATCCCAAGAGGGCTCAGGCCGCGCTCCCAAATATGTGCTGTAACATTAGATGTCCTGATGGACAGACACCAGAGCTGCCAGACAGCTCCCAGGACAGCCAGCTCCCAGGCAGCACTGGCAGCAGAATGTCCTCCCTGGCAGTAAAAGCAAAGTGAAACAAACCACCCGGGGGCTCTCTGAATACCCTCCTTTTTTTTGAATGCATCTACCATTAGCCATAAAATGGCATCCTTAGGTACAGGCTGCCAGGCATCTGGGGAAGAGCGTGTGTGTGAGAGCCTTGGTACGAAGACAGGCATTTTAGCCAAAGCTTACAGCAGCCCCAGCAGGTGAGAACAGAGTGGGGAAGAAAAGATCAGAGGGAATCAGACCTCCCCCAGATCCATCCAAACCTACTGAACTGTCAGCTACTGTGTGACCCTCCTGCAGGACAGACCTTAAACCCAGCAAAATGAGGTCTGGATCTAGGGCACTCCGAAGAAACAGGACAAGCTTCAAAAAACTTGCAAAAGTCCAAACCTCAGCCACACACGGGACTTATCAGCCCCTCCAAGAAACATCAGGGCCTAAAAGGTGCTGAAAGGCGGGTACCGTGGGCCCACAACTGTGCAGCCGTGGCAACTCACTGCATCACCTTTTCAGTCAGGAGTGAGCTGGTCCTCACGTGGCACCTTCCACCTCTGCCTCTCCCGCCCGGAGGCCTTCGGGAGCAGCGCGTGGGGAGGAGAGGCAGTGTGCAACATGCCCATCGCTGCACTGGCTGGCACCTCCTTTCTGGCTCCTCTTTTTCACGCTTTCAGCTGCTTGTGCTCTAATTTGCAAGGGTGAGAATTGCGATAAGGCTCCGGACAGAGGTTGTCCAGAGAGTTTTTCTGAAGCGCCACAGTGTTTGTAAAGCACCTGAGAATGCAGACCCCACCATAAGAGCCTCTCTGTCCCAGACAGAACAGCAGCACAGCAGCAGCGCTACCCTCTCCTAGCTCACCCCAGGCACTTCTGGCACCTTCCCAAGACGCCCACTGCCTGCCACGTGTGCTGACAGCTTGTGTAAGGTGGGCCCGTTGCTCCTGGGGAACCGATAATCTGCTTTCCCATCTCCACATGTGGGCCTCGTAGCTGGAGCTGCCCCGTGATGGCGTGTTGCATTCACCTCCCACCTTGCATTCATCAGCACAGCCACGACCCAGGAGGGGACGCCTGCGCTAACCCCACTGCTTCCAGACCCTCTCAGAGGACCGACTCACTCAGCAGTTTGCCAACACCCTCAGCAGCAGCCCTCCACAACAGACCGGTGCCATGGCCCGCGCAGGGCTGCCCCGGGCACGGATCGCAGGGATGGTTCTGGCGGGAGGAGGCAGGTCTGGGTGAGGGCACCGCACTCCCCGCCAGCAGCTGTGGCGCTGGGAGCTGGTCCCGCACCCAGCTGAAGGAAGCGATCCTGTTACGTGGTGGGGACGTCTGGCCCCGAACACCCTAAGCTGCGGTACGTGCTGTAAACCCGAGACCTGCTCTATGAATGCTCAGCACTGCTATGTTTAGCATGCGTAGCTATTCTGGGTACACAGGGTATCCTGTTTTCTCACTGCATGTTTGGGAAATGAATTATTCCTTAGCTCCACATTTGGATATGTGCATGACAGGAGCAAGACACAGGAAACTTGGTTAGTCTTTTTTTTAAAAAAAATATTTAATAGGTGACATAACTATCAACGTCACCATGGTTTTATTAGCCATGCTGGCCTCAACAAACTTGGGACGTATCCTAATAATTTCAATGAGCATACTGCAAGAGTTCACCTGCCTGGCAAGATCCTGAAATCCAAAAGCAAAAGTGTGTTTTGTTTTGACATCCACACATAGCATATCCAGAGACCATCCCTGATCCCACAGAAGTAGGGATCCCCGTCGCTCTCTTGCCCCGTCCCCTCCAGTAGTATGCCATGTCGCATGCACTGGGATCTCAGTCCACACCAAGGCAAGACTGAACACTGCTATGGTGCTCTTTTGATTTCATTTTCAAGGTAGCATACAGACTACCCAGCATCACAGACCAGTAAATTGCTGGTCTCCCCACAGTCATACGCAAAGCATCGTGAGGGAGCTAGGTAGAATACAAACGCATTACCTCAGCTCTGATACACGAGAAGCTGCAGCGATAAGGCAGCCTTGGAATAGCACAACCACTGTGTATTAATAAAAGCATGACGCATTATGACTGATATACGAGTCTGGCACGTTAGGTGGGAAAGAACATGCCTGCTTCTGATCTAGCTGGCAGGTAGTTTCTTACATCCTCCAGCATACACGATCCACTGACAAGTATTTTATAAGATTTACATTAACAAGCCACAGTTGAGCATTTCTCCACAGACAATATATGTAAATGTTATCGTACGAGACTGAGTTCTTGGAGATGAAAGCATGCGGCTACTGTGCAAATGTGATACACACCACAATCTCAGATGACTCAAATACACTTAAACAGCTCTAATATTGCTCTGGATGATAACAGGAGTTACTCATTCCTGTTTCCCAGAACCGACTGTCTCAAAGTCACAGAGGACTTCCAGCTTTCATCCAGCAGCAGCATGATGTAGAAGCAACTCTTGATAATCCCCGTTGGGACATACCCACCAGGGCGTGTTAGTAGATGTCCCCATTGTTTCTTAAATGGGTAGGGATTTATTTCTATGCTTGTGGGATACTGCAAGCTACAAGAAACTTCTAAATGTTTAAACAAAAGCTCCATTATTACCAGGGGGAGTATTTTGAAACCATAAACTATGCACATTTTCATGCGTTTATGGGTGGGTAAGACCAAAGTCTATAAACTTCTTGATATGATCGAGTCAGTCTGCTTGCTGCGTGCAGGGAATTTTGTAAAGGCACCTCACTCCTGTCAACCTCACTAGGTGTACCTTCTACAGGTGTGATGCCACGCAAACATTTCTCTTTCAAACTCAAACGTTTCCCCAAGAACTGCAGTTACCACACAAAACCATGATACGATCTGCCTGCTTGAATCTCCTCTGCTACAGTGAAAGGAGGACATCAGCAAGGGAGAAGCCTGAGCTCCTCTGGTCCCTCTTTGTTAGCAAGTCAACATTCTGAGTTTTACTGCCAAAACCAAGCTCTTGGAAACCGTCCTCCTTTCTTCTGTACCACTGCATGAAGAGGTCATACAATTAAAATAGGTTGAAAACAGAAAATCATAATTTCGCAAACTATTCATTCTACACCATATTAGATAATGGCAAGACCAACAACAGATGTTTCTGAACTGTGAAGCCTAGCAATAATAATATGATCTGACTATTTACAATAATCTCATAGCACTATCTGTCAAACTGGAGGACTACAGAAGCCTTTTGCAGTAAACCTCTAAGCTTAATTTTGCAGTTCTCTGGCTCACCTTTCAGCCAAGAAAGTTTCTTTTTAAAAGCTGATTGCTTCTCAACCGATCTGTGTGACCTAAGCTTAAAGTTCAGTGTCCACTTGTGTAAATTGTCTGCAAGACTCCGAATTGACAGTGGTGCCCCTGACCAGGTCAAGCACACAGAGTTAGAGGTCATCTTCCCCGAGCAGGGCTGCGCTGCCTTGCCCACATTAGGGTAGAAAGTATTTTAAACCATGTAAATGTTCAGAAAACCACGTTTAAATGTATTTAAAAGTTGTTCATGTTCTTCAGACACCTAAACTTGCTAGCACTAAAACTTAATTACAAAATCAAAAGGCTGTGCATTTCAACTCCTCCCCCTGCTCCCCCCCAGCATCCCAAGGATTTGCTATTTGTGGATGTAGGGAAGAATCTTACCAATGCAGGCTCAAATGCAGGCCACGGAAAGGACGTCTGAGCCATACATCATTAAGTAGGATCTGGCCCATAATTAAAAATTCATCTGCTGATGAAAGGTATGAAGAATTCCTTTCTTCAGTGCTTCACATATTGGGGTTCTTATTACTTAGGCCCCATGATCAGTCTGTGGAATGGAGATTGCATAAAATGCGTTATTGCTGGCTACCACATCACATCCAAGACTCAGTAACAACTACCTGATTTTTTTGTTCCTTATTTTAAAAAGCCATGTTTAAAAAATAATACAGATTCTCCTTTACTAACTTATTCATAACATTTACTGCTGGCGCAAGCAAAGCAAAACTCCATTCTGATGATGAACTGGGGCAAAGGTATCCTTTCTTCAGTGACTTCAAACACCAGTTGGAAGTTTCACGTAACTTCTTACTAAGCATCATGAAAAGACATTTTAGCTAATGGAATGTATTGCTGAATACTTTATTCAGCCATGTGTTCAGTGTCTGCAATGTACACGTGAAAATTACATACTCTCACGTTTGCTGTCCTCTTCAAGATACTTCGAAGAACATGCTACAAAATAATCACAGAAATGGCCTGTTACAGTCCATACAATAATAAAAAGCTAGAAAAACTGATCCTATAGCAGTATTCCAAGGGAAGTACATTATATAAAAAATATTAGGTACGTTGGCATTACTTTCAGACTTCAAATAACAGTAATTATTATGTTTTTAAACACCTACTCCAGATTATCTTGGATATCTGTTACATAACAACTGTGGTACTCCCACAGCAATTTCATCAGCTCAGCTATGACTGTGCACCCACCTTTCATAACTTTGCTGGTGGTTTTAATCCAGCTTGAACAACTACTGTTCTAATAAACGTTGCTTGCAAATGAAAAAATCATTGTAGTTATCACGCAATAATATTTTCTGTATTACTATAAAAATACCAAAATAAACCAAAGTTTCTGTTTTTTCTGCAATCTTAAACAAGGGCATGAAGTTGTCTGGAATGTAAAAAAGCAGTACCTACTTCTTAAAAAAATATTACAGATAAACCATCATTAACCTTTGCTGGCTATTGGAATAATGCTTGCTCAAGTTCCATCTTTAGCTAGATTAAATCAGTACTTGGCACCAATACGATGCTTTTTGTGTTCAAACAGAAAATTGCAATTACTCCTCACACCTCCACTGCGTATCATCCAGGAGTAAGAAACGATGATATTACAGTGATTATTACCTGCATCACAGAGTGCCTGCAAGTGCCAGTCACAAAGCTACTGTATCAGGACAAAATGACTGTTCCCGTCTCAGGCAGCTTACAACGGGTGTACAAGAAGGCGATGGATGCAGATAGACTGGAGGGCGTAATGAAACACTGGGAGTTTTCGCAGTAGGTATGACTTAGAGCACACCAGTAGCTTAAAACATTAAATTTCTGCAGACATCAAAGCCAAAGGGTTTTAATGAAGGATGCAGAAGGCACCTAGGAGGGAATTTTTCAGAGATTTATGCAACAGGTCTTCAGGAATTTGAAACAATTGGAAAAAGAGCATAAAAAAGCTTTTTTTGAAATCTAAAAATGGGTGGTTTAGAGGTTGACCTGCTGGGATGATCAGACGGAGTTAACTTAGATAACCTGAATAAGAGAGATGGGGTAATAGCAGGCTCGTGATGTGCGAGTGAGGAGAGCAGCTTTACAAGTCAAAGCAAGAGACTAATAAACAACCTACTCTGCAACTTTCTGAATGGCTGTGAAATGCAAGCTGTCTGGCTGTCAAGGACAGAAAGAGAGATGACACCATAATTCAGGTCAGTACGATGAGGCTGTATGGATTGGACTGTAAATTTTAGGACCAGGTAAGAAGAACAGTGAGAGATGCTGCAGAAGAATGAAGACTGGGACAGAGCCAACATCGGACGTTTTCAGAAGGACATCCGAGTCAAGGCTGCTGACTAAGCCGAATCCCACCAACAAACAGGACAGCAGAAGCAAAAAGCAAACTATGAGGGTTATAGAGCTGGGGATGCTGTTTGTGCTGAGACTGAAGCAACAGCTCTCTATCCATGAGGTATCGAGATGCAGACTAAGTTTTTTGGCAAAAGGCTACTCTGTTCTCCCCCTTGTGCAAAGGGCACATCAGAAATGGAAACCTCTTTCTTAATGTGATTGGTAGTGCAAATCCCAACCATTCTTACCCATGCAACTGTTATGGAGAAGACAAGTGACATTTTTGGAAGAAGTTAACCGTCCATCTGTGAAACAACGGTTAGATGGAACAGAAACACACAAACTAGCAAAGCACACAAAACCCCACTTTGAAAACTCACCGATATGCTCTAGCTCATGTTTTCCATGTTGCCACCCAAAACACTTGAAATCCGCTAAGGTCCAGCAGGAGGAAAAAGAGGATGTTTAGTTTTAAAATGCAGTAAACCAGCTTGCTTTTTTTTTTTCCCCCCAGCAGACACATCTATAGGATTGTCACACAAGTAATAATGAATCTCAAGAAGGGCATCAGTGTGGCATGCCAGAGTACTTTTAAGCAGAGGGCAAAACCTAAGAGAACCACTCCACTGATTCTGTTTTCCATAAGGCTCCATTCTATTTTGATAGACACATACCCATGAATATCCTCGTGGGCATTTTAAAAGCTGTAATTTCAACTCTGAGGTTTTGCAAGCTTTGTTTTGTGTGGTGTATATCATAAACATCCTGAATATAATTACAACTGCAATTTTGTGGGCTATATTTTCCCTCTTGGTAGCCCAAAGCCAATGTTTACAAAAACTTTTCAGCACGCTTATTTGATTTGAACTTTTTATTATTATTACAAATGTATATTATTTTATTAAAAAAATTCACACTGAAGCAAAGTCAATTCCATTTCATTACAACCAAGAATATAAAATAAATGCAATGAACTCATAGTTTAGTTTTAACAGTCATTTCAAGGGTGACATCAGGACAACTTAAAAGCAGTAAACTCTCAACTCTAGAATGAAAAACAAGTATTTTGCTTTGTGGTTTTGCTAGCCCATTGGCAGAGGCACTGCCAAATGTGGCCACCACAGATCTAGAGCGGCAAAGTTTTGTGGCAGCATGAGGCGCATACACAGTAACTTCTAATGAAAACTACAAAAATGAAAGATGCGTGCATGAAATTATTAGAAAAAAATAACTGAATAGAGACAGGCACACTTCCACAAATAGTAAACATGGGAAAATACAACTAGAACAATTTGAAAAGTTACTACCTTACATATATAAAAAGTTCTTTAAATTGCTGTTAAAAAGGACATGTTCTGTCCAGATTTTGTGTAATACTTTTTAGTGTCTACACAAGACAAATTTTTAAAAAAATTAAATAGTATTAATTTACTACTAAATATTTAGGAGATAACAGTGCATTAAGGACTTTTTTTTCATATAGTAATACACATCGCTCCTGTCTGGCGACATTTTTAGAAGATTACGTATGGCCTTATGTACAATACATTTATTTAATCCTAAAACAATTCTTTGCTTAATGATGTTAAAGTACCATTCCTGAAGATTATGAAGGGGAACTAAGCTTATTATGTTTATATAAAATATTATACATATTTGAACAACACTTCTAGCTTCCCACCACCCCCCCGCTATGAATGCTCTTCCCTCCCCCTCCCCAGATACAGTGTCACAGATACAGTGCAGGACTCGCAGCTTCCCCTATATTTTTCCTTCATTGTGCAGTTTGTGCTACATAAACTTCACCGATGCGGGCCAGGCTGCTCATCCCATTCACTCCCCACGTGTTTTGTTTCCTCTGAGCCACGATAGGAAAAGCTGTACTCGGTGGCCCGCTCTCCCACCAGGCGGGTGGGATGGAGAACTCTGCTGGCGTCACCTGCCTCTCTTGGTGGGGGTGTGAAACACTTTGGTGAGGGTGTAAAGGTTATGGGCAGAGACAGAGCTATGAGTACTAATGAAACTGTACAGGCAAAAAAGAACATAAAAATGACATGGTCCTGGCTTCCCACGACACACTGCACGATCCAATTCCGAAAGCAGAGCGTTTGTACCTCCCGCGATGAGCCCTGGAAAGCAAGGCTTCTTCCACTACGACTGCCACCCACCCCAGCAACGTGCGTCACGCTCCCAAGAAAAGGTGAACTATTTCACCATCAGGAAGGAACTAGAAGAGTGTGCACAGCCTACATTTTGCAGCAAACACTTTTGCTTTTATTTGCTCTCCTCCCAGTTGTGAGTTTGAAGGCAACCAAGTCAGTCAGCTTGGCTTCGTGTCCACACAAAAGCTAGAGAGGAGCAGTGCGTGGTCATCCAGCAGACCTAACCAAGGCAGAAACACCAGTTCAGCTTAGAGAGAGGTCATGGCAGTTGCGCTAGAAGCTGGAAGCTCACTCAATTAAAGCACCCTACATTGCTGTGAAGTTTCATACTCAAAATACAGATTAACCTACACCATGATTTTGCCTTATTGGCACAAGAGTCCACCTTAATTAACCATACGGTAATAGGTCTTTCTGCCACCTCCTGACATTACATGAATTTTGATGATCAGCTGCAGGTCACAGCAGGGAGAAGAAACGTTAGGTAACTATAATGGAAAAGACAAAAAGATTTTTAGTGAACAGAAGGGTGACAAGAACAGGAGGGGACAAAAATTACTCTACCAAAGGTTAATTTCCAGAAATGTGACATTCAAGTCACCAAAATACAAAATATGTTACTTTACGGCATTGGCCAAATATCCATTAGCTCAAAGGTACCTCATCCTAACCAGTAAGAGGTGAGACATTATGGAAAGAAGTAACCCCAGACTCAATGAAATAAAATAAAGGAACAATTAAAATCTGTTCTTTCAAAGAGGCTACCAGGGTATGCATAATATTTAGCATTTCAAGGGTTACACGTTGAAAGCATCCTTTGGGAGATTATTTTTTTCCAGGAATAATTTTCTCCTTCAGATTGCTTCATTTCATTTTCACCACCTTCTCACCCATTTGATGCCAAAAGCAGGTTGTAGTTGCCTTTCCAGAGAAGATGGGTGTTGTCAAACCCACATGATGGTAGATGTGGCCAAAGCAAGCCAACTGCTCCCAAAAGGTATGAAAACAACTTATGTTTGAGGACTAAGGGGACACTAAAGGTAGAAAGACCTATGTGTCTAGCTGTGATGAAAAGCATTCTCCTCAGAGCAAACAGATTTACTCGCCTTGCTAGGTCTGATCACAACTTCAGGATGAATGCGTACAGGTACATACAATCTTTCTGTATGGACACAGGACAAAAGAGAACACGCTGCAGTTTAAAAGCCTGTAACATTAGCCACTTACATATAAACTCTTCTCTGGACACCAATTGTAGAAGCTCACTGATGTTACATTGCTAATAGTTTTCTAAATGCATTTTTCCAGGTTTTCTGCAACAAGAGCCAGCCTTATTTCTGAAGGCTGAAGGAAAAACGAAGCTGTCCCAAATTACATGTTGTGTCTCTCCGAATAACTGTGGTTGCAGAAGTTGGACAATAATCCTCTGATTATGCTTCTGAACTCTTGCTTAATTACTGGGGATTTTCTGCCAGCTACCCATCCACTTACAGTCCTTAGGCACAATCAAAACATGTTTGCTCTAGGGAAAAAGAAACATTTCAGTGCAATCAAGCCCATCTGGTGTAACTAATCTGGGTTAATCACAGCAATGTGAGGGACACAGAATATGTATTATAAACATGAAAAAGGAAAAGTCTTCAACATGCTTTTCAAACTGCACAATAATTTTTCTTAATTATTAATTCTAACATAAAAAAATGATTAAATGCATTTGTTTTCGCAAGTCGTAGTACTTCTGTCACCTTTATATTTAGAAAACTGACTCAGGAATGTGAAAGAAAGCTAAATTTATAGAACTCTCACATACATTAATCAGCTGCTTAACAGAAAAACAAGCCCATCATCCACAATCCTACTGAGACTCGAGGGCAGTAAATACATTTTCCTGACTATTTTGGTGTCCAGCCTGGGAAGACATTCCATTCCTCTGTTCCAGCAGATCCTGAAACCATCTCTTTTTTTATGTGACTGTCCTGGTTTCATTTAAAATAATGCTTAATTTAAAACTAGTCAGAGCATGATCACTGTGATTTCAAGAATTCAATGTGAATGAGTTAAGAAATATCAGCAATCTTCTGTTTGGCATTCAGTCCAGTAGCATGAAGCATATTTGTTGCTGCAGAGACTTGGGTGGGTTTTTTTCTTTTTTTTCCTTTTTCTTTTTTAAATTTTCTTTATTTTTTAAATTTTTTATTTTTAAGAGCTCGCCTGAAAACTAGACTAATAAAAACAGAATAGTAAAATACTCTGGAACAGTAAAATTTTGCTGTTCTTGACATCCATGAGCAAAACAGTAATATCCTGTGAAAATAACATAGTGCTTTAAAAAGGTGCAATATACCTGTATAGCTAAACTGGTTTGCCTAGTATAAAACTAACTATATACAAGCTTGAAAGCCTGGGAGTTCAAGATTTTAAAACTTTAAAATCCCATCAAAGAGATTGAAAAGACAGATTTATGGCAATCACTACAGCATAAGGAAGGTGCACCAGGAATCCTTCAAAATTCCAAAGGTTAAAGAAGTTAAGTGCTGGGTTCAGATCAGAAGGGTCATTAGAGTAACCACAATGGAGCACATGCAAGGGCAGGGAGGAAGGAAAACTTCACGAGAATCTCCTTTATGGCGATAAAGGGATGGGGGGCGGGGGAGGAGGGGAAAGTCTTCAGTGAGTGAAGTTTTCCTTTTGTCATCATGAACTTTGATTCTGCATCACAGTTTGTATTTTTGGTTCTCATCATTATGAACTTCATATTGCTGGAGTCTTCTGGCTTTTAGTCTGTTCCTTTCCGAGTGCAGCCTGTTAGCCCTCTCAGTACCTGTGAGACTGATGAGATTGGTGATACTGGGAGCTCTGCTGAGATGACGTGGAATAGCCCATTGTACTCTGGGACTGAGAAGATCCCTGAATGTTGCTTTGGTAACTCAGGCGTGAGCTGGAGTGCTGCAGGAAAAGAGAGCGGGATCAGAGGAATGAAAACCAGCCTGTCAGTACTATGCAGCTCAGGAAACTTTGAACCTCTCTGAAGCTCATTAAAATCTGACTGCTGGAGAAGCTGACAGTGTTACTGTTTAAGCTCCCATAAACCATGTAATCAACCTGATATGCAATCACTTACCACAGCACACAAAATACACAAGGTCACTGGCAGACACCTAGAAATACAGCATTTACACACCCACTTTTTGAAGGAAAATAACAAGAAAGAGCAATTCCATTTCAAAATTCAACTGTTTCTTTAAACTTACGGCTATCATTATTCTAGGTGCTATTAATGCAAAACCAAACGGCTGAGGCCACAAACCCTTTTTGAGATAGATAATACTATGTTACAGAGAAACAAATTATTCTGTTCCTGAGAAAAAAACCAACCAAAACCTAAGAGTTACTCGATTTATATAAATGAAAAAATGTCCAGTAAGATAAAATAATTTAATTTCAGGTAAGCCTTTCAACCTGCTGCCTTACTACTGGACAATTGCTTAAAGATGGGCATGTGTGTGTGCGCAATAACCTAACACCTTTTCCCGAATGTTTTCTTTCCCCCTCCAGTGTCTGGGATGTTAGCTCAGCAAGCCAAATTCACGGATCACTTGTGACCTCCAGCCAGCTGAATTTTCCCTTTTATTACCATATCCATTCCCTGTCCAGAATTAACAATGAGCTGCAATAATGTAAAGCTGCATAATAATGCAAGCTGCAAAATCATTTTGCATGAAAAGTACTGCTCAACGGACAGGAGACTCTCTAGCAAGGTAAACCCCACCCCAGCCCACAAGAAAGGAAAGTCTACAAAAAACCACCCCAAAACTATTTGCAGTCAGCAAACAGTTTGTTTCCAGTCAAGTTAAATGCAGGGTCAGGCAGCCATTCAATAGAGTTCTGTTCACTGTCTAGTTGATGGTTCTACTTGGCTGCGTCGAAGGGTCATCGGCAAGACTGTGGCCAACAGCAATCATCTAGGAAAAGTGTTAAGAACCTACATTCTGATTAAATATCAGGATTATGAGTACAGAAAGACTCTGAAGAAGTTTGAGTTCTGAATGGAAATCACGTGGAGACAGTGGGTCCGTAAGAATACCACATCCTCCGCAGATGAAGAATCTGCTCAGCGGAGGCAATACCCCAGTCAGGGAGGGGTTTCATCTAGCCACTGGATCCCAACCAGGAGAGCTATGAAAACCTCCTGACAGCTTTTCACTGGGATGGTGAAGAGCAGGAACCTAAAGTTCAGGCAGCATAAAACACTTCTGCCCTTTGTTTCTGTACATAGCTTTACAATTTTAAATAAATTGTGTAACACTAAACCCTAAAACTATCCCATTACTTTTTCTGTGTTCTGTCTAAAGTAGGAATATGGAAGTTGCTTTCAAGGTGAAGCACAGCGAGGCTGAAGAGAGAGAGAGAGAGAGAGATAACGATCCAGTCTTGCAGACCTCTGTGTATCAGTATAATAACAATATAACTAATAGTTGCACGTAGTAACTTCACCTGTTTGTGAGGGTCAGTTTGGAAGATAACAGCTCAGCACGCTGGCTTTGGAAGAGATGTCTCCCAGCGGTATGTATGCTGTTACGGTATGTAACCAGATTATGCTTGGCCTGCATGGTTAGATTGTTAACAGAGCATCTGAAACCTGGAATTTGTCTCAAAATTCTGCAAGTTTTTGCAACTTCTAACAGAAAAGAACAAGAATTGTGATAAATACCGTGACTTTACAGGAACTTGTTCTGGATGAAAAACATCAGCTCACCATGCTAAGCCAAACACCCAAGGTCACTTAAGGAATGCTCAGTAAAATTCAACAAGGAATTCAAGCTGACATTTGTGGAAGCAATGTATGTTGAGGTTGGTGAACTGTAAAAAAATTTCAACTGAGACTTTAGATCACAAGCTAAATGAAACTCAAAGCAAAGGGAATCTTCCTTCTACTTCTGAATAAGATATAATAGATTAAAATTAATGCCATAAGACTACAAGAATGCATTAACTTGCCCATGCTTATTTTTGTTCCACAGAAGAGAATTTGTTTTTAATGAAGTCAGACTTGGACAAATTGCAGACATTCCTTTCTGGAACAGAAGACAGTCAGCTAGAATTTAAGGGCAGATAGCCAAAGGCAAGTGTAAAAACGGATAATCAGACCATACAACTTCGTGAGTGACACAAGGGAAACAGATCATCGCTTTGATGCCTGTGCTGTTAAAATTTAGAAGGAAAGAGCCATAGGGGGCAGAAAAAAAATAATAATCTAACAATGTGAAAAACACTTATATTTAAACTGCTAGCGACTTGTAAGGAGGAATTTTGCCAACAATTTGGAGAGCTGTATATGGATTCTATAGTGGATATCATCAAATGCAGCACACCAGTCCTCAAAATACAGACCAAAACAGGGCAGCCATAAATACTGTGTAGTCAAGACAGCTACAGTGATCTGTCCAGGCCTCAAGCCTGTCTGGAACTTTTCAAAAAAGAAACCTAGTTGTCTTTACCCTTAAATTGCCCTCAATGCCTTCATGATCATTTGTAATTAAGAGTAAAACAGAAACGGGAGAAAAATGTCTGGCACTGAGAAATCAATTGTCTATGGAGAAGGTCTGGAGGGATAAGTCAAGGCAACTCCAGAGCTGGGTTTTTAAAAAGTTAGTTAATTTAAGTTTAAAGCAGCCTGAAATGACCATTTGCTAAGGTGGGAGCCTCTCAAATGCTAGCAGCACACAGAATCTCTAACATCTTTTAAAATCTACCTTTAATAGATACCTTTTTTTTATTCTGCTTTCAACATATTACTGTCCCAGCAAGTATAAGCTCACAAGTACTGAAGATCCTGGTAAATTCAATGCTTTCTATATTTAGTGTAAGCCACATTTTTCAGTGGAAAATGTAATTCTAGTAAGCAAAACAAGTATGCAAATCCAAAAATAATTCAGTGATACTGCTTTTACTTATGAATGCTACTGTACTGGAAAACATGAAATCTATTCAACTCCTGTCACAACACAATGCGTCTCTCTGTGCCCTACTTCAGCATGAATCATACCGATGGAACTGAAGTATCATTCCCGTGCTAA